>NW_027466056.1:2880000-3325000 GCF_046127955.1 Nelusetta ayraudi
ATACGATGTAAGTTAAAGAATCCACACGCGTGCTTGCTTTTTTGGGGCAAACTGCCCAAAAGAAAATAAATAAGCTTCCGTTAATTAATTAGCCATTGCCAGGGACGCTGTTAGCCGTCCATGCTAAGACTTCTCATTCAGTCATGATTTGTTCGCTCTTTGGAACCTGGGTTTCTGTTTCAGGGCGGACTACTGGAAGTCGCAGCCGAGGAAGTTCTGCCAGTACTGCAAGTGCTGGATAACGGACAACAAGCCGGTACGTGGAGCAGGTCACAATTGTATTTGCAAAGAGCCATAGCATCGTCTCAAAAACACAGCAACAATTTCAAAAAGAAACGTCCTTCTAATTCTGTTTTGCTGTGCAGAGCGTCGACTTCCACGAAAGCGGAAAGAAGCACAAAGAAAATGTGGCTGCAAAAATCTCAGAGGTAAACCTGAAGCTATATCGTTGTGTACGATTGAGTAGTAATCAGTTGGTCCCTCGCTACAGTTTGTTTTCTTTTAATTTTATTCAATTAAAAAGCAAACTGTCCTCTCAGATCACACATAATCAAAAACTGGTTATGAAGGCAGGGAGAGGGGGGGTGGGGGGGGGTGACGGGGGGGCATGCCCCCTTTGGCACCGGTTCAAAGGAACTGGTCAGAAAGATAAAGTTCAGAGGCTGCAATATCACAGTTGAACTCTTATTGGCTGAGAGCTGCTGCCAGTTATATTTTTGGTCCTGTCAGATTAAAAAGAAGAGCATGGACAAGGCCAAACAGGAGGAGCGCATGTCCAAAGAGTTTGCGGCGATGGAGGAGGCCGCAGAGAGGGCGTATCAGGAGGACTTGAAGCGGATGGGGAGGGAAGCAGCAGGTCCGTTTAATCTAAATCTTATCAAAATGGAGCAGTAACTCGACGGCAACAACAATTTTGCAACTGCACGTCTGTGCCTCAGGACTGTACGTACCCGCTCAGACGTCGGCAAAGCCGCAGCCCCAGGTGAGACCCCTGGTGAAACCCCAGGTGTCGCTGTCGTCGCGGGAGAAGTCTCAGGCGAAACCGCAGGCCAAGCCCAAATTTAACAAGAAACACAACAACAAGGGGAGAATGAACCAGAGGCCCAGGCCACAATCGCAAGCCCCTGTGTGGTCGGAGGGCAAGACGGACGACGGGCACACGTACTACTACAACTCGGTGACAGGAGGTGAGTGAAACACTTGGACAGGAACATATTCATGAATGTGTCGCACCACTAATGCCTTCTGTTCTACCTTCAGAGTCTCGGTGGGAGAAACCAGAGGAGGGAGGATGTTCCGCTCCTGCACAGCCCGAGGTGAGGTTCACAGTGTTTCACACAATTTTGACCCTGTGGTGGTTCAGTTGCAGCTCGTGTTGACGCTGTTTCTCCGACTTGCAGAGCTCCTCCAGCAGCCCGTGGATGGAGGCCGTTAGCCCCGACGGCTACACCTACTACTACAACTCTGAAACCGGAGGTGGATCATTCACACAGGCTGCTTTTATTTCTTTACTTGTCCCCGCGTGTTTGTGAAAACGGGATTAAACCTGGCTTCTCCTGTCGCTTCTGACAGAGTCGAGTTGGGAGAAACCTGCAGACTTTCCCTCCAGCGTAGAGTCTGGATCTAACAGAGGAGGAGCGGAAGAAGAGGAGGAGGAGGGTGAGGGTGAGGGGGAAGAGGAAGAAAAAGAGACTCAGGAGGAGTCGCTTCCAGGCGAGCAGGAGAACCCAGACTCAGCTGCGAAGGAGTCTGGAGTCAAAGAGGAAGTAAATGAGACAACGGTCCCAAAGGTCAGCTTCAGGGTGAGTCCCTCCAGTCATGCTTTTTCCTTATCGTGAAATCGCGACCCAAATTTATTCCATAGCACTCAAATTTATTTCACAAAAATAAAAATGCTAGCCCACTTTCTATCATGTCTAGTAAATATATTATTGGAATTATTGAATTGTGTGTCCAGCAAAATAAATACTCAACATTTTCTCTCTAAATGTATATATTTTAAAATCCCTTAGAAAAAGGTATTGCCCAAGAAGCCACGGCTCAATCAAAACAACTCTGCGGCCCACTTGTTGAGAAACTCTGGGCTAAAACATCCTGAAGCTCACCGTCTCTCTTTTGCAGAAGAGGAAAGTTGACCCACCGCCCTCAGAGGAGGAGGGAGGAGATAAAGCCGCCACCAATGCTCCCAAAGAGCCGACGGAGGAAACGGAGGTGAAGTTGAAGGTCCAGAGCAGCTCAGCAGAACCAGAGAAGGCGGCGGCGACGACGCAGCCCAAAAGGAAGAGAGCCACAAACCCATACGGGGCCTGGGAGCAGATTAAGGAGGAGAAGGATCCCTAGTGAGTGTCCCAGACGATGCAGGAATTGTAGCGTGGTAAAATAAAACGGCGCTAACAGGTTTTCCCCTCCGCAGCGCCAGCGTGGACCTACAGCTCCCCCAGGTGGAAGAGAGTGCCGGCGCACCGTCCGAGCCACTGCCGCTGCCGCCGGAGCCCAAGCACAAGTTTAAGGAACGCGTCATCACCTCGCTGGGCGGGGACGAGGGTGGCGTCGCCACCTTCCGCAAGAGCAGGACGCAGAACGGCAAATCCAGGAGCCTCCGACGGAGAGACGATGACGACTGACGTCCCGTTGGGAGTTTTTCCCCAGAGATAAAGACTGTGGAGGGACTTGAGGGTGTGCAGAATTAAACTGGGGTTTAATTTTTCCTCATTCAGATGGACAAATGTTTTTTTTTTAAAACTATTTTGACAAACAAGGGGGGATTCATTTTATAATTTGAGCCTCGTGACATCATCAGCCTCTCAGCGAACAGGTTTTTTTCATGTAGTCACATCATTGCAGGCGTATCAATATTTTTATTTTTGTCTTTTTTTAAAAAAACAAAATGTCTGTCCAGGTGTTTGATGAATATGGATTCATATCACTGAATAAATGAAATGAATACGTTTTAATTTAAAGATTCAGGCTTCATCGACAACAAGAGTAAAAAAAAATAACTTGCAGGCGCAAACACACACACAGTGTGTGACTAGCTTGTGTGACACTGATAGTTGGTTCCACCCGCGGTGTGCTGCTGCCAATTATTTGTAAACACTCCTTTCACAAAGCTTGAAGGTTAAAGTGAAAAGTCACTGGGACACAAGATATTTTTCACATTTTATTATAAAAAATAAAACTCTGTTCCCTGCAGCTTCTTACATTAATAAATATGAAACGCTGTTTTGTTTTGTTTTTTACAGACTACATTTAATCCGTGCCCTTCACAGTGTGACTGTCTGACCGTGCCGACGGTCTGCTGCTGCTCCTCTCCACCACCTCCAGCAGGGCCTCCATCTCAGCGTGCGTCTCCACGTCAGAGATGAGAAGGTCCAGCGGTTCGCCTCCCGTCATAAACTCCTGAACAAGCGTGCATTTCAAAAAGAAAAGGACACAGTCAAAGTTGTCTGGTGTAAATTTGAGCTGCTTGTGTTGTGCAGTGTAGTGTCGTCACCTTGATGTCTCTGGTGCTGTACCCGGTCCTGTGGTCGGTGACGCGGTCCTGGCTGAAGTTGTAGGTTCGGATCCTCTCCGACTGGGAGCGTGTGCCCACCTGCACTCCACAAGTCCATCGTTTCACATCACATGCTCCACTTCACTCCTCAGAGCTCTAAATAAAATGACTGAATTCTGGAAATCAGCCCTCTGTGATGTCACAATGGGGACTTCACCACATCCCTAGCCACATGTTGGCTCCACGCTCAGAGGCCTCCATGTTTTAACCCCTACCAAACATATTTTTTAATTTTTTACTTAGTACTGTTTTTCACTGTTGCATTTTACTGATTTTTTTTTTTTTTGCATTTTGATTGTATGAAAGGTGCTTTATAAATAAAACTTTGACTGACGTGAAAGTAAAGTGATATTTAATCGTGTGAGTTTCTGTAAAGGGAGACTCACCTGCTGCTTCCTCGCCGTGAGCCTCTGCACCGCCTCTTTACCCATCATGCTCTGGTATAGCCTGGCCCGCAGCACGCGCATGGCCGTGTCCCGGTTCTGCAGCTGGGAGCGTGTCTGCTGACACTCGGCTGTGATACCTGTCGAGTCGAGACAAGAGCTTCCCGTTAGATGGTGGGGCGGAGCTACACGCTGAGAAGCCGTAGGACAACTTGGCCGCCGCCACCACTCACCTGTGGGCAGGTGAACAACTCGCACCGCGCTGTCCGTGGTGTTGACGCTTTGCCCCCCGGCGCCCCGGGACCTGAAGGTGTCGATGCGAAGGTCCTTCGGGTCGATGTGGACATCCAGCTAGGAGCAGAGGGTGAGCGGCTGTTGAGATAACGCCAGGTGAGCGGAGAGAGAGCTGGGGGGTGGGGGGGGTTCTACCTCCTCCGGCTGCGGCATGACGATGACCGTCATGGTCCCCGTGTGGATGCGCTGCATCCTGGAGGAGAGGCCGACCTCGGGGATCCTCTGCACGCGGTGGGTTCCGCCCTCGTGCTTCAGCCGCCTGTACACGTTCTCGCCGGCGATCCTCGCCGCGGCATGGTGCAGACCGCCTGAGGGCGACAGAGGGGGGGCGGGGGCACTTACTAGACAAATGTTGCACTTTGTTATGAAAAAAAATAACCAAAGTTCTCCAGAGCAAAGCCAGAGTGTTTCTTTGGATTTTTGTTTCCCTAGAAAGAAGTAAGATCCCACCTGAATCAGATAAATAACCGACATTTAGACAAATTCCCAACTCACCGTATTCTGCGTTGGTGTAGTTCATCACCTCAAAGTCCCAGTTCTTGTAGGCGGCGAAACCACGGTACATGTCGAACATCTCTCTGGTGAACTGCTGGCAGATGTCACCTGGAACGATAATCAAAAAGTTGACTACACAATGTTAAACAAAAACAAAACAGCAGCAGCAGATAAAGACAAAAAAACATTTTGACACCTCCAGTCGTCCGTCCTGAAACCACCTCCAGCAGAATGTCACTGGAATCCAGAGGGTCAGAGGGCACGAGAGCTTTGATCACCTGGACAGAAGAGGAGGCACTGACTCACACCTCCGCTCACATTTATTTCTAGAGCATGTTTGAAATGTCAGTTTTCCTACTTCTTCTCTTAAGGCCACAATCTTTCCGGAAATGAGCACTTCCTCCTCTTTCAGCAGCTGAACCAGTTGTCTGTCTTCATCTTTGGCTCCGGCTGAACCTGCAGTCACAGAGAAAAAACATTTTACTGACAGGAACTGGGTACTGTGAAGTTCCTGATGCACAGGGAAGAGTGCAAACAGGTGAGAATGTCAAGCGTGCACATATTCAAGATCAAGATCTTTCTTTATCATCAAACTACGGCCCGTCGGACATATGCAGCCCGCCGAACTTGAAGAAATTATATTAATAGTCAGTAAGTCAAAATAGCTTTATTTCATCCATTTTTCAGTGTTTCAAGTAATTTCAATTAAGAACTAAATACCGTGGGACTTCAAAGATTGATATTTTGTTGTAACTTAGCTTTTGCAATTTTCAATTGAAATAAAAGCACATGTTTTGTATGGAAGATGAGCTCCAGCCGGACCCTCACCGTGCAGCAGTGACAGCACCTCCTCCAGGTCTCTCTGGGCTCCCTCCATCCTCCCAAACACATCGGCCACGGGCTGCAGCTCCGCGTACCTCCTCGCGAGCAACTTCCTGTCGGCCTCGCTGAGGAAGGCGAGCAGCAGCCGCTCGCCCGCGTCTCCGTGCTCCTCCACCAGCTGCCGCAGATGCCTTCGGACGGACTCGTTCTCGTACAGGTCGCCCGGGTCGCGGTGGTAGCGCCGCCGCCGCTGTGACACCGGCGGCCAGCTAACACGTGTCAAAGCTGGCGCTGCGGTCCTCTGTCTTCCGCTACGGCAAACACGGCCGCACAGCCGAGACCAGTGACGGGCCAGCATCTGACCGCATTTAAAGTGCAATTAGAGTGAATGAAGCAATATTATTCACAGGTGTCGAATATCGAAGGGGGGCGTTGCTGCTAGCCTAGCTAGCCTTCCGCCGCACACCGGATGTTGTTTCCAAACCGGTAGTGGTACACACGCTTGGAACCCTGGGATTTAGAGTATTACTGCCGCATATACGACAGTCAAACGGCATACTTCAAATCTATACATATAAAAAGATACATAATACATCTGTGTTGAAAGGGAAAAACGTTTGCATTATTCCCTTTTTGTAAAATTCGGTTTAGTTAGCTTTGTAAAAGCTAACGTCGCCAAAGACGAAGGAAAAAAAACAACCAACTAAACTAAACATAAATGTAAGTGACAAAATATTTAAAGAAAATGGCTAACCACGGAGCTGGTGTAAACGGTAAGACAACTAGCTAGCACACTTACTAACTAATTACGTAAATTATGAAAATACTTAATATTAACTAGTTAATATAGTAATATGACAAAACTACTGACATACAGCGTTTATTTGAACTGTCATACATTTTTAAATAATTTTTTTGGTTGTTTTTTTTTTAAATAAAAAACAAAACAAAAAACGGAACAAATGGTGTGACTACCTATTAGATCTCGGGATCATGCAGACGGTATTGAAAACAAACCAAGTACTTACCAGTCTACATAAAATGCTAAACCATTGTTGTCAGTCATGTTGCATCACTGGCCCTCAGGCACAGAGGGGATGCCCAGCTTCTCAATGACCAAGGCGGTGGAGGATGTCAGTCAACACAGTTCCGCCCAGATTGAGGCCCTGAAGGAGAACCAGAGGATTCTCGGAGAACTGCAGGTTCTGATTTAAACTACCTGTCGTATGTTGATTGTATGTACATTTCACTTTTAGCTTCCAGTGTGTACATAAACCTCACGGAATATTTATCAACTTTCTGTAAAGCATCAGGTTGGGCATCATCCACAATCCCAATATGACCCCCAAGTGTGCCTTCAGCTTCACATCATTTCAGCTTTTTATATTATTTCATAACCTCTGCATATGGAAAGATTTATTTTTATTTTTTTTACTAGTCAGATTTTGTTCCCCCTATTATTTCCAGGCAAGTCTTTCAGAGACGGAGAAGAACGCAGACACGGCAGAGCGGCAGCTAAGGTCCACGCTGAGGGAAATCCTCATCATGGAGGCAGAGATGGAGAACCTGCAGCGGGGGACGGGCGCCCTGCGGAGCCGCTGCACCTCCATAAGCGTGGAGAACACGTGGCTCCAGGTCAACATCAGGGAGCAGGAGGAGGAGGCGGCGGTGGCTCTGGAAGGGTTCGCCGCCTACCGAAACAAGATGCAGACTCACAGGGTGGCTACGGCTCTGGCGGCTTGCCAGACGCAGGAGTACAAGGCGCTGGAGGAGAGCAGGGCACTGGTCAGGAGGTTGACCCAGCAGCGGGAGGAGCTGAGGGAAAACCTGGACAAAGGAAACACGGCGCGGAGGGAGAAGGTGGAGAAAGGAGAGCAAAACACTACTTGCCAGGGTGAAAATTTAAATACATAAATTTGTTTTGTTTTTCTTCACTGCGCAGGTAGAAGCTGAAGCTCTGGAGGAAGAGGTGTCGAGGAAGAGGAGGGCAGTGATGGAGAGGAGGGACAGGCTGCAGGAGGAGATGCAGACACAAGCCCAGATCAGGGAGGATATTGAGGTGAAGGGAGAGTGAAGCTGTGCCCTTTGTGACATCACAGAGGGATGATTTACAGAACCTTCTTTTTTCAGTTTTTTTTTTTTTTTTTTACCAAGGACAAGCAGGTACAACTTTACAGACAGCAAGTTACTGTCAGAAAACATTAGTGCATTATTTGCAATCGACAGTTGTAATCAACACAAAGATCGGGACGTGCAACTCCTGGGCATTTTTTAAAATTCTGTCCTTTTTCCCATTACAGATCCAGAACAAACGCTGCGAAGCCATCATCAAGCGCCGCCGCTGCCAGCTGAGCAGAGCCCAGGCTGAGCACAGGTAAGCAAAGTCTGAGCATCAATTCAAGTGTCTGTAAGGGAATGTCTGTAAGTGTCTGTGTGTGGAACTTGTGCTTGCAGGCAGCTGTCGGAGGAGATTCGGCACCTGGAAAAGCAGTTGGTGGAGCTCAAAAGGAAGCAGGAGTCACAGCAAGACCAATAATCTCGCTGCTGCTGTTCGCACTTCTGACGGGCAGGGGGCAGCAGAGGCAAAGCAAAAGGCCAAACGTTTGACTCAGGTCCTGGCAAAAAGCTGCACCAGCACTGTTTGGCACGAGATGTTCCAATTTCTGAGCGGTTTTGTTCCCCTCCCTCCAAAAAAGCCCAAACCACCAGACAACAATAAAGTATCTGCCTCCTGTCCATGTCTTTTATTAGCGTGAACATCAAAGTGAGGGCGACATCAGCAGGATGAGAGGGTCTCCTGGTACTCTGCGTTCCAGCTTCCGCCTCGCTGGCTCTGTGGACGTCCCGCGAGGTGACAGGAACGCCGGCGGCAAGCGGGAGCGTGACTCTGCTGCTGCTGCTCGGGCCAGAGCTCTCCAGTTAGAACCGGTTAACAGCCGGTGTCGAGCTGGTGACAAACCCTTATTTTTTTCGCACGCCGGTTCTGAAGCATTTGAGCTTCTTTGCATCACTGGAGATCTTATGTAAAAAAGCTTGATGCGTCACCGAGCTGCAACGCCGGCGGCCTGAAAGGAACGATGGAAATGTAGACAAATGTTGTCGGAATCAAACGTCCATCCGTCTTTCCAAAACTCACCTGGCAGCCATAAGTACAGTATCCTGCTCCTCTCACTTATTCATTCAATAATTCTGATATAATATAATTGACTGGTTTTATTATTATTATTATTATTATTATTATTATTATTAATAAAATAAAAATTACTACAGAAACATTCTGAGTTCCTGTTGCCACAATTTCAGTCTGACCATATAGAAATTTGGGAGCTAACAGCAGGAACAAGGGGTTTCCCTCTGCCAGCAGCTTCCCCCTTTGTGAAAGGATTGTTAGCCAGGAGTTAATCAGGGAATGGAGTTAACATTTTATTGTTTTATTTACTCGGTTCTTTGGAACGCACTTGGCTGCTGAAACGGGGGAACAAACCGCAAAAAGATTGGGATCGACTAGTAATGTCTAGGGAAGAAACAAAATTAGCTCCTCAAAACCAGGGATTCAGCCTCACAATCAGTTTTACAGCACGGAAGTTCTGCAACCTTTTTTTCAAGGTCAATTTAGTATCTCCACTGGGGGGGGGTCCCAGTTTTGAGGACGGAGAGGAGGTGGGGTAGAAGGGGAGTGGGGACATCCCTCCTTTACATCTGGTTGACGCCGCCGGCCTCTAATTGGTCCCCGGTGTCCTCGTAAGACTAAACAAGACGGATCCAACCTGCTGACTGCAAACATCTGCTGATGAGTCACAGTGACTGGCTGCTCTCAGTGGAAAAAACACACAGGTGTTCCCAGGTGTGCTTGGTTGTGTCATGAAAAAAACAAACAGAGATTAAAAAGACGTAATGAAATGAAACTTCCAGGCCTCGCCCAGCTACACACCTGAGCTACCTAAACAGATTCACACACACCTCAGACAGTGGGAGGCCTGAAGGTTATGACGACCTTGGAGAATAATAAAACAGAAACAGAAGTGAAAATCTTCCTTCCTGATCTGCCAACATGCAGCTCAGACGCGGCAGTATAAACAGTCAGTGTGTGTTTGTGTCTCCTGTCGTCCTGCCAAATGTTCGGCTGGTCTGGAGACTTTTCTCACACACACACACACACACACACACACACACACACATGCGTGCACGCCGGCCGGCGCGGCCCTGTGACTCATCTTTTGTAAACGCAGCTTGCAGTTTCGCCGCCTCGACTCCCTTCTCGTCCGACGTTCCTCCTGCCCACGGAGTCACGACCTGGAGGCTGTTTGAAAACAGGCTCCTCTCCCAACCAAACAACCTTGACGCTGCATGACGTGCGCGAGCCGCTGCGACTGCAGGAAACGACAGAGGGGGAGGAAAGTGACCCTTCATCTTCTTCAGAGAAAATATTTGCACAACTCTGATGTCATTGACGGCAATTATTGCGCTCTGACAAAACATACCTTCTGACACAGATCTAAATACATTTAAATACACAACTCTTCGAAGAAAGGTGACAACGAGCGACTGTGTTAGCAGTTAGCTTTGATGCTAGTGACTGTTTAACCGTGGCGTTTAAGGTCCAGCCATCATTTTTACGTTTCAAACGACATCACACAAATGACAACAGTACATGGGGATAAGAAGGGACAAGAAAGTGAAACAACAAAGCAAACAAACAAACAAAAAAGGGTGCCCCCTGCTGGTTGGTTTGGGTGACATAGAAAGGATTATAATCCAGGACAACCTTTATGGGCCAATTCTTTGTAATCTGAACCACACGTGATGATCCAGATTAGACTTGGAAGCAAGAGAACAGCCAGAATTAAAATGTCCTACATGGGAGAGAGAACATCACCACACCTCCTCCTCCTCCTCTTCATCCTCCTCCTCCAAAGTCAAGGCAGCCCTTTCATGGCGCCACGATTCGACTCCACACGCAGGAGCGGAGAGTAACGAGAGTTTTTAGATCCCACACAGAGACCAAGAAGCGGAAAGTAGGACAGCCAGAGGGGGGCAGCGTGGAGTCCCCGGCTCTGTGTGTGTGTGTGTGTGTGTGTGTGTGTGTGTGTGTGTGTGTGTGTTCCCAAACAGAGAAGAGAGGGAAGCGCAGGCCAGTAAATTATGAATGAAAGTGTCTGGGACTCGGCGTTCCCAGTTTTCCTTCCCTCGCGCAGGAAGAGGCTTTTGATTTTTTTCCCGCGTAAACATCCTCCCCGTCCCAGTTGAGCTGCTCCTTAAATGCTGGAACCAAACCAGGACGCTCAGAAGACGACGTTAGGGAAGATTAGGGAAGCCGACGCAGCAGAAAGACAGTTTTGCCAAAACTGTCTCGGAAAAACATGAAACAGCTTAAGCGCAGCGTGTGTGTTTGTGTTAGTGTGTGCGTGTGTGTGTGTGTGTGTGTTGAGAGAATTGGTTGACATTCAGAGGGACCATAATTTGTTCAAACTGCATTTACCTATCTGAAGGGAAATACAAGAACATCTCAGGGGTCTGGGGTCATTCTGAACGCATTTTCTTTAAAATTACGATTCTTGGAATTATTATTTATTTAAGCTTAATGTTTACTTTTGTAAAGGAAATTCTCAGAGGCTTCGTGACAGAGGTTTCAGAGCTGGCGGCCTTTGTGGGACTTCAAAAGACAAATGATGGAAGTGAAAAATGAGAGCGAAGCAGAAGGAAGTCGCTGCTGCTGCTGCTGCTGCTGCTGCTGCGGCCCAGACGGCCAACAGGAAGCGGCGCCGCTGACCTCAGACTGCATGCGTGTCTCGTGTTCCTTCGGCCGCAGACGGAGAGTTCAGACGGTGATCAGGACTTCTGCAAAGAATACAAAGTAGCAGCAACAGCAGCAGTGCAGCTCTGCACCAATAGGAAGACTGGAGCTGCTTCCAAGTGGCTCCAGCGGTGCGTCGAACGAGATGGACAGGAAGCTCCAATCACCAAAAAACACACAAGTCTCACCTCCCTTTGGGTTTGTTACAGATTGTTTGGTTTTTTTTGTGTTTTTTTTTTTCAGGGTTTCGAGGTCACGTTTCTTGCAGCGCACAAGGTCGACCGCTCTGTGCTTCCTGCCGAGTGCTGAGTGGGCGCAGCATCCAGGCAGAGGAGGAAGGAGGAGGAGCAGGAGGAGGAGGATGAGCTCAGTTTCTGCAGAGGACGAGCTCGTCGGCACCCGCAGCAATCGACGCTAAGGCGGTTCAGTCCTGAACAAATGAAAAAAATAATAACAATAAAAATTCAACATGGGAACGGCATGCGGACGATTCTACAACATTTTGTGTCTCTTTCCACTTCCTGGTTCCTGCAAGACGGTGAAGCTGCAGCAAATTACGCAGCATCAAACTGACTTGCAACTTGCAACTGTGGTGTTTTTGCCTGGTGATCAGGCGATTTAGGCTATGACCCCCTGCTGTGACACACACACACACACTCACACAAACCAAACACAAAGTCACAGTGAGGGCCAAAACAAACACGGTATTAAAGGAACGTCTAATTCAAGAGGGGGACATGCTGACTCATGCAGTCGTAATCCTCCCAAATGGGCTTTTATTTAAAAACATTTTTCCGTACCACCAAAAAAACAAATGAGCTGAGCGCCAGCTTTGTCAAACACAAACCCAATAATTACAACAACTGTTATTTTTTTTTGCCAGTTTTAGCAGATTCACTTTTTTCCGTGAGTCGTCTCCTGAGGTGAGAAGGGATAAATAAAGCAGAAGAGTGAGTTCAGGACGTCCTATTGTTTCCAGACAGGCGACAGTACAGTCTGGCTGGCTGTCAGCCGGGCCAGAAAACAGCTGGAGAACCGGCTGGACCGGAATTTATTTATTTTTTCTCGGAGGAAGCGTTTCAGTGAAACGCGGCTGTTGAGACGGCTCGCGGGGGAAAAGAGAGAAGTTGCGGGAAAAGTAAGATTGAGAAGAAGAGGTGGGGGTGGGGGTGAGGGTAAGTGTGTGTGTGTGGGGGTGTAATCTCCCATAATCCCTGTCTTCCCTTGGCGGGAGTGGGACTTTTTTTTTTTGTTTGAAAATTTCACCGGCAGAGTGACACGTGCTGCCGAGAAATGTGACATCGTCCGTTCAGCAGACAAATGAGGACAGTGGAGCTGGAGGGTGTGGGGGTGGGGGGGGGTGGGGGTGGGAAAAAAAACAACAAGTGGCGAGTGCCCGCTGACCCCTGAGCGGGGCTCACTAAATCCCAGAGTGTTCAGCGCCAACGGGCTGCACTTTAAAACCAGAAAAAAAGGGCCTTTTATCCCCTTTGTGGCACGTAAACAGAGCAGCAGGAAGCGAGCGTTTTCTCCTCCATCTGCTCCACGGTGAGCACAGGCCCACAGAAGTGGAGCAGGAAGTGAGTTGGAGCTAGCTGAGTGGAGTTTGCGTTTTTTACATACATTTAAAAACAGCTGAACAAAAGCTGGTCGTCTTATCTGCGCAGCCGTCTGGTGCTGTTTGGGTGCCAGATGGAAGTGGAAAAGAGCAAATGAAAATAATAGCACAGAAATCCACCTGACAATCTCCACAAATCTGACAGTCTCTGCCAAAATCGTGATCTAATTACACACAAACACACACCTGGTGGGTAGGAGCCGCAGTACAAGAGGGACTACTTTTTTCTGCGTCTGACTGACTGACTGACTATGGACGAATCTTGCAGCTTCTCAGGGGAGCCTGCAAAGAAAACGGTCAACAGAAACGGCGTAGTTTCAAGATGCTCATCCATCTGTGTGTGAAACTAAATGCAAAAGATGAGAGAAACAATTACATTAACAATTACAAAAATGTTTTCCTTCCAGGACTCATGACCCGATGCACACAGCTGATTGAAGGGAATGTTCCTGTTAGCCTGGGTAGTAATGATATAGCACTGCAAAACCAAAGTCAAACTAAAGAAGAAAAAAGCAATAGGATGGCCCTTTAAATCTGTTTTTTTCTTCTTAAACTAGTTAAAAACTAGTTTGATGTTATTTGGGCTTCGATGGGATGACAATTGGCAAGTTCAGCTTCACTGCATGTATGAACATGGTGGGGGAAGGGGGAGGTCGCACACTGATGGTCACACACTGGTCAGGCTAATCCCGCCCCCTCAGTGCTGCAGGACAGTCTGGACGCCGGTGGTTTACCCAGCATGCCACCTGCTTTCTCAGCAATAAGGAGGTTCGGAGGGAGGTCCAGCTGAGTGAGGCCTGGCAGGGGCGGGGGGAGGATGGGAGAGGAGGGGCGGGGGTCGTAAAAAGGATTTTGGGGTCGGTGGTGGAACAGAGGGGTCTTTGTGCGTCTGGAAAACAGTCGGTCAGAAAACACGGTTGCATAGCATATCAGCGTATGGGAGCGTTTTAGCTGACAAGGAGCCAAAAACAAGGTTGGAAAATGGGGGTTAAGCTGCGAGAAACGACACTTTGTTGTCGTGACCGCTGTCCGTATCAGGTTTCCAAACATCAGCGGCGGCACAAATAGCCCGGGGTTAATCTGTGCATGATCCCTCAGTCTTCAGAGAACATCCTGTCCCCGTGGTGGCCTGCTCCAAGAAAACGCCTTTGGAGGTCAGGGTAGGGCAAGAGGGGTGAGGTGACCCGCAGCGAGGTGAATATAAGACCTGGACAGGCTCAGGTTGAGGAGAAGGTACAGTCTCCATCCTGGAGCTGAACGGGCTGCCAAACACACAAAGAGCTCGCGAGGATCCAGGATTTAATTGGAGAGGCTATAAATACACGCAGCGAGCAGCCCAGAGGGTCACGTCCGACCTTCAAAATGATCCAGCACCACATTCACGCCCAACATTGAATCACGTTCGACTGGAACGTTAGCTTTAGCTAATGGGACAAATAATCAATTATTATTATTATTGTTGTTATTATAATAATAATGATGATAATAATAATAATAATATGTATGAATCTTAATATTTTTTACTCAATATGGTCATTTTTCAGCATTCAATATCAGCAATTCCACTTTACATGTGTAGTTTTCCCTTATTAGACCTATTCCGTGACATAAATCTACATGCTAGCCGACATACAAAGCAGTGTGTGTAGGAGATTATTACAGATTATAGTGATCCTTTTAGCATCACAGCAGCACAGGGGATTAAAAACAAACATTTTGCAGGGTTCTTTATACATTCATGTTTCCACCTTTTTAGCTCATTGAAAAACCATATCAAACACAGTCGAATGCGTCGATATCGTGTGAAACTGGCCAAACGAACCGGTTGTGGCGGGTTTTTCAGGCGGTTCTCACCGGATAGACGCCGCTTTGTTCACATGACGTCGTCTTATATCCTACGTATTGTGGCGCCAGCGTGGAGGTCCACGTGAGGGGGAAGAGATTCATCCGGGAACCTTGGCGGTATGTTGGGGTGCTCTGGGGGAAGGGGAGGACCGGACCAATCGCAGCACGAACTTCGGGGTCTCCACTTGCATATTGGCACGCCCACCGCGCATAATGAGGCGCGGCAGCGGTGAAGAGCGGCACTTCCGGGTCAGCAAACCGACGTCACTCTGTAGCTTTGAGACGGTTTTTAGCGATAAAATCTGACGAGGAAGAAAAATTTAAGATAAAACTTAATTTGATTTTTTTTTTTTAATTCTACGTCAACCATCTGTACCCACTGGCATATTTCAGAAGTTTCTACCATTTTTTTTTTTTTTTAATCATTTTCCACAAAAAAATTCAGAGGCAGCCCAGCTTTTGTTTTCTCATGTTTTATTTGAGGTGCGACTGTCTAGTGCAATTGAAACGTCACATTAGTGATGGGCGGAGAAACATGCACACAACATCCACAACAAAAAAATTGTGCGAGGCATTTCCCTTTTTCCTCTACCGTCGTCCATTTTAAATAACTTCCCATTTTTCTTCCTTTTTTTTTTTGCTCTTTTTTCTTTTTCTTTTCAAATTTCGGGAGCCAAGCACGACTCCTTGTTGCGCTAGCAGCCGCGCGGCGACACTTGGCTGTACAAAAAGATGGAAAGGATGAAGACAAATTAACAAAAAACAGAAGAAAAAACATAAGAGAAGATTGCAAGTTGTATAAAAAAAATGAACCAAAAATGAAAATAAAAAAGTTGCGTCTCCACGTGGCAGAGAAGTGTCCGATGGGGGATGATGGGGGAGCGAGGTCTGGGGCAACAGCACGACGCAGTGAGTCAGAGCGTGGAGGTAAAGTAGTCCTCTTCTGTTCCCACCCTGAGTTATGACATCACAGGTAGTTCAAACCTGGTGCAACCATAGATAATATATATATATATATATATATATATATATATATATATATATATATATATATATATATATATATATACATATATATACATATACATATATACATATATATATATATACATATATATATATATATATATATACATATATATATATATATATATATACATATATATATATATATACACACACATATATATATATATATATATATATATATATATATATATAAGTGTATATATGTATATATATATAAATATATATATATATATACATATAT
Organism: Nelusetta ayraudi; assembly: GCF_046127955.1. Classification (NCBI taxonomy): domain Eukaryota; kingdom Metazoa; phylum Chordata; class Actinopteri; order Tetraodontiformes; family Monacanthidae; genus Nelusetta; species Nelusetta ayraudi. The sequence goes on from NW_027466056.1 coordinate 2,896,075, forward strand.
ATATATATATATATTTATATATGTTCATAGAAGTTTATGTACATCCCATAATACACCTTATTTAAAAAAACAAAAAACAAATAATCAGCTGGTATATATGTATCTATGGTTAGGAACCAGGCACTTGGCAGAGCTGAGTTGAGAAATATTTTCTATCAGTACAAAGTTCAAAGCCTAGAAACAGTCGCATTCCGACGTCTTCGCCTCGTTTGTTTTTTGTGTTTTTTTTACATGGGTCACATGACATTATTACATCAACCACGTAAACAAAAGACAGCCTAATACCTCCCCCTAAAAAAACAAACAAACATGAAAAAAAGAAATAAGACGAGGATCCCTGCATCATGTTGTCGGGTTGGGAACCTTTTTAAAAGAGTTCTCAGGGTGAACAGCTGTCGTCGCACAGCCGTTCAAGCTTTCACCCCCCCAAGAAATAAAATAATATTAATAATTATAATTAAAAAAAAAACAGCTGGACTCTTTGACTCCGCGTCCGTGGTTGTCGCTTTGTCCGTTGTCATCGTCGTCGTCATCGTCGGGGGAAGAAAAGGTGCTCAGGAGGCCGCAGCAGGAGGACAGGAAGTCCAAGGGAGGCGGGCGGTGCGAGGTGGAGTCAGGCGTGGTGGGGTTCGATGGCACGCTACGTTGAAACACCACCAATGAATTAATTAGACGGCACCAACGGACCCCAGCAGAGACAGAGAGAGAGACAGAGATCTGGTCCTGCTGATTGGGGGGGGGGAAGCCTGACCTCAGCCACTTCCTGTGCGGCGCAGTCGTGGTCAGATTGTGCGAAGCGAGGGGGCTTATGAAGTGGGGCGGGCACACGCGCACACAAACGTGCCGGTGCAACTCCAAAGTCTGTTTTAAATTAAATGTGCAACAAAAAAAGTTTTTTTTTTCCCCTCCGGTTGACGTCGTCGTGGTGGTGACGGTTGTCACGCATGCTCGTGCGCGCTCGTCGGCGTTGCTTGGCGTAGAGTCGCTTCACAGTATGGCGAGAGCCCCCATCCACCTCCCTCCCACATCTTGGTGGCACCTTCCCTCCAGTGTGCAGAAGTTTTCTTTTGTCGTTGTTTTTTTCCCACCCGACTTTATGCCGACGCGCCCGAGTTCTGCGAGGAGGGCGGGGGCAGGGCCGAGGCGGGCCCGGAGGAGGGGGCGGAGCCAGGGGGCTGCTGGGCGGCGGCGCCGATGGTGGCGCCGCCCGTCGGGGAGCCGCCGGTCTGCACCTGAGCCTGGAACTGAGCCATCTGCTCGGGGCTGGCCAGGTTCTTCAGCAGGTTGTTCTCCTGCTCCAGCTGCGTGTTGCGCTCAATCAGCTCCTTGATCTGCTCCTTCAGCACCTCCACCTCCTCGCGCACGGCGTACATCAGGTGACTCTTCACCAGGTCCTACAGCGGGGAGGGCAGGGGCGGCACAAACAGTTTAATATTTTTAATTTTGCTGTTGTGAGTTTTTCACAGTACGACCACAGGAAATATGAGGCCGGTGTACTCGGAACAGTCAGAGGACGATGGGAGCAATCAGAATCCTCTGACGGGTGGTGGTGGGGCGGGGAGGGGAGGGGAGGGGAGAGGGGCGGAGCTAAAGCCAGGGATTAGCGGCAACACAATCTGTTAATCTGTTACTTGCAAAGAATGTTTGTTTTTTTCAACCCACATCGTCCCGATTATGTCGATGATAAGAACGATGGACAAGATTCAAAGTTATTACTGTTAACGCAGAAGCACTCGTCTCTCAGGATTCAAATGAAATTCCGCGTTTTAACTTTCCACATGGAGTCTTTTTTAAAATTGTTGTTGTGACCGCCTTTAAAACACATAAAACGTGTTTTGGTGGAGGGCAGGTTTTATGATGTTATTACCACGTGATGGGACATCGACATGAGGAGTACAGGTGGCGTTTTTAAATTCTGAATCTATACTTATTACTTCATAATAATATAATATGCTTGAATAAGATTATGTTGGAATAATCACTTAACAGCCCTGCAATTTATTGTTAATATACATATGTATATATATATGATGCTATAGCGGGGCTAGTTGGAGTTACCCGATTATATGAGATGAGTCACTTTACGGTCCTTTTGTCAGCGCCTCTTTGTCTGACTAACCCCCCCACCCCCCGACACGGCCGTGAGGAGAACAAACTCAGCATCACTAAACCTGCGCACCCCCCCGCACCCTCAACGTCCCTACCCGTTCCCTCCGACCTATGAATAACTCCTCCTTTTATTAAATGGTGCATTCCATGGACTAAATGATGCGGTGAGCCGTGCCGACCTGCTGCGGAAGGATTTGAGACCAACGACCCCAGCAGCAGCAGCAGCAGCAGCAGCAGAAGCAGCAGCAGTAACAACAGCACCTCCTCCTTCTCCTCCTCCTGCTGCAGCAGCAGCAGCAGGAACAAAATGTTCCCGCACCGCGGTGGGAGGAGCCTATCAGTGGCCAAGTTATTTATACCGAGGCGGAGGGAGGCTGCGGCCTGCCTAGCAACGGGACAGGAGGGGCAGGGGGAGGGAAGAGGAAGGAGGGGTACGGGGGGGGGGGGGACTGTGCGTTTGCATCAGAGGGAGAGAGAGAGAGAGAGAGAGGAAGAGAAGGATGGATTTGGGGAAGCGGGGGGGACGTTTGGTTTGTCACACATTTGGCAGGACGTCCAAATCAAGACGGCAAAGAGGAGGGAAGGGAAAACTGCGGCAGGTGCACAGCAGTGTGCATCATTCATTCATTCATTCATTCATTCATCACTTCACCACACCATCATCAGTAGTTTCAAAGCGTCAAAGACGCAGATGTCACTAATTAGACTGTCAGAATAAAGCATATTTCAGAAGCAGCAGCAGGAGGAGAAGAAGGTGGGGGAGGATGAAGATGAGGCAGGGGCGATGGTTGACGTCATAGCCCAGGTTACGTAACATGACGGCGGAAAAGGGGGGCCTATTTACAAACAGCGCAAGGCTATGTCGGTGGTGGTGATGGGGCTGCGGTGCAACTCACCATGGCTTGTTCGATCTTGTTGTCGATGGCCACCACACTGGCACCGGAAGAGCTGCAAGACAAAAAAACACAACACAACAGGGTGTAAATGCACGAGGCAGTATTAAAAAAAAAAGAAAAAAAGACTGGAAACAGAGCGGGGCAGAAAAAAAAACAAAATACACAAACATACAAAAAAACAAACAAACAAAAAAAATCGCTGAAAAATTAAATCTTAATTGGGGGGGGGGCGCGAATCGCCGACCCGACCCCCCCCCCACATCCCCCAATCCGGTCCTGTCCCGTCCCAGGCCGTTACCTATTGTCGAGGCGGACCGACGCGCTCTCCTTGCCGAGCACGGACGACAGGAACGATATGGAGAAATTCCTCAGCTGGCAAACGCCGAGATCCATCGCCACCGCGTAGCACTGCGGGTTCATGGCAGCCCGGTCGGCGGCCCCCGGTCAGCGGCAGCGGCAGCAGCGGCGGGCCGGAGCAGCCGACTCCCGGAGCAGCAGCAGCACCGCCGCACGGTGCATTATCTGCCTGCCCTGTCTGTCTGCCTGCCTGCCTGTCTGTCTGTCCGCGGCGCAACGAGGAGCGACCGGAGGCTGCCTGCAGCCGGCGGAGCTGCAACACAAAGACTGGAGTGGCGGCGCTGCGGCTCGGCGCTCGGCGGCCGCCTCCGCTGCATTATTCATGAGGCGGCGGCGGCGCCATTGGCCCGTGCGGCCAGCTCATTAGCATAATATATGCAGCAGCTCCGGAGAGGGCGCTTGCCTCGGCACGGACGGGATGGAAACATAACCGAGACAACTATTTATGACTATAAAGTAAATTTGACTGTAACTTATTCAATTAATTTCCAAGGAAAACATCGATATGTATTTATTTTTAAACTGGAAATGACCATTAAAAACGTGGAAGGCAGGTGTAGGGAGACCACATTTGGGGCAATGTCGCCACCTAGCGACCATATATTAATACAACTATTTCCCACAAATGCACGCAAGGCTGCTGGAGGTTAATAATCTACGTCAAGGTCATCAATTATCTCCAAGCCGAGCTCAGGTCCCTCAGCCGGCGCCACAGCATCAACAGTGAGACTTGCGGACAGGTGGGAGCAGCGGAGGAGCATCTGGTGCACACATTCAAACTGGGAAGACTGGGAACACAGTGTTCTCCGGCACACAACAATGGGGCCTGCAATCCGGAATTTGGTTTCCTAATGAAAATGAAACATTTTGAATCCATTTGAAGAAGTGACAGGAAGATGAATCATGTGTTTTTCCCCCTCCAATGGAATAAGATTAATCAGTTTTTCTCCCTTTTGGCACTGTTTTATATTGGGTGTGAAAATATGCCGTTCTCATGCTCGTCATTCCAAAAGCAGAGAGCAGATAATGCGACAATGGGAAGGAAAAAAAACATTGACTGCACAACTTGACGTGAGTCTGCGGGTGTTGAAAAACACCTGAAATAATGAATATTTGATTTTAGAGAGAAAAACAAATATGATTTTTTTTTTTTTTTGCTAAATATTTCCTGCATTTCCAATCAAGTTAAAAATAATAATCGAAAGCTAAGTCTGTAGTAAAAGGGAACTCTGGGGGACCGATCAGGTCACACACGCAATGGGACACGTGTGGTGGGGTGTGGTTCATCATGGACTGATTGGATGTTGCGTTAACAATGGGGCCGGTGGAGGCGCTGTATCGGTTCCTAAGTGGAACCTTTTACTGTTGGGCACTTGTGTCGTTGGGGGTCAGCGAACACACACACACACACACACACACACACACACACACACACACACACACACACACACACACACACACACACACACACACACAAAAAGGACACCTGCGAGTGCTTCACTTCCTCTTTGTGTGAGTCGAATGTGACAGAGTGACTTTTAGGGAAGTTGGACCATGTTGATTCGGGGATGGGAGGGGTTGAGAAGGGGACTGGGGGGGGGGGGGTGCTTAGAACACAAGCTTCAATTCAAAGTGGCCACCACAACTGATGGTCCAGCGAGAGTGTCTTTTGGCCGTGTTGGGGCACACTACTGGTTTCACTGGTCTGCGACTGCTCTGGTTTTGACATAACAATTGAAAAGTCCCTGCTGGTGCTTGTGGATCAGGGCCGTAGGACGAAATGTTGCTCTCACACATACACACACAAGCTCACACACAAGTCAGGTAGGGACGCAGTGTCCTGGAACATGTATGGAGCTCCATGAGGGTTTTGTTCGACATGCTTCATGTTTCAGACGTGACCTCCAGGACTGATGCCGCTTTCACAACTTTTGCGTTTCAAACGCGACGACGACGACGACAACAGACGACATTAACAACGGCGACGACAAAGCGCACATCCCACCCACCAGTGGGCGGTAGGGGGGGCACACCAAGGTGACAACGCCACAGCCGCGGGTTACCTCTTGAGATGTTTCTCCAGCTCCCAGAAGAGCAGCTTCAGCGCCATGGAGCTGCGTCCTGGCGCTCCTCCTCCTCCTCCACCTCCTCCGCCTCTCGCCTCCAGCAGCACCTTCTCTCTCATCGAGGCGTGCACGCACTCCGACTGAGACACCCCCCGAAAACAAACACCGACACCACCACCACCACCTCCTCCTCCTCCGTCCGCCTGACCCGCGCCCTTTGACCCCCCCAACTCCCTCGCGCCCCTTGGAAAAAGAGGAAAAAACAAATGGGGAGCTTCACATTGGGGTGGCTGGACAGAGCCGCGGTGGGACGGCGGAGCGCCCTAGTCCTTCGCCAGCCCGTATCGCACAGGCGAGGCGGACGAGGAGGTGGGAGGAGGAGGAGGAGGAGTGATGTCACCGCGTGATGGCTCCTGTGTGTTCGCAGCCTCCTCGTTACATAAACTGTCAGCGGAGATTAGCGACCGATCGGGCCAATGGGATGAGCTACTTTTGGACACACACCCCGTCGCCAGCTTGCTTGGCTCCTCCCCTCCCGGGCCCGCCGCTTGCTGCGATGGCGGCCGAAAACGCAGGATTTCTTTTTATCATTGTTTATTCAAGGAGCCTGCACTTCCTTTCTTCATCCCTCAGAGAAGAGGAGGAGGAGTTCTGTGTGTGTTTGCATGTCAGTAGCTGACCTGTCAGTCCGCATCAGCGTAAACACGCACGCACGCACGCACGCACGCACGCACGCACGCACGCGTCGCATCACGTGTTCGTCCATGCTAGCGTTAAGAAAAAACACCCAATGAAAACAACGAGGTGGCTGCTGAATGAAGTCAATGAGTGACGATGGAGAAGCTCAGGGCACAAAATGGCGGCGGGCGGGCGGGCGGTACGGAGGGACGGGGTTTGTTGGTGGGATTGCTCTCATGGCGTGCGGGGAAATTATTAACCTCATTAGCTGGAGGTCACGTCTCCTTCGCTCCCCTCTAACCGCCCGTGTCACTAAACCCACCAAAACAGGAAGCCCTGGTGGCGGCGGCGGCGGCGGAGGAACGACGGACCAATCGCACGCCATCGCCGTCGTTGCCGCTTCCCCATCCTGTTTCCACGCAGCTGCTAATTCAACTTACTGACGACGAGGCGGAATAAAACACACACACGGCGTTCTGCTGCGTGTTTTGGGTACATGGTGTTCTCTGGGGTCGGGGGTCACTGTGCGCATGCCCGCACCGAAACAAAAGGCTTCTCCCACCAGCCAATAGGGACGGGCGACACGGCTTTGGCCAATGGCGGCGGGCCTTTTCTTGCGATGACGTCAGGCGCTTCATTCATTATGTAGGGCTGCTGAGCGCTGACCCACATATTACCTAACGACGGCGCCGTGACACAGCGAGGGCCGAAGCCCCTCCCCCTCTCCTCGGACGCAGCAATTATCCTAACGGGGTAACAAGCGCCTCGCGATGACGTCCACCCATTGGCTTCCAATTCTAAAAACAAACTTGGAAAATGAACGCCTGATTTCTTGACGCGTGGCTTTTCACTTTCCACCACAGCGTAAGCGGCCAATCAGGCCGCTTGTGGGCGTGTACCAATTGGAGGGGCGCCACCAGGTGTGCAGGGCAGGCAGGTGGGGCTGCGCCAGAAGAGCTGCCCCACCGACAGCAGTACAATTGTGATTTGCAGGTGTTTCTATTGAATGGTGAGAAGCGCATGAGCCGTAATTGTTGTAAAATCTCGTCCCGCGAGACCCCACTTTGAGGAGGCTGGAGGTGCAAAACATTTTGCGATGAATCTGCATTTCGACGTTGTTTGCTGTCAAGAATGGTTGTTATATTTTTCTCTTTGATTACTCCTCCTCCGTCCGAACGTAACGCTCCATTTTGCCTTGAAGTGAACTCGTCAAGTGACCCCGTACGTCACGTCTTCTGACGTGTAAATGTGAAAAAAGTATTTCCATAACACTTTTGCAATATACCTCTATATCGATACGTCTGAAAAACCACCTCATGAGAGCATCGAAACCTTATTCAAAGCCATATCTGAGAGGTTTTTCGAAGCTCGGGTGTTTGCGTTACCAGTTTCTATTGCGATATTTAGGTTTTGCGCAGTTCAATGGTTAACAGAAATGCAGCTGCTCTTAGTCCGTCGATTACAACTAAAACTCCCTGTTTCTGTCCCCTACAACCACCACCACTCCAAGGCTGTGGCTCCGCCCCTTTCAGATTAGAGCTTTTCAAAACCGATCCGACGTCGGAAATCTCAGTGGCACTGGAAGCACTGGATCTAAATGTGTAAAGGAGTAAAGTGATGAAGGTGACGAGGCCTTTCACATCAAACTTCCACATCTTCCGGAGAGCGCCTCACACGATGCAACCTTTTTTCGCCTCACAACGTTTCAGCCTCACTGTCCCTGCACCGTGTTGTCGAGTGAAAAATGGCGTTCCTAGGATGCGAGAGTGTGTGTGTGTGCGTGCGGTCCTGGATCTGGTCCAGGGAGCTTTAATGGATAAGAGTCGGATAACAGGGGGGAGCCGAGAGGAAGCGCGGTAACCGACAGGAAGTCATGGAGAAACCGCGTTAACCTGACCGCCCCGATCACACACACACACACACACACACACACACACACACACACACACACACACACACACACACACACACACACACACACACACCTTCTCCACCTCCCTCCCCCTCCCTTCATCCCACTGCCAGAGTGGCAGCTTTTCTGCATCGTCGTCATCCCAAAGCGGGCCAGAGATGTGGGGTTGCGTGCCTCCACTTTGTGTGTGTTCCTCCATCAGCTACACTCTGTGTGTGTGTGTGAGGGTGTGCGCACGCGTGCAGAACTGGCAGGATCCGGTTTGGGATGCTCCGAATCGCTGGCATTTCCACAGAGGAGGGCGAAGGCCGACGGCAAGAACGAGCACACATAAAACACACACACACACACACACACACACACACACACACACACACACACACACACACACACACACACACACACACACACACACACACACACCACCAGGAAGTAGGGATTTTATATATTTGGAGAAGAAAACGCCAGGACTCGATGCGAAGGTATTTATAGATCTTGTGAGTCGTGGACGTGCAGCGTGCCAACAACATGGGTGACTCCTTGAAAAAAAAAAAAAAAGGTATAATAATGAAGTCAAGGAGGCCGTAATTAAAAAAGAAAAACCCTCCATCTGTGTTTGTCGAGCGCAGAAGCTCTTGATCTCCTCCCAAACATGGTAGCGGCAAAGAGCGGCAGCAGCGGCTCCGCTGGAGCGAGAGCACATCGCCGTCTGCACGCAAGCGCCTTATGTAACCGCCGGCGGTGGCGGTGGCGGCATCTGGGCGGCAGAGCAGACAGACGGGAGGAAGGAAGGAAGGGGGGAAGACAGAATGATGAGGCCTCATGCATTCCTGCAGGTAAAAATAACAGGCCAGAGGACAAAAGTATGAGAGGGGCTCAGCATCAGAGTGTGAGGAGGAAGAGGATGAGGAAGAGGAAGAGGAAGAGGAGAAGACGCAAGTCTGGTCCAAAGCACCATGAAACCTCTTCCTTCCGAAGCTCCACGAAGTAGCCACTAGCTTGGTTTCCATTCCATTTTTTCGCAAAATAAAAGCAAGATTTCAGCAATATTTTGTAAGATTTTGACAAAGTACAATTGCGATTTGCAGGCGTTTCCATTAAATGGTGAGAAGCGCATAAGCCGTAATTCTCCTAAAGCCTCGTCCCGCGAGACCCCACTTTGAGGAGGATGGAAGTACAAAACATTTTGCGTCTTGGAGAAGCTATTTGAAGTGAACTGTTACCGGGTCACGGTAAAGCACATCCGGTGACGTGTAAATGTGTTTCCATGACACTTTTGCCAAATACCTCCTCTATATATCGATGCGTCTGAAAAACTACCTCATGGTGAGAGCGTAAAAATCTTTTAACCATATTTGAGAGGTTTTTAGAAGTTTAGGTGTTTCCATTACCGTTTTTTTATGGTCATATTTAGGTTTCGCGCAATTCTAGGGGTCGTGGAAACTAATGACGATGAAGACTGCAGCACAGATTAGAGGATTAACCTCAAATCTGGCAACGTGGAAACACCGCCATCATCATCTGATTTCTGGAAGACGCACACAAACAGAGGAGGCCAAGAAATAACACATCCCGGGGTACGAGCACATGTGACGCACACAAACATTTGGGACGCGTCCGCCGCTGACGCTGCCCTTTAATCCAAGATCTGAATAAATATTATACAATCAGGGGGGATTACGCAACTTTGGGACGCGTCACAGGAAGTGGACATGCAGTCAAATGGACACCAAAGTTAAACACACACAAAAAAAAAACAACCCGGCACCGCACTGACAACCAGGTGTGTTTTATGGGAATCCCTCCCGCTGCTCTCTACCAGGAAGTGCGGCTTCGCACAACTCCACAAGGTCAGGTTACCGTGTCTAGTGACGTCCAGTGGAGCAAAAAGAGAGGCTGGAGGGGAAAGAAAAATATTTTTAACCTGGCTGGAGAAGAAGAAAATAATCTTTCTGGCTCTTCTGTTAAAAAAAAAACAAACTTTAGCCACTTATAACCTTCCAAAACTTCCAAAAAGCAGAAAGCAGCTGCTTCAAAGTCACTAAAGACTAAAAGAGAACGCAAAAGGAAGTGAGTGCGAGCCTAGCTGCTGCTAAGCAGGTTAGCGTGGGTGCTGCACCGTGATCAGTGTTGGGGCATCGTTCCTGTCCCTCAGACTGGCTTGGATTCGACTCCGCCCACCTGCCTGCCGCTTGTCCGTCTCATTTGGATTTAATCGATCAATTCAGAACAGTCGCGTTTGAATCACAGGTACAAATGGCGGACCAGATAAAGTGCAAGTGTGTGGTTGGCAACATATTATAAAATAGAAAAAAAATGTATGACCTTTGAATATGATCGTTCAAAGTTCAAAGATACTTTTCCGTATTTTCCTACAAAATTTCTATCCATCAATCAATCAATCAACCAATCAATATGTGTATCTATCTATCTATCTATCTGTCTACCTATCTATAAATCTATCAATCTATGTATCTATCTATCTAATCTATCTATATGAAGTCATGAAAAATGACTTTTCCCTCCGGCAGGGCAGTAAAACCAAATATATGCACGGATGCAAGGGTGAGCATGCCACTGGTCTCGCGGCTCGTGTTTTATTTGACACCAGGAGAAGAAAAAGGAGGAGGAGGGGTGTGGAGATGCACACCTGTAAAAGCCTGCAGTAAACGGCTTCACACGATTTCCCACACGGACGCACGCACGCACACAGAAACACGCCGGGGTCGTAAAAACAAAAAAATAAAAAGCTTCTCTCACGCTGAGAGCAGGAGATGAGGAGACTTGCAGCGACACATCGGACGTTCTCCAGGAATCTGCAGCTGCAGCAGCAGCAGTAGCAGCAGATCGCTGAGGAGGCACACGGCCGCAAAACGTGACACCGGGCCCAGACTCCAGCCGAGGCTCCACGTTCTCATCTCACATTGATGAGCAGCACGTGCAGACTTTGTGGAGTCGGAGCGAAACACAAGAGCATTTCTGATGATTTTCACGTAACTTCAACCAGAAATCGTCACAATCCAGTGAAGCGGCGCTGCTCAAAATTCTGGAGATTGAAAAATTCTCAGTCACCACGGATGGATGAATAAAATATTCATTGCTGCTGCAGTTTGAGTCACTAACGCTGAGACACAGTGAACAAACAGCTCGACAAAGTCCGACCAAAAACACATTCTGACAGGAGCTGCGTTGCTATTTCTGACAATCGTTTGCTTTAAATCAAGATCTTATTGATGCTGTTATTTTGCCACTAATTGAAAAACATCATTTTCTTCTCTTGGGTGTTGAATGCACAGTGAAAATGACAATAAAAACCTTGAATCTTTAATTATTTCTTTCCCACTGAGTGGAGAATGATTCCCGGATGGGCCGGGCTAATATCTGGAGAACCAGTCTGGTCTGTCTGTCTGTCTGTCTGTCTGTCTCTCACTCTGTGTCTCTACCAGCACACTGCGTCACTGTCTCGTTCCACCGCCGGTTGCGTGCAGAGCGGACCTCTCCGCGCGGCCCCCGTGGCGCGTTCGAGGTCAGTGCGCCTCAAAGAACGTTAGGGCTTATATAAAGGGCCCCGGCAGGACGGCGAGCAGAGGCTGCCACCTGGTGGACGCGCGGCGGAACAGCAGCAAGGTCGCCGGCAGCAGAAAACAAACGTTCACACGCTTATAAAAAAAATAAAGGAAAGGAGAGGGTGAATTTCCTGCAATATTTGAGGGATTTCAAAGGGATCTTTGTTGCATCATTTGTTATGGTTCTCTTTTTGAGGGTTTAAAGAGGGAATACGGAGAAAAGAAGCAACTTAAATACAGTATGTCTTTGTTCCAAACTTGAAACCTTTTAAAGAAAAAAAGAATGCAATGGTTGAGAGCTACAGGACGTCCCTGTGGCAGCCCTGGCATGTGGGCCTTGCATGCTTTCCCACATAATTCATCCCACAATCCTTTGCGCTCCAGAATTGCACAACATGTTCTCTGCGACCTGCGTGGCAGGGCCGATGCAGACACTCTGTCCCTCTTTAATTTCACGCCTTTCTCTCAGAAGAAAGAAACAACATCTTTCCCCCACTGTCCTGGGATCTTACGCTGATTCTTCACGAGCAAGCGGACGGGAATAGTTTGGATAGCTACGATGTTTCGGAATGCGGCGAACGCCTCTTGACGGCCGACGGGCCTCGACTGTGATTTACGGCGTCGTGACAACATATAAACATATGTTTGGCAGCGGGGAGACAAACGTGCCTGGCGTTTCTTCCTCCCGTGACCAGCACATAGTTTATCTTTCTGGTTATTGTGATTTTGGTTAATCGTCATCTGAGTCATTGTTCAGCAGAAGAACTCAAAAGACCTTTCACAACAGTCGACCCGAGGTTTTGGCTGCATTGGCTGCCTTTAACGACCAGTTTACCGGCTGCTGCCTGGGGAAGCCTTTTAGCCTTGTAAAACAATATGGCTGGCTGCGTGCCGGGAGGGGGCGGGGCCAGGGCGGACTCGGGTCGTAAAACAGGTGTGTCAACAAGAAAGGAAAGCGCAAAACGAGAGTGCGGCTCGTAAAGAGACGGGAGCAACGTTTGCTCGCACGAGCGCCGCCGCCCTCTGCCACGGGCCTCGACGTCTCAGTGTCAGATCCACAAAGCGTTTGCGTGGCTTTTGCGGCAGAAAATTCGTGTGTACAGCGCCAACAACGGTGATTCTGATCCACAGAGAGGACGCAAACGTGAAAATCTGCGGAAAATGCGCCCAGGCGCAGGTAGCGGCAGGGTTGCGCCAGACTCATTTGAATGTATTGAAATGGGTCATTACGCGCAAAAGGACACGCCCCCTTCTATGCAAATATGCCTCATTCAAACAGCGGCAGATCCAGGAAGAGTTTGCGCTCGTGTCCGCACGCAGTTTGACAGACGTAAACACCGCCGGCCAGAACCAGAACCAGGCGCAGCTTCTGTCTGTCACAGTGTTTGTGGCTTCTGAGTGAAACTTTCCTCTCTGAAAAGCCTGAGATATATATATGGACCCCCAAATCTCATATATAGATCGGCATAGACCACAGTGTATACGCCAGTATTTTAGATAGGCTATGAAAAATACAAATGGTACTCAGGTGTTGGTGACTAACGTTGACTGAGCAGTCTTGGTAGACGGAGGAGGCATCGTAATGCCAGGCGCACACAGGAGCAGAGTTTCACTGTCAAACACACGCTTTGGCGCCAACTGCTCTCAGGTTGCCAGACCGCAACATTCGCACCCGTTTTCAGGTGCCGCATTCGTGGGCGTGTTTGCGCCTGCATGTCATTAGCGCAAAAACCTTTGTGGAAACCCGCATCTGTGGCGCCGCAAAACGCGCCGCATTTTAGCGCTGCACGCCCTTCTTTGAGGATCTACGCCTCAGTGCTCAAACAGACACACGCACACGTACACACTCGTGTTTGTTAGGCATGTCACACAAACTCACAACGGTTTTCATTGTGAGCAGGTGAAAGCCGAAGCACAACGAGCTCTGAAGCTTTTCAGGGTGATGGCGAATCAACCCTCGGGCGGGGGCGGCTCCAACACCCCACTGACCTTGAAGAGGTACCGGTGCCCTTTTCGACATCACAAAGGAAGCGAAGGGCGACTCTTCTCTCTCACCTCCGCTGCCGAGCGCCTCAGAGAACAGAGACAAGCCGAGCCGAGAGGAAATCTGGCCGGACAAAAGGGAACATTCTGTGCAGCTCGACTGCCTCAAACACTGAACGTCAACTGACGACGAGCGTCGGAAACCATCGTCCTGAGGCCTCGTAACTTGAGTGGGGGGGGTTAGAGGAATGAGTTTAGAGGCGAAACCAAAGCGTGTTGGAGGTAAGAGTCAAACGTCAGGTGAAGGTTTCAATCACCTGCTACTTGTTTTTTAAATTGTTTTGGAGCGTCAGAATTTAAAGTTCATGCTTCTGCTGTCCAGAGGAAAAAAAAAATCGAAATACGGGCTTTTAAATCCTTTCGATCCTACACGTCGTCCTTTATGAAAGATTGTCAGCGATGTAATTTGCCGTTTGACCTTCAAGTCCAGCAAAAACAATACAAGTCTGACGGCAACAACTGCTGAGCATGTTCAGTCGTGCGCACACCATGTGCCCGTTAAAACCCCAGCAAACAGTAAATATGGGTGGCAAGTGGCCGAGTGTGACGCGGCCACAGCTCGACAAGAGGGCCTTGTGATGCAGAGCGAGTGCTAACACACACACGCACTAGGATCTGGGTGTTGAGGAGAGCCAAAACGATAAAGTCAAACAGCAGAAACACACACAAACACTGCACAAGTCCAGCTGTGTCTGCAGCTGTGTGAGCCGAACTGCAGAACACACACACACACACACACACACACACACACACACACACACACACACACACACACACACACACACACACACACACACACACACACTTTGCCATGGTTTCACCCGCTGCGCTGCTAATTCCATTAGGAGTGTGTTCAGTGGTTTGTTGGGCCTTAATCGTGGGGACGCCTGGAGGTCACAGCGGGGAACTGATCACAGTGTTTGTGGAGGCGAGCCAAATGCACACAAACACACACAAACACACACACTCAGCTGGACTTCCTCCACATCCTGTCATTCTTGCACCAACAACACACCACGCAGCGGCAGCTCCTTTGAGGAAACACAGTGGAGAATTATTTCTTTTCAGAACCGAGCTGAACAGTTGAGGGGGGCAGGGCCTCGACCGCACAGCGCCCCCCTACGTGACAACGCGATGGGAGACGGCAGTGAGCGTTTCAGGTCAAACCAGAATAGAGACATCTGCTGAGTCACTGTGCTGGAGGCCAGGAGGGGGCGCTGTGACTCAGCAGCTCCACTAATAGAACGTCCAGCCAGTTGCTGTTTGGTGTTTTTCCACCGTGTCCCATCGGCACAATGTCACAGCGGACAGACGAGCAGGGCGAAAACACACACACACACACACACACACACACACACACACACACACACACACACACACACACCTCGATGTCAGTGCACACACAGAGTGTCAGCTTTTAAAAGTCTGTGCATTCTAATTATGGGAGTAACAACCACAATCACCACTAGCAAGACATGATGGAACATTGCACTAAAACAGAATGAAGCCCCTCCCCCCTTCCTCACCTGTCCTCCTCTCCTTCTCCGTGTTGACTCCTCAGTCCCGCCGCCGCCGCCGCCATGAACGCCGTGGCCTCCGCAGACATGCCCATGTGCGCCAGACTCGCCGCCGCAACACCAGCCGCCACCGCCCCCTCGCCGCCCGCTGCCATGCCGAAGCGGGGCAGGCTGAGCAGGCCCTGGTGGTGCAGCAGCAGCTTCTGGGCATCCTCCAGCTGGGAGGTTCGGCCTGAGGCCGGGGCGAAGGCAGCGCCCGGGGCCAGCAGGGGCTGCAGCACGGCCGTCAGGGGCATGGGCGGGGCCCCGTGGAGGGCGGAGGGCCCTGCTGGTGGGGGCGCCGCCGCCGGGAGCTGAGGCTGAGGTTGAGCTGGCTGCGCTGGGTAGGCCACCTGGGTGGGCGGCGCTCCCTGAACTCGAGGGGGCAGCAGCTGGGGCGGTTGCCCTGCTGTGACCCCCGTAAGCCCTGGGACCGGAGCAATAGACATTCCTTTAGTCAGAAGTGGCAGCGGAGGCTGGACTTGAGTCTGGAACGGGGCGGTTGGCTGGATGAAGTCCGGCTGCCGGCCGCCCCCCGCAGCCAGGACCCCCGCGTAGAGCTGAGGCGGAACAGCGTAGCCGCCCTGCTGCTGCTGCTGGGCCTGGTGGGGGTCCACGGCATAGGGCAGCGGCTGGAGCGGCGCCACGACCGGTTTCTGCAGGTGCAGGCCGCCACCGGCCTCCTGCGGGGCCGCGTAGGAGGTCAGGGGGGCAGCGGCAGCAGGCTGCGGGGGGCTCTGCACTGCCTGGGGGCTGGTGAAGTCCTGGCTCGGCTGCTGGTAGGGCTGCAGCGTGTGGGGAGGCTGTATGGCGGGCGCGGCCTCCGACTCCTGAGCAGCCGCCATTGCCGGCGCCAAAACCTCGCCACCTTTCGAGGGTTCGGTCACCGCCGCCGCCGCAGGAGGGACCTCCTTCTCATAAAACTCAGTGCACGTCCATCTGCCTTTGCGGAACGGCTCCGAGTTTGTGTCCAGTTTGACCACCCTGAACCGGGAGCCTGTGGCCGCTTGAGTTTGGGTGTGGTGGGTCTGAGTGTTAGGAGCAGCAGGAGCAGCAGCAGCAGCTGCAGCTGCAGGAGCAGGAGCAGCAGATACTGGGCCGCTACCCCCTCCAGAGGGGGCGCTGGCATTGTCAAAAGCCGTAGCTGGAAGCGCAGCCCCGGCAACAGCGTTTGTAACATTCCCACTGGCTGCTGGGTGCAGTTCGCCGGCTGGCGGCAGGTTCGTCCCGGCTGCAGGTTTAGTGTTATCTAACGCTGACGGCCTCTGGGTCTGGCCGGTCCCAGCCTTGGAGGCCAGCGCCGGGCTGGAGCTGGCCTGGGGCGGGGGCGTCGACAGCGGTGGCTCACCTCCTCCCAGGCTGTTGGAGTGATGGTGGCCGTGCTGCTGCTGAGGGTAGTACTGGTGCTGCTGCTGCTGCTGGTGGGGCACCGTCCCGTTCACCATGGAGCCGTGGGGCTGGATAGGCTCGTTAGGGGACACCAGTCCGGGGGTGTCCACCCCGTGGAGGCTGTTGAGCGTCTCGTCCGATGAGCTCCTCTCCGGAACCCCCGCCTCGGCGGCCCGGGACACGGAGACGTCCAGCATGTCCGATGACAGGTCCTCCGTGTGGGACTCGTCCATGTCGTCGTAGCTCTCGGTGTCGTCGGCCAAACTGTTGTTGCCGCTCACGTTGATCTGTGCCGAGGTGACGCTCGTTATCTGGAAGCCGCTCTTCTTCTTCACCTGAGCCCCGGAGACCTGCGACTGGGGCGGCTGCTGCTGGTGGTGGTGCAGCCCGGGAGAGGACGAGCCGGCCTGGGTCGGGTTGTCGTCACCCACGGTCGCCGCTGACGGAGCGGACGCGCCGCTGCTTCCCCTACGGTAGTGGTACGCCGTTTTCCGGCTGCCAGTCCCCAGCGGGTCCCCGGGAAAGTCCTGGTGGCTCATTTTTGTTATTTGTTTTTTTACTTATTTATTTTAAGTTCCCAAACGCCAACAGCCAAACAGTGGCAGAGAAGCTCTCTGCGCTCCCTGCTAGCTGATGCTAGGCTAGCTGGGAGAGCCGCAGTACCGCGATACTAACGAGCCATCAGTGAGAAGTCGGATGATTTATGTCCTTTAAAAAAAAAAATCAAGTTCAATGTTCCGGGCCGCGCTCGGCCTCAAAACGATATTGCTAAAAACAAAAAAACACTTCTGTACTCTTGAACACGACAGTCAACTCCGCCGACGGTCGATAAAACGCTCCGAGCAACGACGATTAAAGGAAATAAACAAAGAATGAGGAATTGAAGCTAGTCGACGTTAGCTTGACGATTAGCCATGCTCCGGAACAACATTTACTCCATGACAACGATATTTAGGAGTCACCTAAGGCAGTGGTGACAATAAAACATCCACAATCCAACCCTAGACCGATGCTGGCCACTCGTCTGCGCGCTTGGCGTGAACGTCGTAGCCTTTAGCTGACCGGTGTACGTCGCAGGAGAGCAGCCGTCGCATCCATTCCTCTCCTCGGACGTCGACTGTCCCGTTTTTCTGCCCACCCGCTTGACCCACTCCCAAAAAGGTGCCGAGCGACACTTAGAATCCTTTTGCCTCCAAGAGGGTGACGGTGTCAGCGTAAAAGCCGTTTTCGTAGAGGCTCAAAGTGCCGGTGAAGTCCATCTTGGTGCGCGTTTCCCCGAGTCCGCGTTTGCTGTCTCATTGCCGGCGAGCAGCAGCAGCAGCTAACGGGGCTGTCAGCCACACGGGAGGGAGGGAGGGGAACGCAAACACTGACAGTGCGCATGCGTTTGCTGCATTCAAAGCCGTCGACTGAATCAAGCTCCGCCAGAGTCAAACGACGTAAAAAGCCACCAAGTACGTTCGTTCTAATAGACGTATTGGCCCATTCTTCAATTCTAATCGGCAGACGGCGCCGTTTTTAAAGTTCCGCCATTGATTAGCGGTCATATTTAATGTTTGTTAACATAGGCGGCACGTGTCGGTGTTCGGAGTATTTGTGCGTCTGATTTACAGAAGTTACGACGCCCGGCAAACGCAGCATGGGTTGTATTTATTATGCTTTTCATGGGACCCAGCTGACTAAAAAGTGCTACTATAGGCGAGTTATGTCAACAAAGACAAGACACGTGTTATGAAACTCGTCTGTTACTATGTAGTAAGCTGATTTAAAACATATCAAAAAAATACGCACCGAATGCAGTGTCATTTTAGACTTACACCTTATTTTAAAGAAGTGGCAGCTTCTGTTCTGTTTAAACAACCACAATCGCACAAATTGTTTTGCGAATTGTCAGGCCTGACAAGTCCCGACAAACCTACAACGCTGTGGCTGCCCTCAGGCGAGAGGCTTCACACAATTCACTTAATAAGTCGTCCAACACTCTTACAGCCCATCACGCATTTTCATCTGCCACCCCGCCGGCCTTTTTCCTCTCCTCCCAAGCCTCACTCATTTAAAGTTATAAAAGCATGTATGAAAGTCATGTTGGCTGCGTGCACCTGCAGGGGAGGGCGCCCTGTGGGAAAGTTCCACTCTGAAGTCTGCTCCAAAGGTTGTGCAACGCTGAAACCGCACAGGGTAAACAGAAGAAAACGCAGGCGGTGCATTCTGTAAACGTTCAACCACAGCGTCTGGCTCGTTCCTAGACAGCGTCAGCCTGCTCTGATAAGAAGCGCTGACCTCACGGAGGCTTTCCAACACACAGAGCGAAAAAAATAAAAATAAAATTCTGTGAAATGCCCAAAAAGCCTTTAAACATGCTGTAGTTAACAATTTTAGCCACAAGGGGGCATTACACCAACGTGTTATTATTCATTTTATTATTTTTGTTATTAATAACAGTTGTTCTTGTTTATTCACATGCACATACCAGCCACGCTACCAGAGAGACTACTGGCTTAAATTGTCATGTATGCGATAGCGCTGATGTTTCCAGAAGGATGAGTTGAACACATGTAACAACAAACTGAAAAGTGAAATGATTTCTTTCCCACTGGTTACTAAAGCCAAACAATTCCTTTCATTTTTTCCTACCCCAAAGAGCAAGGGGGAAGCAGAAAAATGACAGTCGGGATCTTCTGACTGGACTGTCTGGAGCAGCCCGGTGTCGGCTGAAACAACCTGAACCTGAGGCAGAACTGTCCTGAACCGGTCCAGTTGTGACGGACTGGGACCCGACGTCTGATGAAAGGCGGCAGCGGCTCCTCCTCCTTAAGGTGAACCACTGTCGTACAGCGACACAGCTGCTGCTAATCTTTGAATGGCAGGTGGTCAGACGGGCTGTGGGGCTGCGTTGTGAGTCACAGCCAAAGGGGGCGCTGTAAGGAGACACAGAGGAATATGGGTAAAGTTTAAATGTCAGTTGTTAGGTTTTAACTTGTTACTTAACACCTTGTGTGTTCAATAACATGACATGGTGACATTGTCCTTCATTAACCAGAGTTCAGCACCTGAACCCGCTACTCCATTTTTACATCTGTGTTTGTTGCACTGTTGCATCATAAATTCCAAGAGTGTGCAACAATAAATTCTGACTTAAGGGCGGCAAAGAGCAAATGGACACAGATCATTCTTTTAATATATTCGTACATCTGGTGAATCAGTGCTTCCTCTACACACCAGAGTAGAAACATACGTTCATAACCTCAGCTGCCTGGGGCTCTGCTTCTCAAAACATGCCCAGAGCACCTTGGCTGAAGCGCCAGAACATGCAGTGGAATTTAGGGCTCGCAGTAGGGTTGTACCTCCACTAGAGGGAGCCCTTCTGTGACAGATGTCCACCTCAAGCGCAGCTTTTCTGACAGGATCCAGGTTGTTAATGGGTCGAGTGAACAGCAGACCATGTGACTCACCAGTTCATTGACGTGTGGTGGGAGGGGCAGGCGGACCACTCCTCTTCATGACTCTGCACGGGAGTGTAATCCTCGGGGGGACATACAGGCAAACTGTATCTGGGCTGCGGTGACATCACCATGTAGCCCGACTCCTCCTCGCCGGTTTCCCAGCGCTCCCGCTCTCTCGCGGGCAGCTTGACCATCTTCATTTCCACGTAGTCGTCGGAGGTCCGACTGCCGCACGAGGGGGTCCTGGGCGAGGCGGAGCTCTGAGGGGAAGGCGTGCAGGAGGCGTCGGGACTTCTGGGGGTCAGGGAGAGGCGAGAACGCGGTGACTTGGGGTTGGACAGCTTGTCGCTGTGCTTGCGCCTGTAACGCTTAAAGGCGCTCCGCTTCTGGCCGCCGCAGGGCGGCGAGCGGCCGAAGTCCGGCAGAGCTCGCAGCTCTCGGACAGCCACGTGGACCTTTTCGTGGATGCGCTGAGCTGCGTTTCCTGCAGAGACAGAGAAAAACCAAGGCGGGTCAATAACTAGTAAAGCTAGATACACTTCCAATAAATACAAACATTAATTAATCACCTTTGTCTTTTAGCTCCATCCAAATCTCTCCGGGGCCATGTGGCGCCGAGCGACCCAGCTCCAGGTAGAAGGAGCCAGGCGAGTGGCCGAAGCGCCGGACGCTCAACAGCGGGAAGTCGACTGGTGGCGAGTAGCTGCTCGTATTTAGTCGGACCAAGAGGAGCGAGGACGCCGTGAGGCAGAGGAGGCTCTCCCCCGCCAGCGACCCGCAACAGCCCAGACCAGTGGGCTTCACCGTGACGGCCCAGACCTGGCAGCAGAGCGCAGGTTCAGGGTTGGCATGGAACAAAAACAAATAAATTAAAAAAATTTAATTTACATCCTACATGCTGACTACAGAATAGTCAGCGTTATGTTTTATTTCATCATTCAAAATCTTCATCTTTGGAGACCATTTTTCTATAGGAATCTGGGGGGGAAAAAAACATCTGCATGAGACAAATGACACTTAAAATTGTGGCTGCACCTCTCTGAAGAAGGCAGCAGGGGGCAGCGTCCAGTAGCCCTCATCCTCCTCCACCTCCTCCTCCTGCTCCTCCACCTTCTCCTCCACTTCCAACACCTTCTTCTTCTCCTGCTCTTGCTCCTGCTCCATCACCCTCTTGATGGACAGGTACCAGTCGTCTTGCTCAAATTTGTCCTCCACAGCCAGCACCAGCTTCTGCTCCTTGGTGTACAGCACCACCATGTGGCCCGTCTTGGCACTACCCATCCGGCTCACAAACAGGCAGCGGCTCAGATAAATCATCCTGACAAAGAAATGGGGGAAAAAAGGTGATTTTAAAATTGTGAGTCTGACATTCTGCAGTTCTTATTAGACTTGTCACTCTTGCTTCAATTTTGATTGTGTGGAAATCTGGAACAGTTCCTCTGTATTGACACAGATTCTCAGCACAATTTCTTTAGGCTCAGGTACATGATGACTGTGAACCCACCCCTGCTTGTTGGAGTCAAACAACACGGCTCCACCACCGGACTGCATCCCCACAAACGTCTCCCGGTTCTCGTACCACTCCAGTCGGCTGGGACCCGTGTGGCTCCCCGATCTCAGGACAAAATACTGCAGGCGGCTGCGCTCCTGCCTGCCCAGGTAGCCCTGTCTCACCACGTCAGTATTCGGCCTGGTGAAGGTCACCAGAGGGAATGGGGTGATGGACTTGTGGTTGAGACAGAAGGGAAATGTAGGCTGAGGTGACGGCCGCGTATCTGTGTAAGATGTCTGTGTAGAGGTGGAAACGGAGTGCGTTCTCTGCAGGCTGTGGTCGTTTTCAGTCTCATCCATTTTAAGCTGCGAGCCTTCTGCATGAACACAACAGATCAACAATTAGTCACTTTAAAATGGAGCTTAAAGTTGTACATATGCCGACAACCTTAAAACTACAATAACATTTTTTGATTAGTGAAATTACCAACTTTTATCTGCATCTGCAGGCTTGTATTAATATCATAAAAAACTGCTTTGTGACCAATAGACCTTAGAAATAAGCTGAATGTTTAAATTGGAATTAAATATTTTTAATTGAACGTAGTTTTTAACGCAACAATGAATAAAGTGCAGGACAGGATGGATGGCTTTTTTTTTTTTTTTTTTTTTTTTTACAAAGGAATTAAATAAATAAAGCTGAAAAGAACAAGCAATCCTGATTCATAGCATAGTCTACGCAAGCTACGCAGCCAATATGCAGTTATAAGTTGTGAATGGGTTGCCCAATAGTAGCAGCTACGTAGATTAAGATTTTGAACGCAAACACTATGCAAACGAATGTTAGTTTGTATCGAAAATAGGGACCAACCCAGTCCCGTATCGATTCAAAACGGGACGCACAATTTCATTGTCAAATACGGGACAATTGTGTATTTTAAGGGTCGGTTGGCAAATCTATGACCGCTACAGTAGATAACGAAAACACCTTCTTCATTGTTATTTTTCGTATCTTTTACTACAATTGGATTTCGAAATGTCCCCAAATTAAACGTACTTCATATAAACACATACAAACTCTCAGTTAAAAAAAAACAAACAAAAACGTTATGGCAGAGTATCCCACGTTAGTTTAACTTTCAAACTGCGACGTGAACTAACGAGATTGCTAAAAAAAAAAATAATAAAAAAAAAAAAAATATATATATATATATGATCGCTAATTATTCGATAGCCGTTAGCCTACTTTCGGCGATCGGCTGCATTATGGTTGAAGGGGTCATGACACCCGCTGCCACGTTTGGCTAATTTCCTTGAAGCTAATTGCTCGCTAAATTAGCATGTGAACTTGCTCCAATAAATAGAAGTTGAAACGTTTTGAACACGAAACTCACCTGCTACTGGCATGTTTGCACTTGGAAATAAGCGAGTTTACATCAAGATTAATTGACCGGCAGATGCACGGCAATTTAGAAACATACCATAATTTCGCGACTGTTCCAGTCAAAATCAGTTTGACGTTTGGGTACGGGGCCTTGACGTCACACCGCGCGCATTCTGGGGACTCTCTTCCGTGTTGATGGCCGTATCAATACGTACGTGCGACATACGTACATCAATACTTATTATTGTTTATGTTCGGACAGACCACGGCTCCGACGTGCCCTCACAATACGCATCCCAGGTGCTTCCGGTGCCAATCGACGAGGCTTTCAGGTGCGCCCTGTAAAACTTGACACAACAATTGTGAAACACTAGCAAAGACTTAAAATTATTATTATTTTTTTTTATTATATTAATCTTAACCTATATTCCCTACGTAAACCCCTAGCAAGAGAAAGGTTATTTCATTAATTAAATATAAATGGTCCATGTATGTAAATAATTGAAACAATAATTGATGCACATAATAATTTGAAAAGATTTACAATGAGGAAAAAAGATACTTGTTGTAGCACATATGCTCTCCATAAACAAGGGTCTGCTTTATTTATTAAGAGCAGAGCAGAATCATCAACCCCCCCAGCACTTATATGGGGCTGAGAATCGTTAAGGTTAAATTTGAGGAACCAAATAGCGTAAGACGACGGTTGAGTTGCCGACGAAGTGTTGCTACATCAGACCTAGATGTAGGAAATTAGGTTACTCTGAAACGCAGGAAGCGGTGGGTGCAGCAGCGGTCTCCTGTTTGTTTCGACACTGCCACTCCGAGTGTAACTGCTGGCCGAACAGGCCAGGCGTGAAGGTTGCCTGCGCATCTGGTCCTTCCCGTCGCCATGTCTCTTCTGCAAGGCGCCCTCTCTGTCTTCCTCGGCGCGCTGGGCTTCGGTGAGGTCCTCTCTTTGGTCGCTGCAGGGCTCGGTGCGGTGGTTGCTGCCTGGACGACAAGGCTCTTGGTGCGGCACGCCTGGTACACGTACAGGTTGTCCTGCTTTAGCAAACCTCACGCAAAGTCCTGGCTGCTGGGTCACCTGGGTCAGGTACAGTAAGACAGCGCAAAGTTTTTTAAGAGCTATGCTAAGAGCGTTCTTTTCACTTGTTCGCAGAGGTCTAATATTACATTAGGAGGTCTTGAAGTTTGTCACCCTTAACAAAACAACCTCTGTGGTGCCAAATCTGCAAACTCAGTAATCTCTTCAGATAGAGTTTTGATGATATTTTTCAGATGCAGAGCAGCGAAGAAGGTCTCCAGCAGGCAGATGAGCTGGTGCGGACATACCTGCACTCCTGCAGCTGGTTCATTGGCCCTTTCTATCATCTGGTGCGACTTTTCCACCCTGACTACGTCAAACCTCTGCTGATGGCGCCAGGTTCGACCAAATTCAAAGTCCCTTGAGTTCATAATAACAGCAGAGATGGAGTTTCACCGATCTCAGATATAAATAATTACCTTTAGTCGTTGTTCTATATCTTTCTATATCATGTTTTTGTTTGACTTTTATAGACTATCAAAGATTTTTAATATAACCACCGAGAATTCTTTGCCTATGACAAACTCTTGTCCATGCAGCAAGCATCACTGTGAAAGACGAGCTCATCTACGGCCACCTGCGTCCATGGCTCGGTGAGTCTCAGCTCCCACGTTCTCTACAATGAGGTTTGCAAAAAACAGACAAAAAAACAGTCAAACAAACCAACACAACTGCCTTTGATTCCTCGTCTCTTTCACACAGGACAGAGTTTGTTGCTTAGCAACGGGGAGGCGTGGTCTCGCAGGAGACGGCTGCTGACTCCGGCGTTTCATTTCGACATTCTCAAAGACTACGTTGCAAAGTTCAACGCCTCTGTCAACATCATGCATGTAGGATTCGATACACTGTACAGCCGTTTTTCTACGCAACCCATAGCTGTATACTCAGATATACTTGTATGGGTAGTTTTTGCACCGGATTCTGGGTCAGTTTTTCGCTGTCTCGTCCAGGAAAAGTGGCGACACCTTGTGGAAGGCGGCACAACAAACATCGAGCTGTTTGACCACGTCACTCTGATGACCCTGGACAGTTTGCTGAAATGTGCCTTCAGCCACAACAGCGACTGCCAGCGGTGAGCGTGCTCTCCTTGGTCACGTCCAAACTCTTGTTTTTCTAGCCCTTTAAGAAGTTCCCGTCCCTGCTGCAGGTCGTCCAGCGAGTATGTGTTGGCCATTGTGGAGCTGAGCGACCTCATCATAGCCCGCCGCCAACAGATCCTGCACCACTGGGACTGGATTTACCAGAGGACGCCGCAGGGACAGCGATTCAGGAAGGCCTTGGCCATCGTGCACGGGTAACTTTGTGTGACAACGTGGACAACTGAGGAGACAATTTCACAAAAACAGATGTGAACCGAGCTGCTTGGGAAGACAAGCAAAAACATCCAACTGCATGGTGTTTTCAGGTTTACCAGAGAGGTGGTTCGGAGGCACCGTGCCCTGATTAGCCACCAGGGGGTGACGGGAACACAGCCCCAGAGGAGAAAGGACTTTGTCGACATCATACTGCTGTCCAAGGTAGGAGCAGAGATGAAACACAAGCACCGAGGCTTGGGAGAGAGACAAAAAGGTACATTTGAGGTTGTGCTCATGCAGGATGAGGATGGGCGTGGCCTGACGGATGAGGAGATCCAATCCGAGGCGGACACCTTTATGTTCGCAGGTGATATATATTTTTTTTTTTGGCAATTAGACCTATAGACCTGACCTCTAATATCAAATTGTTGCGTTCCCTTCCCGCAGGCCACGACACAACAGCCAGCGCTATTTGCTGGACGCTCTACAATTTGGCGCGCCACTCCCACTACCAGGACCAGTGCCGACAGGAGGTGATGGATCTCATGCGAGGACGCGATGGAGAGGAGATACAGTGGTCAGAGAAGCCCGTCAGCTAAATCATAATCGACCGCCCTTGGTTGCTGTTTATAGGAACAAAAAAAAAAAAGAAGCTGAACGCAGGCATACTGTGCACATATGTCTCCAAAGGGATGACCTGTCCAGCCTTCCCTTCACCACCATGTGCATTAGAGAGTCTCTCCGGCTCCATTCTCCAGTGCAGGCTGTCACCAGGAAGTACACCCAGGACCTGGCACTGCCGGGCGGTTGCGCAGTCCCTCGAGGTGAGAACAAATATAAACTGGCACGAGTTAGTCAAGGCATGTCCTGACAACACGCTTGTGTTCCCGAGGAATTAACACTGGAAAAAAACTAAATGAAACTTAATAACAATAATAATCTGGGTGGGCTTTGTTGGCTTTCTTGCCTTCTTCCGTCTCCTCTTGTTTCGAGGACTTACATTTGATCGGCTGACTCAGTCAGAAAAGCTGCTGCTGAATAGATTCTGACACCTAATGGTCAAAAGTGGATCATCAGTCCAGTATCGTATTTTAATTCAATTAGCTGTTAACCATTTGACTACTTTCAAAATGTGAGGAATCTGCTTTTCTCTCCAGGTGCTATCTGTCTGGTCAGTATTTACGGGACACACCACAACCCTGCAGTTTGGACCGACCCACATGTAAGAAACCTCACGTTCAATGTCATTAATGTTTTTTGTCAGGAGGGGGGAAGGTTTTGGTCTGAGAACTTTGTCCGGCTGTCTTCTTAGGACTTCAACCCCCTGCGTTTTGATGCCACCAACAGAGACGGGCTGCCCTCTCATGCCTTCATCCCATTTTCCTCGGGCCCCAGGTACCGCCGTCGCCCTTACGCCTAAACATTTCTGCCGTGCAAAGGTGTGAGCGGTGTCCCCGCGTGCCTTCTCACAGGAACTGCATTGGCCAAAAGTTTGCCTTGGCTGAGCTGCGGGTCGTTGTGGCGCTGACCCTGCTCAGGTTCCGTCTGAGGCTGGGAGACAATCTGGAATTCCCAGGGCCGGTTCGCCGACTTCCCCAACTGGTCCTGCGTGCAGAGGGAGGCTTGTGGCTGCAGATGGAACCTCTGGACACCAGAACAGGAGAACCGCTTGGAGGATTGGAAAAATGTGTGAAAGCAACTTAGTTTAGTTTACCTTAGTTTACTTGAGTCAAACAGACCTCAAGTCGGTTTAAATATGCAAATGTATTGAAATGTAAACCATAGATAAGTATAGATTACTGTTACGTTACATTTTCCCATATTATACTCGTCATCACACACAGTTGAAGGCTGCCAATCATCACCATCCATCCATCCATCCATCTTCTATACCTGCTTCCTCCTGCACTCAAGGTAGCGGGTGTCTGTTGGAGCCTATCCCAACTGTCATAGGGCAAAGGCAGGGTGACACCCTGGACAAATTGCCGGTTCGTCGCAGCGCAATCATCACTTGTAGATTCATATTGTTACAGTCGTGTGCCATGTTGAAGTCAGCCCATAAAGATTGGACAAGGTCAAAATATAAAAACGATGTGCTCTTTGTGTATGTGTCTTTGCATGTTCCGATAATGTCTTTTTATTTTGTTTCCAAGGTGGTCTGTTTGTGAAATCAGAACACAACTGTCCTTGCAGCTGATTTTGTCAGGGAGACAAAACCACAGAAAAGACAACCTTGGCGCATCTCACTTGATGTATTTTTATATTTATATTTATATTTTCATGGATTGAGACTAGGAAGCATCTGATAATATATATATATATATATATATATATATATATATATATATATATATATATATATATATGATATGTATCCTGTAACAAGCTTTAAGGTGTTTATTTATTTATTTATTTTTTACACATAGCAAAAGAAAAACAAAATCAGGACAGTTTAAAACCAGTGAGATGGAGCAATTACAGAGAAAACATGTAGTCAATGTTTTGACCATTTTTCCAGTTACATGTAGAGATTTCTGGATTCACCGTGCATTCACTAATATTTTCAGTTTTGAGTATAACATCTTCATATTCAAACGCAAACAAGACAAAAAGAGGCATTTGTGAAAACTGAATGACATGGCAATCACATGACATCATTAAAACTTCTTGAACTATTTCACAACTCTGCCATGATGGTGGCAGTTCACTAATTTGCAGGCCATTAATTTATTGCTGAGTCATCTTTCTGTTGTAAATGATCTTCTGTAAGAGACATAGCCGCTCATTCGTGGAAAGGTGAGCTGGCAACAAAGTTGTGCAGCCGGCTTACATACTTACGCATTGACATTCTTAATTACATACTGACAAGACTGCACTAGACGTTCAGGTTGTTGAGTCAATCATTCTTTCCTACATCAGAGAAAAGCAACCTTGGATCACATTAATCTGAGAAGATCAGATAGTAGGCTGCATTCCGGCAGAGGCAAAATAAAAAACAAACCTAAAAAAAAAAAAGAGGCTGGAATACAATGGCTGTCAATGTACCAGGTCTGTCCACGATGGTTGTCTTCTACGCGTTTGTGCTGGGGACTTGAATCTGGGCATCGGTAAAGTGGAAGAAACTGCAGAGCAGCAGCCGTGGACAGCTGGAGAATCTGTTCTTGGCCAACTGGAGAGTCGGCTTCGAAGTTGGAGTCATCACCACGACAGGTCAGTGTTTCTTGTGAATTTGTCACCCTCAAGACTAAAGAGAGCAGGAGGACAAAATGACAACAAAGGCATTCAATTAAAATGCGACATAGAAGTCACTATGTGGTATTGGCTTTGAAAGGGTGAATCGTGTAAGACTGTGAGACCTGGATTTGTGCCCTCTCAGAAGATTAAAAGCAAAACAGTGAAACGTCTGTGTTCCTCAGAAGTTCACACAGGTGGAGGAGGTGTGTAACGCTGTAACGTTTTGTGTCACAAAGGTGTTTTGCCGCCTATTTTTTTAAATCTCCTCCTTCTTTCCCCTGTGTGCAATGACGCCTGGGAAACCAGTGTATCTAGGAAGGTGCAACAATTTAGCAACAGGCAGGAGAGGTGAAGTTACAATGGCCGTCAACATACCAGCTATTTTAATGATGGTTGCTTTCTACACTTTTGTGCTGGGAATTGGCATCTGGGCGTCGGTGAAATCTAAGAAACTGGAAAACGCCCGCACAGGATGGCTGGAGATGTCATTTTTGGCGTCGGAGTGTCAGCCTGTTTGTGGGAATCTTTACAATGTCAGGTGAGAAAAAGATTGTACATTTTTTCACTAATAATAGATGTCACTAAGCACAACTTTTTGTAAAGCAAGGTTAACATGTATTAATATAATCTTAGCATGCACGCATTCAACTTGGCAAAGCTGTTGTCATGCATTGAGACTTTTATTCCAGCTGTGGAAATGTTGCAGCTGAGTGCATTGCATTCAGTCAGGGCTGTCTCTAGCTTCGTGGGGGCCCGAGGCAAGATGCTGTTTGGGGGCTTTGAGTTTGTCAAACTGTGATGAAGAGATTCCTATCCCTTTAGATCAAACACGTAACACGTTGCAGCTTGTACGAACATGCCGCCACCCTGCGCTTGCCGCATTCAATGTGAAAACAGGCAGGCCAGCTCTTGTACTCATTTAACATTGCCTTGCGGGCCAAATATAATTACACTGCGGGCCAGAGTTTGACACCTATGATATAAGGGGTGTAATTAAACACATGAGATAGCTACAGATAAAAACGGACATTTTAATTATCCTCAGAAGAGGCTGAACATGCAGCTTTGGGGCCACCAGGGGGCCCTAGGCGTTCGCCTATAGCAAGAAACGGCTCTGCATTCAGTGCATGTTTGGTTACTGGTTAAAATGAACTTTTGACGGTTCAGTTACTTTGGTCACTTCTTTCCCCTGACACATTGCAAAAGATTGACAAATTCAGTTAACAGCCAGTGTGACAGATCTGTAATCCGTAATCAGTGTTTTGATCATTTAGATCTAGAGTTTTCTGGGGCCCTGGATTTGTTTGGGTACAAGTAACATTAGAAACTCATACTAATACTGATAATCATTCACTATCTGACTATAGTACCAAACCATTTGTACGGAATTATAGAAACTTGCAATATTTGCATCTGGATTTCGATGGATCGGAATAATTTTAAAATGCAGCACAGACTATGTTTTCATATCTATGCATTGTTGTCCTGCAGCTACATGGATTGGGGGCGGATTCGTCGTTGGAACTGCAGAAGCGGTTTGTGATCCCACCAAAGGTCTAATCTGGGCCCTTCTTCCTCTTCAGGTCTCAGTCTCCTTTGTGATTGGTTAGTGTATTTTACAACATATATTTGAAAATTAAGAGCTTTTGCTGCTGTGATAAAAATGAAATGTGATTTTTCTTGTCATAAAAAGGTTTGTTTACTTTAGATTTTTACACTACAGTTCACTTGTCGCTGAGGCATCTCATCCAAAGCCAGTGTTGCATACTAAAGATCTCCCTGTACTACTGTACATCCAGGACAGGAACTTAATACTCACTCTTTCTCTCTTCTTTCTTCCATTCAAAGGTGGTCTCTTCTTTGCAAAGCCAATGAGGGAGAAAAACTACATCAGCATGATGGATCCATTTCAGAAAAAGTATGGCAGACATCTGACCGCCACATTGGCCATCGTTCCAGTTATCAGTGAAGTTGTCTGGACTGCGGGGGTCCTGAATATTTTGGGTACAATTATGCAAAACTTAAGGATCTGTTGTCACATTTTGTCACTCATACTTGTTTATTTTGAACTCACCATGTGTGACTATGATCCAGGAGCAACCATGAGCATGGTGCTGAACCTGTCCCACAGCCTCTGCATCTGGATCTTTGCTGCTGTGGCCATCATTTACACTGTTCTCAGAGGCCTCTACTCAGTCGCATGGACTGATGTCATCCAGGTATCGCTGGTGCTAATTGGCATGGTAGGTTCTTCTGACATGGTGATGATTGTGATGTTGATTAGACACTTACCACCTCTTAACCAAGCTTCTCCAATGCTATTTCCTGTTTTTACAGTGGCTGTGCGTCCCGTTCATACTGCTCAGTGACAATTACACTGATATCACTCAAACAGCATTCAACAACACTTATGGAATTCCCAGGGCCGGTCGATCCTCCGGGACGGCGGCGAAGCAGGCTGGTCGGGGACGAAAGGCAGGTCGGTTCTCCGGGACGGTGGCGAAGCAGGCTGGTCGGGGACGAAAGGCGGGTCGGCTGTCCGGGGCGGAGATCGAGGGTTTGTTTCCAGGGCGTTACAGGTCAGCAGGAGCAGGGCAGGAGAAACAGGCTTGTGGTCGGCAACAGTAGCGAGGTCGGGTTACCAGGACAGGAACGCAGGTCAGGGGCAGAAACAGGTCGAGATCGATCGATCGATCAATCAATCAATCAATCAATCAATCAATCAATCAATCAATCAATCAATCAATCAATCAGGCAGGCAGGCAGGCCAGGACCAGCTGGAAGGTCATAACAGGGTTAGCGGACAATCTGGCAATGAGTGTGTGTGGGACCAGGGCTTTTATGCAGCAGTGATGGCAGAGAGAAAACAGGTGTGTGAATCAGTTGAAACGTGCCTCAGCTGCGCGCCAGCCCAGGGCACACAGAACCCAGCAGGCAAGACTGACAGACACGTGACAGTAAGATGAAGGATTTTACTCAAATATGATACTTTACTACTGGCATTCAGCCGTAACGCTTTATCTATTGTATTACCATTTAATTCTTGGGTATTGCTTTTACCCTTGCAACAGACTGTGGGCAGTATGGGAATTCAGGACTTCCACCAGAGAACGCTCTCCTCCAGCTCCACGTCCACAGCCAGAAGAGTCTGTTTCATCGCGGCAGGAATTGTCATCTTGGCCGGGATTCCATCGACGCTAATCGGGGCAGTTGCAGCTTCAATGGGTGACAAAACAAAAATATCTTGTTCAATAGTAAATATTAGGATGTTGTTTTAGGTATCTTGTTTAATAGTTACTATTTGCCTTCACCTTTGGTAATCCTTGGCTGTGCCTGGTGAGCACCCGCGTTATCTGAGTTTAATTTGGGAATAAACCAGTCTCTTGTTCATTTCCTTTCTTCCAGACTGGAATTCTAGTTTGCTCTGCTGATAAGACTGAAGATGATGATAAAAGGGCAAGTGAAGCAATGCTGGACACAAAATGCTAAACTTGGAGATACCTTTGTTTCACTTACCAACAACTCACAGCTTACATTTTCCCCGTTGCCAAGAGATCTGTTAGCATTTTTACTATATATTTTCCCCTTTTCTGTTTTTTTAGTATTTTAAAATAAAAATCCCAAATATCAGTCAAGCATATTTCATACCTAAAGACAAAAAGACTGGAACTTTGTGAAACGAGAAATAAAAACTGATCATTAAAACTTCTTGAACATATAAAACATCTCTGCCTTTATGGTGCTGAATTTGTGGTCCATTCATTTGTTACTGAGTTATCTTTTGCATAAATTAGCTGCTGTGAGAGAGATCATGAGTGAGAAAGTGAGCTGACAACCAAGCCATGAAACTATCTTACATTTGTAGTTGCAAATACAAATCCTGATCGATAGTCCTGCTGTTAAAATCATTGGCAAATGTCATTTTAAGCAAGCAAAACATAATTTGTGCAGCTTCAAATATTGCAAACACATGATAGATTAAAAACTGAACACAGGTGCTCCTGCCCGCCAGTGTAGATTTTGTAACAGTAATGGTTTCCAGCTCTTTCCATCATCCCGCTATGAGGCACAGGTCTCTCACACCGCGCCACCATCTTTTTTTTTTTGGTTGCCACATACTTACTGTATACATACTTAAGTACTGTCATACTTACTTACATACTTACAAAACTGAACATCTTGCTTTGCCATTCAGGTTATCTAGTAAATGTTTTCCTCAGTGGGTACAAAGCCAGGAGCTGATTAAGTCTCGAGTGTCTGAGCTCCCGCCCACCTATACCACAGAGATGCAACGGTGGAACCAGTTCATCTGGGAAGCTCAGACATTAGACTGCATTTCTGCAGGGGTAAAAGAAAAGTAAAAAAAACAAAACAAATCTGGATTACCATGACTGTCAATGTACCTGGTCTGTCCATGATAGTTGTCTTCTATGCATTTGTGCTGGGGACTGGGATTTGGGCATCGATAAAGTCTCAGAAACTAGAGAGCAGCAGCGGCTGGCTGGAGAATTTGTTCTTGGCTAACAGGAGTGTCGGCTTCTTCATTGGGGTCTTCACCATGGCAGGTCAGTATTACTCAGTGTTTCTCATGAATGATCCCAGGACTGTGCCCCCGGTGGCAGTGAAGATAAACAATGATGTTTTGATAAACCCTAGGATTTCATTCACATGTTGAAGTGGAATTTGGCGATTAAAAACACACAATGACGTTAGGAAGTAAGATGAAGAAAGTTTAAGACATTCGTTTCAACAAATCATTCGTAAGATTATAAATTACAGCAGTGAGATTAGAGTAAAATGAGCACAGATAACTATTTTTATACTCTGAGCATGTTCAAATCATCTTTTTTGATGGAAGAAAAGGTAAGGATGAAGAGGCAATGCACAGATATTAATAATGATTCCATCACCTCCATTTCCATTGCAGCCACTTGGGTCGGAGGTGGATTTGTTGTTGGTATTGCAGCATCTGTTCACGACCCCACCCGGGGTCTAATATGGGCTTTAATACCTCTTCAATATTCTATTTCCTTTACAATAGGTAAGTGTGTTATCAATACAAATTAAGGAGGGCTGATGTAAAACACTTATTTTGCTAACACTATAAAGTCTGTTCGAACACATGTACAGTATTTAACTTGATAAGACATTTTCAAGGAGTCAGTAAAGGTATGTGATAAAACACTGATGTGAAAAATAAGTTGTGCTTCTCGGGTGTCCGTAAAGTTGAGTGACATCAGCAGTGAGGACAGCACATGGATACATTTACAGGACAGAAATATTTCTGTACAATATCCAGGGCAGGAAGTTGACACTCAATCTTTCTCTCTTCTTTCTCGTCTTTCACCCAAAAGGTGGCCTCTTCTTTGCAAAGCCAATGAGGGAG
Source organism: Nelusetta ayraudi (assembly GCF_046127955.1). Taxonomy (NCBI): domain Eukaryota; kingdom Metazoa; phylum Chordata; class Actinopteri; order Tetraodontiformes; family Monacanthidae; genus Nelusetta; species Nelusetta ayraudi. The sequence continues at coordinate 2,929,967 of NW_027466056.1, forward strand.
AAAAATTACATCAGCTTGATGGATCCATTTCAGAGAAAGTATGGCAGGCATCTGACTGCAGTTCTGGCTGTTGTTCCAGTCATAACTGAAATAGTCTGGGTGCCTACAATATTGATTTCCTTAGGTAAAAAGCTTTAAAACCAAAAATACCACAATGTTTGCTTTATGATCATCTACTGCTTTTTATTTGTTACACACATATTGCATCCTGAAGTCTAACTGTAGAGAGACCCACTACACCATTTACACAAGTAAAATCCTCGTACCTTTGCTGTTGCCGACCCACCTCGCAAGTGAACACTCAGCACGCTCTAGTGGTCATTTCAGGGATCTTTGGAATTTGGATGAAAAAGAAGATACCGGACGTCACAATGGATCCTTTTTAAATTCTCATCTCAATGTCACGTATTGCAAAACAAGGGGCGACCTTGAGTGTGGTGCTGGACCTTTCCTTCAGCATTTGCATCTGGATCTCTTCTGCGGTGGCCATCGTCTACACTGTTCTCGGAGGCCTCTACTCAGTCGCATGCACTGACGTCATCCAGATATCACTGGTGCTAATCGGCACGGTATGTTTTTAGTTGTGATGATTGAGATGACACCGGTTTCAATTTATACCCCTTAACTGACCTCTTCCTGTTTTGTTTTTTTTATACAGTGGCTGTGTGTTCCTTTTGTCATGATGAGTGAAAGTTACACTGATATCACTCAAACTGCATTCAACAACACTTATCAAGCCCCCTGGCTTGGACATATTGAATCTAAAGATGCCTGGAGGTGGATCGATAATTTCCTAGTGTTGGTATGAAAGATTAATTGAGAGCTATTGAGTTTGCTCAATCAAATACTTCCCCTGAAACACCACAGCAGCAACTTTCTGTCAGAAGTCACATGGTGTCTGTGGTACATTCTCTCTCTCTCTCGCGACAGAGCATTGGCAATCTGGCCACTCAGGACTTCCACCAGAGGACGCTGTCCTCCAGCTCCACGTTCACAGCCAGACTCATCTGTTACATTGCAGCAGGAGTTGTCATATTTGCTGCGATTCCGTCAGCGCTGATTGGAGCGGTAGCAGCTTCAACAGGTGACCAAGTCCGCCATCATTTTCAGTCCAAACAAGTGTGGCTACTTTCTAGTTTCTTAAAAGTTTGAAAGGTTGAAGATAGAAAATGGAAGGATTGATGAAGTAAAAAAGGAATAGCGCAAAAGGATACTGTCATGCAGTCTATGTCACTCAACATGCCGGCCAATTTTCAATTTATTGCCTACGTATCTTCTATGGAATCACAGGAGTGCCAAAATTAAAAATAAATGTAGAAATACAAGTAATTATAGCAATTGTAAAACACAAATGGAAAAAGCAATGACAACATTTTTTGCCTTTGCCTTTTCTTTTGGCCTTTTTCTTTTTCTTTTGCCTTTTGCAAACGGAAAAGGCAAAGGCAAAAGGAAAGTCCTTTTCCTTTTGCCTTTGCCTTGAGCATATGGACTGGGTTGTCAGTGAAATGCTGTTTGGCGGGGTTTTCAGATCAGGATTGGTAGTCAATACCTGATCGTTCCGAGCTTGGCTGAAGGAAAGTGATGTAAACTAAGCGACAGAAGGAAGTACACTACATGTATTTTGACTGGCAAAAGGCGGAAAAATATAAAGGGACTACGTGGAGGAATTGAGGGGAGGTGTTCAGAAACGACTTTTAACAATAGCTCGGATGGTCAAAAATGTATGTAGTGTGTACTTCCTTCTGTCACTAAGTTAACGTCACTTTCCTTCAGCCAAGCTCGGAACGATCAGGTATTGACTACTAATCCTGGTCTGAAAACCCCCGTCCAACGGCATTTGATTGACAACCCAAAGGCAAAAGGAAAAGGACTTTGCTTTTGCCTTTGCCTTTTCCGTTTGCAAAAGGCAAAGGCAAAAGAAAAAGAAAAAGGCCAAAAGAAAAGGCAAAGGCAAAAAATGTTGTCATTGCTTTTTCCATTTGTGTTTTACAATGCCAAAAGGGAAAAGCAATGACAAAATAAACCCTTGTATTTCTATTTCTACATTTATTTATTTATTTTTAATTTTGGCACTCCTGTGATTCCATAATTTCCCCTCCTGCATTCCAGACTGGAACTCCACATCGTATGGATCTCCGTCTCCCTACGAACGGGGTGAAGGTGCCATGGTGTTTCCCATCATCCTCCACTGCTTCACGCCAACTTTTATTTTCGCTATTGGTATTGGGGCTGTTGCTGCGGCAGCCATGTCATCCGCTGATTCCCTCCTCCTGTCTGCAACCACCATCTTCACCACCAACATCTACCACACTATCAGGACTCAGGTATGTTCCCGCAAACAGGGGCGTCAAAGTGTCACCTCACTGTGTTTCTCTCAGTTGGCACAGTTAAACATTGCGTTTTCTTGCTTTAAAGGCATCTGATAAGGAGCTGAAGTGGGTGATTCGTCTCTCCATTGTGGTTGTAGGACTCGTGGGAACATCTCTCAGCTACTTGAATAGCAACATCATGGTGTTCTGGATCCTGGGATCAGAGCTGTGTTACATTTTTATATTACCCCAACTGATCTGTGTCCTCTTCACCGACTTTTCCAATGGTTACGGGGTGATTGCAGGGTACCTAGTTGCAGTGACAATGAGAGTTTTGTGTGGAGAGCCATTGTTTGGTCTTCCTGCTGCCCTGCAGTTCCCAGGATACACCCTGGAGGATGGTGTTTACATTCAGCGAGCGCCGGTCAAGACAATTTGCATGATGGCATCTCTTCTTTTCATATTGTTCTTTTCCTTTTTGACCAAACTCCTGTTTAAGAAAGGGTTCCTTCCTGAGAGTTGGGACGTGTTCCAGGTGAAACCCATCCCAGCAGGTGACCTTCAAGTTGGCAATGCTGATGAGACTGACGATAAAAGTGCTTCCAAACCAATGCTGAACATGAATGTTTTGGTGACTGTTCATAAGCGTGTCATTGTTGAATATTAAAACAAAAATAAAACAAACTACATTAAATGATTTAAAAAAATATTATTTAAGAGGTCATTGTTTTTTTATTATTATTTATTTAAAGTCCATTCAACCAACTATTTGTTTTTGTCAACTCATATGAAAATCTGCTCAAAATTTATCTAGATTTAGCATCATTTTAGTGTACCTAAGACAAGGATAAACCAAAAGGTAATGTAATAATCATCAAAGTCTACCTTGTGATACTCACTGGTTTCAGTTGGATCAAAGCTTGTAATGTTGATATATCCTCTTAAATCTGTCCTCATCTCGCCTGTAGTAGGTTCCAGTTGGGGCAAGGGAAACTAAAGTTTTAGGACTATGCAAACTTCATTGTGATTTCAGCACAATTGACAGGTTTTTTTCTTTCAGTTATATACAGTTATAATTGTTTTTTTGTTCTGGGTTCTGTCATTTGTAGGTGAAGACATTTCTCTTTGAACAATCATAAAACTTCATATGGACGTTGAGGCTTTATTTCACTCCCAGAGTGCCTCTCTGTTAAGCCCATTATCATCAGTGCTGTCGTTGTTATTCCGTCAATTTTGATTTATTACAGATTTAAACATCAGTCAATAATTTCATCTTCACATTCATTTGAAGAGGAATATTAAGGGGGAAACACTTCAGGATTTTAGCGATAAGTAGTTATTCATCACAATTGTTTATTTGTTTACAGTGTGAATGTGTTGACGTTTGAGCTTCTGAGATATTTTAAATCTGAAAGAGAGAGACGTCACTTCCTCTCCTCGGCGACTTGTAGGACAGCTGCGGCGCTCTTCTTTGCTTCCTGCAGCAGTACCGAAGCTCTGGTACGAGTCTTAAGGGCAACAATCAAGGAACAAACATTCAACACAGTTTATGGCCAAGTTTTCCTCTCTCTCTCTCTCCCCTGCTCTCACACACACACTGCACTCACACTAACACACAGGAAGCGCAAACTCACAGTCTCCTTGAAGGAGTCGTCTGTTATGTCTTTGAGATTGATGGTGACGTTGTAACATGCACCGAAAACAGCCATCTCCAAAGCTTTGGCTGCCACCTATAAGGAAGAAGATTTTCTCTGGTCACCAGCGAGCAAGAAGAACATTGAAATCTTGACGATGCTGATTGAGCGGCTAGAGGGATGGACAACAAGCGTGACTTTCAACTCTGACCACTTCTAGAAAATACTGCCAGGGTCTTTGTTCTGTTTGAACTCTGGCTATCCAATCCATAGAACACATCAAGGGATTTTTTTTTTTGACTTTTTCTTGTCACCTGAGCATCAGACTTGCAGGCAATGTTCCCGTAAGCAGCCATTTCTTTGAGATACGGCCAGAGGGCGTGGACCCTCTCGGCCAGGGCCAGTGGGACGCCCACCGCTCGCTGCAGGCCGTCCTGCATGGCCGCCTCCCGTCTGACGGACCAACACTCAGGTAAATACAGGGTTGTGAATAATATAATTGAGCAGAGAAGAACGACGGCAGGCGGGAGTGACGCCGTCGTTCAGCCATATTTGGATGCTCGGGCATAGAGTCAGCCAAAAATGTGTACACAAATCTCGAAAAGTAAAACTTGCATAAATATTTCAATACCAAATTTATTCAGACATTACCGGAGTAAAACAAGTTACATTTGGCCCCTACATTTACAAGAGGTGCTCAAAGTGGTGGTCATTGGCTTCCAGACATTTATGTGTATGGCGAACTACTGCTGTGTAATGTAACCTCAACACTTGATGATGCTAAGTTCATGAGGTTAAACATCGTAGTGTTATCGTAATTTGATCAAACTTTGAAGGGGGTATCTAAATGTGTCGAAGCACTTAGACAAATTTCATTTTTTTGCAAGTTTTTCTTTTCGAGACGTGTATGCATTATTTCGGCTGATGTAATGTTGTAACTTTAAATGTAACTTTAAATGTTGTAAATTTACCTTTTTATTTCTTCTGCTGAGTTCTTTGGCATTTTTAGCGCCGCCTGCAGCATAATGAGACAGACAATAAAACTTGAGGCCCTGAATGTGAAAGCACACGTGTTTGACGTCGCAAATGTGTTCTGTGAACAAAGTGGCTCTTCTCGCCATGTAGCTGTTGAAGGCACTCGAGTCCGCGTCCACCATGAGCAGCAGCTCATCTACGGCTTGATGGAATGGAGGGATGAGCCGCCTCATCTTGCCATCCAGGCTCTCAAACTGCCTCTTCCCATAGGTCATCTGACCCACCATGGCACCCAACGCCGCCCCCTGCAGCGCAGACAAGGTACAGCACGTAAAGAAGTTGGGGTGAGGGATTGGGTGGGTGGGTGGAGTCGCTTTTTCTCTTTTCAGTTCAAGAGGCCTGATTTCATACCAGAGCAGCCACGGCGGCCGACACTGACCCACCACCAGGGGCCGCCGTGCGAGCGCTGACGCTCTTGACGAACTGCTGTAGGGACAGAGACACCAGCCGGGTGTCGTCCTGTGGCTTCACCATGTACCTGCGGAGGAATCCGGTCAAAGAGGAGATGCAGATAATCCCAAATAAAAAGTTTAAACAACAATGAGATTGTGACAATAGAAAATACTCTTATCCAATCACTTTGTGTGCATAAACAGGTTTCAAAAATGACTGTCCTCATTGACACATTTTCAAGTTTGTCCTGCCAGAAGATACTATGCCAAAAAAAAGAAAAAAGAAAATCCAATTTCTGTTTGTGTGAACTCACTCCACAATGCGCTCCTTGGGGTTGAATGGACCCAGTGAGTCCAGGCCCAGTTTGCTGATCACCTGCCGACAAACAAGCACACCCGGGCGTCATTTCTGTTTGACCTGTCGACTTCCTCGCTGAAAGCCTCTGCGCGAGCAGCGGCTCACCAGACGTATCTTGTGCTCTTCCTCCACGACAAAGAGCCCGTCCCTCTGGATGTAGAAGTCAGCGGCGTCCAGCAGAGCCTTCAGGGGGATCAGACCCACGATCTGGGATCCCACCAGCGGCAGCTTCAGGATCTGGACACACACACACACACACACACACACACACACACACACACACACACACACACACACACACACACACACACACACACACACAGTTCAACTGAGAGAAGCAGTTAAATTACTTCCAGCTTGTTAAAGAGCCAGTGTGTAATTTTTGGCTTGATTTATGATTTTTATATTGGTAAAACTGCCACAGGGGTTAGCGCTGCTGCCTCAGCAAGAAGGTCGTGGGTGTTTGTCTCTATGCGGCCCTGTGATGAACTGGCGACTTGTCCAGGGTGTCACCCTGCCTTCGTCCTATGACAGCTGGGAGAGGCTCCAGTAGACCCCTGTGACCCTGAGCTCAGGAAGAAGCTGGTATCGAAAATGGATGGAGGGATATTGGTAATAGATTAATATGCGATGTGAACTATGTAGAGTAAAAAGTAATTTGGTTTTCCCATCTTTAGAATGGTTCACACACACATATGTATATATATGTATATATGTATATATATATATATATGTATATATATATACATATATATATGTGTGTATATACATATATATATATGTATATATATATATATACACACACACAGTAATTTACATAAAGCAAGGGTCTTGCTCCTAGTTAGCTGCCATCTTACATCGCTATATTTCCAAGGAAGCTCAGTGTGGACAATCCAGTTTGCCTGACAGCGCTTTCGTATTTAGGGTGAGTGCTCGTGTCCTCAAATTAACCAAGGAAGAGGAAGGGGGACGAGGTATCCAGGTTTGGGTGCGCAGGGCACGCTAGCTCACTGCCAAGCTCAGGAGGGGGAGGGAGAGTGACAGACGCATCCGTCCGTCCGGCTGTCTGACCTCAGCGCCACGGCAGACCTCCTCGTAGACGACGTGCAGTGGAGTCAGCTCGTAGTCCAAAATGTTGGTGGACACTTGGGCCATGTTGGCCTCATCCAGGTACCAGCCGATCCCCTGCACCTTCTTCAGCAGGCCGGGCTGCACCACCACACAGGCAGGGGAAGAGGAATGGAGGGGTTAACAGTGATCCTTGAGAGATCCGTGGACCAATTGGCTATTGCGACTCCCAGCATGCACCTGGTCTTTGCCCCGGCCCTGCTCCCTGATGTCGAGAGCAATTCGGTGAGCCTGCTCCTTGGTGCTGATGAGGTTCAAGTTGTAGGCGATGAGGAACTTGCGAGCGCCAGTCACCGTGGCTCCCCACGACGGCACAAAGAGGGCGGGGCCAAAATCAGGGGCCCATTCGTCACGCTTCAACTGCCAAAGAGACGGGGAAGGGGTGGAGGGGTGGGGGTGGTGATAGAAAATATCCAAGCAGAGAAATAGAAATCTTCTTTCTACTTTTGCTGTGAAAATGCTATACTTTTTCTCCTCAATAAGTGATTTTAGCACATTGAGTGACTGTTGCCAAGGTCTGATTGGCTGCCCGATGCTCACCTTGTCAGGTAGAGCTTCATACTCTCCAGCTCGTACAGCCGGGAGAGTGCTCCTTGATTCTTTTCGCGCTGCCTCTGCGTAGAGATAAACTGTGGACGGAACCGGGGGATAATTAGCCAGGATGCTAACCAAGCCTACTTTTCGCTTAATTACTTTTTTTTTGGCAACTTTGCAAAAGCCAGGATTCATTTTGCAACTTTTGTGCTGTGTGACTCACCCGGAACATGCAGCATGTCTGCCAGTTTCTCCCCGAACACATTGGCACATCGAACACAGTCGTCCATGGAGACATTCTGGACGGGGATGAAGGGACAAACGTCCATTGCTCCTGTGCGGGGGTGCTCACCTGAAAACAGGAAACACACTGGCCTTGTCAGGGATTCCCTCTTCCTGTTTTGTCACTGCACCAGTTTCTCTTTGTTTGTCGAGAGGGCCTCTGACCTGAGTGTTTGCTCATGTCAATGAGGCCAAAAGCCTGGCGGGCGGCGTTCAGCGCCCCCTGCACCACCACCTCCGGGGAGCCCACAAAGGTGTAGACCGTTCGGTTGGTGGAAGCTCCGGGGTCGACATCCAGCAGGCTGCAGCCGGTGGTGCCGCTGATGGCTGCGGCAATGGCATTGATCACCTGGGAAAGCGAGAGAAGGTGGCTGAGCACAGGCCTCACAAAAGGATTTTTAGTGAGGCACTGCCGTCCCTTGTGACTTGGCAAAGAGGCTGATTTTAAGGCATGCAAGTTTTTGGCAAGTACTTAGTGAAAAGGAACAAGCAGAGGAGCAAAGGATGAGCTTATCTCCTTCCAACAAACTCCACCAGATGTAATACGTTGCCAGAAGTGGAAGTTTAACCTCATGCAGCATTCCTTTGTCACTTATGAAACTAGTTTGGTTTCCCAACACAACACTTCTTTTCCAGACTAAACCCTGCATAAAGAACATTGAGGTTCTGCACTCCAGTTTAGAATCCTGTTTAAATAATCCTTATTGATGTTTTTTTTTTTTTTTTTTTAAACACACGAATTTCCTATTTCTATTTTTCACCCTTTTTTTGTTTTGTTTAAAATAACACATATTTTGCTGCTAAATTAAGAAAGGTTTCTCAGTTGGACACCTTGCAGTTCTTCATTTTGAAGATAACCCCGCTTAAAACAGATGAAAAGAAATTATCAGCGTATCTACCTCTTTGTTCCTGCCCTCAGAGAAGTTGGGGACGCACTCCACCAGCTGAGCCATGGTGACGTCTGCACCATGAAGGCCTCCAGGCGGCCTCAGAGACTTCAGCGGCTCCTCCCTCTGTAAACCCAGATTCTTCTGTAAAATCATCCATCGTGGGGAATCATTAACTGCTGCCCTGCTGCTGGGATTTGTAGGTCACCTGATAGAATTCGGCAGCCGCCGCCTCCTGGAGTCACAAACAAGGCCCGCGTGACCCAGACCGGTGAACGTGGAGCAGAACACAGTAGGGCAGAGCAAGTGAGAGCAGACTCCCAAAAATGCACAGATTAATAGGAGTCGTATGTAATATTTTTTTGCCACCAGGGCTGTTCTGAACTGCAGACACACCAGAACAAACCAGCCGGCTGGGGAGGGAGTTTTTTTTTTTTTTTATAGCAAGAAGATTCACATGTACAGCATGCAATGAAGGAAGCAGACAAACAAAAGTGAAAAACGGTGCTGTGATATTACATCCTGTTCAAGATGGGGGCGGGGAGGGGGTCTCGTTGTTAAACTCTTGGGGTAAAAGTACAGCTTAAAAATTAGCAAACAGCCGAATGAGGGTCATATTTGTTTTGTTTGTTTAAGTTGTGGTAACAGGGTCTACTGAGAGTGACATGTTGGCTTATGATTGATTAGGGTGATTGATCTTTCCACATTCCATACCAGAAGAACATTCAAGGCAGTGGTGTCACAGCTGGTTTCTGTTTTTTTTGGGAGGACCTTGCATGGTTTATTCGAGAACATCGGGACAATCTTCCTGTTCATTGGTCAAGGTGTACAGCAATGGCTCACATTATTCCTGGCACACTGGCATGTTAAAATCATGCCATGTTATTCCATCATACATATCGGCCTTTTCAAATGTCATTCTGGGGTTTCTGCCTTCCTGAAGTCCCCAACTGACAATTTGTTTTGGAGTTTTGTAAAGATATTTATCTCGTTTTTGTGTTTGGGTGTGAGCCAACAATAAAAACAAAATAAATTCCAAGAAAAAGACACGCATCTCTGACAGACATTATACATAAATGAAATCAAGATGAAATAAAGGTGATTCTTTGAACTTTGAGCGCTGGGTTTTTTCAATTACTTTAGTGCCATACTTACTGGCAATAAGGAAGAAAACAATACGCGTGCCATCATAATAGCTCCACGACCACAGAACAGTTCAGAGCCACATGGTGTTTGCTTGAGGACAGACGTCTTCTCAGCCTGAAGCCACCAATTGAGATGGACCTCTGGGCTTTGGTTCTGCTTGTGTTTGGTAAGAGACTTTTGCTTTTGGATCAATTTGAAGAGGACTTTTTAGGATTATCTGTGTAGTATTCGTATATTCATGCATGTATGTGTGAACGTTCATATATGTTGAGATATTTTTTAATACGCGATTTCGGACCCCAGGAATAGTCGCTGCTTAGGCAGTGACTAATGGGGATGCATAATAAACTAATAAACTAATCTCAAGTATTTTTCTTTAAATATGGCAAACGTTGTGAGATGCGTTTCCCAAACCATTCAGAGATGTAGTGTTAGTTGGGTTTCTAAACATCTTCCTCACATTTGTTTTTAATTTGTCTATATACAGTACAGGAAATAGCCTGGTCTTGTATTTCAGTAGTTCCGGGCCTAAAGTTATATAAGTATGTATAATCAAACCCACAATTTCTCAAGTTATTTTTTTTTTGTATCTGATAAAAAAAATGACAGAGGTGCTGATAATAACTGTGATGCTCTGTTGGTTAAACTTAATGTTAGTTGCCCTCATAAAGGTTGATTATTACCTATACCTCCTAGGTAAACAAGTCTTGGTTTATAGCCATAGGCCCATACAAACAACTACGTGAACACATTAGGAGGCATGTGCGATGGTTTGGCTGCTTTTGCACTGCAGAAACAGTGTTCTGAGATAGGTTTGTGTTTCTTCACAGCTGCTCTGACAATCTCAGGGAATGAAGCCCAGAACACAACGTTGTCATCATCAGCAGCAACATTAGACATCACTGGGTCATCCAACTCCTCCCCTTTTCCCACTGCTGATCTTGTCACAATTACTGACCACTCTACCAGTACTCCCAGTACTACCGCCTACCCTACGAGCACTCCCATTACCACTGACTACAATACTACTTCTCCAACTAGTAGTGACTACTCTGCCACTACTCCCAGTACTACCGCCTACCCTACGAGCACTCCCATTACCACTGACTACAATACTACTTCTCCAACTAGTAGTGACTACTCTGCCACTACTCCCAGTACTACTGCCTACTCTACCACCACTCCCACTACTAGTGACTTTTCCACCACTACTTTCAGTACTACATACAACTTGATCACTAGTGCCACTGACTCTTATACTACTGTTCCCCCTGTTGACGTGACTGACCCCACATCAGTCGGAACTACAGAAACTTCTTCAACTTATTCTGCGGGCTACACGTCAAATAACTCTTCTTCCACCCTGTCTCCATATAATACAACCTTTCTGTCGAATGACACTACAGATCCTGCCACTACTACTTTTCCCACTACTGACATTTCAAATAGTTCAGTTACATCTGCTCCTCCCATAGCTAATTTGACGGGCACAACTACTTCTACTCTTCCACCATCAACAATTCCAAGAACTCCAAGCACTATTACCATTACCACTACCACTACTGCTGTTACCACAACAGCTCCTCTAAAATGTGAAAATAATGGCATGATAAAAGATGGTTTCTGCTTATGTTCTGATGAATGGACTGGAAGGGACTGCTCAGAAGGTGAGAATCAAAATTTAATACTTTGAGAAGATTGGCTTTGTTCAAGATGTGACATTGCCTTTTGGAGGTCAAAGACCATATTAAACTTCCTCCCACAGAAAATTTCTGCAAAAAAAAAGGAGAGGGTAATTACACTTTTTCATTCCCGAGAACAGCTGTTGGCTTGTTTTCATATTCTGATGAGAAGTGTGAGGAAAACACCTCTGGTGAGTTTTGCATTGATACTTAATTTTTTTATTTGATTACATTTATTATTTGATTAATCCTGAGTTGTTTTTGTTATTGTTTTCTCTCAGCTGCTGGCAAACCAAAAGCTACAGCTAGATGTATAAAGCTAAGCAATGGCTCCAGAGTATTTGAGTTGCCTCAAGTCCTCAACTGTTCTCTGACACTCAAAGACATTCAGCAAAATGTGAGCAATGACCCTATCAGGCCGCCGTTCCTACAAGCTCGAGTGGATTTGAAACGTTTCATTGCCTGTTTCGGATAATAAAAGCAGAAAATAAGTAAGAGCATATTTTCCCCCACAGCTTACCAACCCAGCTGATTTGGAGCAGCTGGCATCCAGCACACAATTGCTGACGACTGAAAAGCTGACACCTGACGATGTAACAATAGCTGCTCAGATCGCCACCAAGCTGCTGAATTTGTCCGACGCCACAGAGGTACCAAAAAAAACCCCAAAAAACCCAGTGACTGAATCTGTGAATTTACAAGAGATAATGTGGCAAAGGGTATACATACCCATGATTTTGTGATATGGTATCACTTAAGAGCCCAACATTCTTGCAGAACGTCAAGGTGTCAGCAATAGCCACGGTCAGCAACCTGCTCAACGCCAGCGCCGCAATTGACAGGACCCAAAGCACTGCAACTATAGAGTAAAAAGGTTTTTCTCGTGTTTCACATCAACTGAAGACCTTGGTCCTCCAGGTTTGACCTCTCTTCCTCTTCTCATATTCTTATTTTTGTGTCAAGTCTGACGTTCACGCTGGACGAGCGCTCTCCGAACTTCAGCAAGGATACCAACTCATCCGAGTTCAATGTGGTCCAAGAAAACCTGGTGCTGCAGTCGGCACAAGTTCCTGCTTTAGACACTCAGGGGGTCCAGTTCACGTCGTTTCAAGGTGAATAAATTAACACACGGACATTAAGAGGGTGGCTTAAAGTGTTAGCAAACACTGGGGACCCACCAGATAATCCAGCACAAGGTGTGTCTGAAATTGCTGAAGTTCTGTTGAATGGGCCGGGTCAGTGTTTGGAGGAGACGTGGAAAAGCTGCAAAAGATCTACACCAGGTAGGGTAAAAGCCTGAAAAACAAACACGATATATCTTCAAGACTGAAATGTTCCAAAGTCCACTTTTGCTGCTGCTGGATATGAGAATGAGTAAATAACTTTTATAGTTTTATTACTCAAATATCTTACGACTGTGGGTGCAGCTGTTTCTGTCCCACAGTTAATATACTCTTGCTTTTAAATGAATGTAATTCTCTGTTACTTTGCATCTTGAGATCAAAAGACATACTACTGCTGCTGCTGCTTATAAAATCTTCTTGTTTGTGTGTAGTGAACCTTGTAACCTTCTTCAGTGAAAAGACTCGGGTAAAATGGTCTGGTTCTTTGCAGATTTTGAACAATCTTGCATTTTGTGTTCATCATTTCTCAAATGATAAATAAGATATGCCTGCTTTTTCACATCCTGGGAACATTTCCTGTCGGTGCAGTCAACTGGTGTATTTAGTGGTCAAATTAAGTGAATCCCTTTATGCTGAAAAAGCAGTTGAGCATTAAACGACTGCATTCTTGAATCTCTTCTTTGCCAAAAAAAAATTTAGTCATAACCTTGGAGGCAAATTTGTGACTTTCAAAGGTGCTCACGTTCCTTGAGCGGGAACAGTTGTCGTTTTTTTCTGCAGTTTCACAAAGGGTTTTATTTTCCAATGTTTTAATCATAAAGGATAGTGCTTCACATGATAACAATTCTTTTCTTTGGTTCAGGGAAATCTGACGGTTTTATTGCCGACAGAATTCAGCTGAACCTCAACGCGTCACAGGTCGAGATGGGCAACGGGCTTGTCGACGCCCTTATTTACATCAACTTAACAACAGGTGCTCTTTCTGCTTTTATTCTACACGTTATACACTGACTTCCATCAAATCTGTCCCCCAGTACCCATCATGTGTCTCTTATCCTGCTACTGTCTTAGAAGGCGGCACCAGTGGACGGAAGACGGCCTCGAACATCTCGCTGGGTTTCGTCCTTTACCAGAACGACGGGTTCTTCAGGACGCCGTCCTACAATAAACAAAGGTGGTCCTCTGGCAGGGTCCTGGCGGCCAGTGTAGGTGGTCACGAGGAGGCACTGCACCACGTGGAGCTCCACTTCAATCCAAGTGTAAGGCAACATTCATATTCATATTGATGCTTCACCACAAAGAGCTGCTCAGTCAGGCATACGTACTTTGGATGTACTTTTACACGACAATTATTAACAGACAATCCCTGCTTTTATGCCAAAGACTGCATACTGATTATGTTAACGGAAAGTCATTTCATGTAAAGTGCTGAAGGCAACTGAGATCCATTGAGATTTTAATTTTGATTGCCACCAGACCAGTCTTAGAAAGCACAAATCTGAAGTTTTTTCAGACAGCTACATACAACCAAAGACCTTTGATGCTCATACTGCTGTCTAGTGGTCGTCGAGAAACCCGATTGGCTCTCCGTAATGTTTAAGAAGGACAGATTGTACAGTTGCCTCCTGGGTGGGACCAGCCTCTCTCCCCCAAAACCTCTTCCTTGGGCTCTTTTCCTGAATGCAGGCATGTTACGTTCAAGGCCCAAATCAGCACACACACAAAAAATAACAAATAGGTTTTTCATTGCTTGCATTCTAGATTCTTAATGACACATCGCTGCATGATTACGCCTGTGTTTCCTGGGACTACAATCTGGAGGACTGGTGCACAAAGGGCTGCAAAAAGATCAACTCTAGCATGACAGTGGGATGTTTCTGTAACCACGCCACTAACTTTGCTGTTCTCTGGGTAAGTAGCAAATTCTTAACATTAACATTGATTCTGAACATTGAGCCACTGCAGAAAATCGACATCTTGCGTTCTGATCCAGTCGTACAGTGAAAAATACCAGTACAGATATCTGGACTATATCTCTATGGCTGGACTGATCATTTCTGCTGTGGCCTTGGTCATCACCATTGTTCACCACCTTAAAGTGAAGTACGTGCACCATCTGAATAAACCTTCATCCGTGCTACTCCACAAATCCTTTCTGACGTTTTACTTCCCGATTTATTGACTGTTTCCACTCAATGCCACCGGCTTTTCAGCGTCTGCAAGACCGCCAGGGAGCGCCAGGGCAACTTCCACGCCAAGTTGGTGCTGCTGTACATCTACACCACCCTGCTGGCCTTCATCCTCCTCTTCCTCTGCGGGTCAGACAACCATCACAAGAGCTACAATGTCACATCGAATTTGGACTTACAGACCAATAAGATTCCGGAAAACAGCCGTCACGTGGAGCCGGACGCCGGCCCCTGCACGGCCATAACGGCGCTGCTACACTACTTCCTGTTGGCCACGTTCACGTGGAACAGTGTCTACGGCACCCAGCTGGTGCTGCTGCTTCGGAGTTTGCGCAGTAGCCTGCCCCCTTACTGGACCAGGCTGAGTCACGTTGTCGGCTGGGGTGAGTGTCCCGTCACAGGAGGGATTTAAAAAAAAAAAAATTCTAAATCAACATTTACTGTCAACAAGACCTGTTTTCACTTTTAGTGGGAGCCTTGACACATGTTATTCATGAGCAGGAGCTTGCTTCTTTGATTTAATATGGAATTGAAACTATTTTTATAAATCAACAACTTTGGTCTCAGGACTGCCAGCCGTCATCATGGCGATCACACTGGGAGCAACTTACAGCGTGAACAACCCTCTGAACTACAGACAGGAAGAGTTGTGAGTCAATGGATCATTCAATCAACACTTTATTTACATAGTGCTTTTCATGCATTATCAGAGTCAACTTTTCGTCTGCCTGTTGTGCGGGCTGAGTTCTGGATGTGTGGAATTGAGATCAATTTGGTCCTGCAGTTGCTGGCTGGCCGGAGTGGATCAGAACAAACAGTTTGACTTTGCCAAGCCCATGTTTTGGGGCTTCCTTCTTCCCGTGAGTTTGATCCTGGTCTACAACGCTGTCCTGCTGGTGGTCACCGCGCTGACCACATGCAAGATTGACCCTAAACTAAGAAGGTGAATGCGTTAAAAAAAAAAAATGAATGAAAGAAACAGAGCCAATTCAAAATGAGAACTTTCTTTTACTTTGGTTTGACAATGCAACCCACGAACCTGTTTTTTGTTTGGTCTTGCAGCACCAAGAAAACCACCCTGTGGAAGAAGTTCCTGGTTTGCTTCTCTCTGGCTGTGTTACTGGGTCTTTCCTGGAGTCTGGGGTACTTGGTGCTGGTCTCGCATGCACATGCCCACCATGTCCTGAGCATCATCTTCTGCATCTTCCAAACCACACAGGTGTGAGCTGCTTCTAGCTATTCATCTTTATTTAGATTTTGTTAGCACTTAGAGCTGGAAGTGTAAACTTGACAAACAACTGCTTTACTTAATTTGGCTTGACACGAGGACAGAAAACAAATTAACAAAAAAAAAAAAAAAGGTTAGCATGGATCAGAAAAAGTGGTAGACAACTACTACCCTTAGCTGTCAAAAAGACCACAATTAAATAAAAACAACTTAATTATTCATAAATTAAAACAATAAATTATTCAATAAATGTACATGAAAAATGGTGTTACTACTGGAAAGAAAGGAAAACGTGTCCTCTTTAATTTTAGCTCCATAGTAACTTGTCTGTTGGTAAATGGGCGTGAACAGTTTTGTCAATACTGACTGACAGTCTGTGGCCTCATGCTCAGAAAAATATATTGAGGAGGACACATTTCTGTTTTGCATTTTTCTTCCAGGGACTTCAGATATTCATCTTTTTCACGGCCCGAACACCGACGTTCAGAGCCGCCTTGAAACACTCGGGTCACACAATCACGTCTGCATCACTTGCCCGAGCGCAAACCTACTACCTGTGGGAGAACTTCAAGAAAGCCTTGTCATTCGAGTCTTACAAAAAATGGGAAAACAGCAAATCGGAGAGCACCGCCATGAGTGAGATGAACACGTCTGCTTCTTGTGGAGAAGAAATGACTTGAATGGCTCTGGTTTTGGAGGAAGGCCTCATTTCCTTAAATACACTTTTGGACCTTTACCAGAATTCATACGGTGCCAGAAGATCTTAGGACAAAAATTCACTTTGAAAAAATACTAGAGTGCTTCAGGAGAAACTAGAAATAGATTCACAGACAGATAGATAGAATATTTGCTATTTGCTATGGGTAAATTAGATTTCTCTTGCGCAGTAACAATAGTAAACTGTCAGGTGGTGCCACATCCAAATTTTATGACCAGAAGGCAACCTCTAGTTGCTATACAACTACTTATTTTCAGTGTTAATAAATAGAGCAATAAAAATAAAAATAAAATACAATTAAAAAAAAGCAACATCTGAACAGTGCATGGATGGAACTGGAAGTAGACCCATTAGTGAACATTTATGTGAACATTTCTAGCTCTATTCTTTGTTACAGTTGATGAACTTCTTGGACAAATGATTTTATTTAGAAACTATGTGTATATCTGTGTCTGTTTTATATAAATATAGCAAAACAAATCCTGGAAATTCTGTGTGTTCGTTCATTTCATGTTGCTGTTGCCTAGAGTCACACCCACTCATTCCACCCTGGTGCTGTAATCTGTAAGGTGACTCTGTTAACCAGATAAAAGGCTTTCAACACTTTTTATGAAGAAAATATCCACCAGAGGACGCCAACCCTCCAGGCATTGAATACCTTCATACATTCAGGTTCCTTGAACTTTAAATCTTTAGCCTGATCCTGCTTATTATGCCGGATCTCGCTTATTATGCATTACATTGTCCTGATTATACAACAATAACATAGTGTTTTGCGAACAAGATAAAGATGATTTTTTAAATATGAAACAGTCAAAGCATAAAAAGAAAGTGTAAATTTGTAACACAGCTTTTTTTTTTTCATCTTTTTGCATAAAATACTTGCTACATTAATTACCCACAATGATCTTTACAACCTGTGGGAAACAGAAGTTGCCACATATTATTTGAAAGATTAGATCTTTTTTTTGTTTTGTTCCTACAACCCATCATACATCTCTTTATATAACTGATGATTGAGTCAACACAACCGTGATTGGACAAATGTTGGAAACAGGCGCGTTACAGAGTGGAATTTGACTTTGACTTCTGAGGGCTGCGAGATCAATAACGTTCAATATCAGTCTTCCCCCCGACAGGCCGTTTTCTTGGATTTTCCCTCCAACTGACTCCAGTTATAAAATCAGCTCAAACGTCCACACGGACATCTGGAGAAGAAGCTGATTTCAGTGGAAAAGGAGGCAGCTGTTGGTGTGTCAGAGCCACTACAGCTGATCCAGGGTCGGCGCCAATAAATTACTCAATTACCCGCTCAAATGTTCTCTCAGGGGGTCACTCAGTTCCAACGCAGAGGTCATGTCTTCTGACTGACACTGACGCAAAGAAATAAAAAGAGGGACAAGTTTTGGCCGTTGGGCTGTAAAACAATATACATTATGGCCTCGCAAAACGAGGACATTTTCTAAATATGTTGGTGTATAATTAGAAAATGTCTATCTCCAGGCCAGGGAGAGAGGGGGGAGGGGCGTGGGGTGGGGGTGGGGGTGTAGGAGTTGTTACTGTCATTCTTTCAGGAGGGGAACGAGAAGCAGTCGTGGTCTCAGGCTGGTCGTACTTTCAGTGGTACGGTGCAAAAAAGAAAAAAAGCCTTATTATAATTGTGCAGAAATTAACAGCTACAACGTGCGTGAAGGCGATCAGTTGAGGTTAAGACCCTGTAAAAAGTTGAGCCTGAGCTCTGTGTTGGGGGGCGGGGGGTCATCATCATCATCATCATCATCAGCTAAAATATCTGAACCCACTGCAGGCCAGGAGGTGCAGAGATGTGTTTCCTGCGTCCCTCTGACTCATCGCACCGCCGCCTCTGGCCGAGCTCCGAGGGGGATTCCTGCTGACTCATCGCTCGGACCCTCGCGTCTTGTTTTGCTGTGGATCCTCGGCGCAGCTGCAGGAGATCCAGCCAACAACACGCCGCAGGGAAGGTTTGACAGGGGGGAGGAGAAGGGCGGGGAGGGCAGGAAGGAGGGAGGGAGAAGGGGTACGAGAGGATGAGGAGAAGAGAAGGGAAAAGAGACGTGCAGGTAGAGAAGCTGATGGAGATCCAGAGGAAGTGGAGAAGATGTGGGAGGAAAAACGGAGGAGAAGAAAGATAAGTTTGGTCCAACCTTCCACTTCTGGGTCTTCCATGGCAAAAAAAAAAAGAAATCCTACTGTTCTTGAGTGTCAGACGAGACTCATCCCTCTGTTGCTCGCTCTCGCTCTCTCACTCACACACACACTCCATATGTTCAGACATAGCATAACAACAACATAAAGCAGTTTATGGCTCTTATGTAACTCCACAACATCTGCTGGAGTTGGTGCGGCACTCCGAGTTCAGTAACACAGACACACAGACACACGCACAGACGCACACACACACCTGAGTGTGGTCACGTGAGGCTGAGGCCCCGCCCACTGACCAGACAAAGCTCAAACAGGTGACAAGGTGAGCAAAAGCAATTCCAGTGCTTGACGCTGGAGTCCTGACGGGTGTGTGAATCGAGAGCGGCGCCCCCTGCTGCCTCAATGCACACGTGGGGGGGGGAGAAGTGCTTTGAGGCAGGGGGGGGGGGGGGGGGGGGGGTGCATGCCTCGTGTTATTAAAACCGGGGGAAATTCCTTGACTTTATTATAGTTACAAAAAAAACACAAAACAAAACGGACGATTGAACAGATGATTTGTGCTCAGGTATCAGTGAAAACAAAAGTCCTGCAGCTGCAGCTTTTGTTCACTCTCCCCAGATTGTCTGTCTGTGTCCTGTTCTGCGTCGTGGTGGCGGCAACTTTTCCTGCCGGCGGCCCGATAACGAAGGAATAAAAACACGTCTGGAACACACACACACACACACACACACACACACACAGAAAGGCCTTCCACAGGGCCACACGTGAACACCGTTTAATTTGACGGTTTACATTCTAAACAAACTGTGAACTGGATCTGTGATCGACTGGTTTGCACTGACGTGAACATCAGTTTGACTTTGAATTAAAAGAAAAAAAGCGGAGTCGTTATATAATCCATCCTGACGCGAAGCGCCGAGTTGCAGCAGCGGGGTGGTTTGTTTCGTCTCCGGGGGTGGAGAGGCGGGGCGAGCGGGGACAGCGCTCGGAGTCTGGAGCAGATTAAAGGCCCCTCTGATAGGAGCGCAGCGCTGAGTGGAAGCAGATGCAGTGCTAAAGTTGCGCTCGGGTTTTTTTTTTCCCTGCTCCGCTGCGTGTACAATTGTCGTCCCGGGGGCGGCAGAAAGTCAGAGGGGTGCAGCTTTCCTCCTCGTTTCCGCTGTTTGGGGTAAAAAAAACAACACACACACACACACACACAAGAAAGAGGGAGCGACATGACGGACGGTTTGTTTCGAGTCGATTGTTTCCAGCAAACATGGCAACCGGCAGCCAGGCGGGACGCTGCTGGAGCTGAGGAGAAATGCAAAAATCCAAAGTTTGTGAAATTTACGTCCCACGTGCTGCACGAGACACGGGCCCTGGCTGAATCGTAGTGAAAAGTTGCTTTCGCTCTTTTGATGCTTCGCACGCAAGACAGAACAGTGATGGACGACAAACAAACAAACAAACAAAAACAAAAAGGTTCTGTCGCGCTCGTTAAAACTGAAATATTTTCCCATCCTGTGGTTCAATTGCGGAGCATCAAAGAAAAGAAAAGCACAAAGATAAATCGAATCTTTTCTTCTTCTGAAAGGCTTCTTTCTTTTTTTCTTGCACTTTAATTACACTGACCAGACAGTCTGGTTCTAAGTTTTGTTTGTTTATATTACCTAACCTACAATAAACAGGTTACATAACTTAGAGGCATGAATTGAGACCAGTTGAGCATGAGTTTCGTACTGTAGCTACTGGGGGAGAAGATGGGAGCCACATGTCAAGTATTTGTTTTATGTTTGAGTCGCACGGCTGACTTTAAACTTGTCAGTCCATTGTTTTCAGCAGGTATACAATGGATGGACCAATGAGCTTGTAAATGAGCGCTGCTTCTCAACCAATGAGAATCCTCGAGTTGTTACCGTCTCCGTCTTAAATGTGTCAGTTTTATCCAGTCCTCCCTTTGACAGCTGACTTTTTTATTGGCTCTTCTTAATATGAGATTGTGAAACAAACCCTGCTGATTTAGCTTATTAGTGTTAATGATGTACAAAAGTAGAATATGTACAAAGGTGTACACCAACAAAAAGTATTTTTGAGAATTATTATTAAGCTGCTAAACGTGTATCACCTGTTCGTTCTCGTATGCTTTTCTGTTTTACAAAATGTAGGCCCAAAAATAAAGTCTTATTGGAATTTCACGCCAGCTTATGATATAATTTATAGTAGTTTAGTTCCAGCTTTCGTAGCTTGATAGCCGAGTTGGGACTATCAGAGAGGAATAAACACACTAACAGATCTCATCATCATGGCTAGAAAAGCAACATGTTCTCCACCTGGACTGGAAGGCCAAAGTAAACACAGAGGGAAACCAGGGGTGTTTTTTTTTCTCTCCAAAGAGACATTAGGAAGTTTTTGTGAAACTAGAACAGGTTGTTCCTCGAGGAAGAAGCTCCAGACGAGTGACATCATGTCTTAATTATCCAGTCCCACACATTGAAAAACTAATAAACAGGGATATGCTGTCACAAAAACTAACCTAGATGAGTCTATTTTTAGAATCTCTTTTTGGACACAGTTCATTGTTTAAAACGTGCATTAATTAAGATTTTTTTTAAATTGAAGGCAGGTGAAAAATATAATCCAGTAGCACCTGGACCAGCACACCCTTGAGAAATGAAAAAAAATGAGGCTCCCCCTCACACCTAGGGGTTGACCTCACACCTACAAGTTCATTTTAACATCTGTCGACTGAAAAACCACAGGGAGGCGGGAGGTGAACCCGGTCTTTTCAGCTTTTATATCTTACTAGATTCGTCTGCATTTTCAAATAACTTAGTCACTAAAATTTAGTTGGGCAGCACAACTCTTCCAAGGAAACGTTGGCGCCTGGTGGTCACTGAAGCATGGGAAAACTCAGGAAAACTTCAGCTCTCAAGAACACTCTGTAGCCTACATAAATTCAAAAGTGGGACTGTTGCAGTAGTTCCATTGAAAAAAGTCAAATCACACATTTGCCAATCAGAAAAAGACTTCTGATCTCCGGAGTTGAGGCCACAAATGAGTTTGCTTCTGCCAAAAAAAAAAAAAATCCCTCCATCCTTCGTTAGAATGTAATTATTTTTCCCAAACTTGGTCTCATTAGCCATTAAGTGATACACCCTCAAATGACAAACACATGCAAAACCGCAGAAATCGTGGTGAAAATTTCCACCAAAGAGATCTCCTCTTTTTGAGGTGGCGCAATTCTTTTTTCTTTGGTTCCCAGCTGCTGCCTGCGTGCTGTGCTCACTGATCAACAACATGCGTGTGTGATGGATCATGGGAATCTTCCGACATGCGTCCCGGCCTGACCCTGAGCTCCCAGCAAATCAGCTCTGTAGCTCACGCCTAGCAGGACCAATCAGCAGAGGTCGGTCCTGGCTCCCCGGTGGAGTGGACGTGATTGTAGGATCCTCCGCCATTGCTGCAGAGAGCGCTGGGACGTAATCTAATTTTCTGACTAAACATGAAAGTTAATTGGAAACATGTGTTGGGGTGGAAGGATGAAAGGACAGGAACAGACAGAGAAACGACCAACTCGGCTTCCATTTGCAGCAAGAGAGGACGACGACTCGCAGTGCGTGTCTTCGTCTGCCGTCTTCAATACTCAAGCTATTTGTTTGGATTATACGCACGTTTATGCTGTCAAGTGAAGCCAAACGCACTGCACTCAACATAATTACGTTGGTTTACTCAAAAGTGCCAAATACACATCTTGGCGTTGATGGCTACCATCTTGTGCAACGATGCACTGCTGCCACCGAAGTTCCCGTTTGTCAAAGTTTCCAAATTTTGGAATACCAGGTCAGCGGACTACTTATGCTGGCTGGCTAATGTTCCAAAATTCTTACTTTATATGCAGACAAAGGTACGCAGATTTTTGCATTTTGCATTGTTTCCTTTTTATTGCTGCTGTAAATCACAAATTATCGAAGGTGTTTATTTACCAAGCCTCCTGCAAGTTAACGTCAGGGGCGAAGTACTTTGCAGTTTAGCAACTAATAAGGAAAAGATGTGTCTGCGGGTCATCTTATCCACGTTAACCTCCAACAAATTCGGTCTGGTGTTTGACTTGGAAAACAATGTTCACATCCGTCAAGCCAAAAGGCCTAAAGCTGCCTTAGACGTAGGTTAAAAAGACTGCACAAGTGCGTGTGAGAGCTTTAATCTGAAAAGGGAGGGGTGGTGGGCGAGGATGACAAAATGTTTGTTGACATTCCCAATTAAGGTTTGGAATGATTGTCACTGGGAATAAGAACATCTTGAACATCTGTTTCTCACATGCAAAGTTGCAGGACATGCTTGCAGGGATGATGAAGGGCACCTTTTCACCGTTTCGGCTGAGATGAGATTCAGCGCTGAGGGATGAGGGATCTCACAAATAGTGAAAATCACTCAGTGCGTTTACATGTAGAGCTTAATCGGACTGAGCAATAATTTGGATTTTTCTCGTCCAATCGAAGTTCTCACCTTGTCCCCGTATACATGCAGCTGAGAAATTCAAATTATTGACGGGAACATGTCCTCCTCCCAACACTAGGGGGTGGAGTGAGTCTTTTCAGCTGGTCAGCTGCTTTCGGTTGACATATTAAATCATTATGATATGGAACGATAGTTCATAATGTACGTGTTACTTACTTTGCAGATAAGGTGTACCCTATTTCTTGTGCTCATGGTGATTTTAAAAGGCAGACAAGAACGTCGTCTGCTGTTGGAGAGCTACAACAACACAATGTCTTCGATGCGACGCTTTGTGCCGTCGCTACGGACCCGAAACTCTCGTTCTTGTTGGATGCGGGTTCGGAGCAGACTGGTGGGAGAGTTTGTGTACAGGTTTTGCAAAGGAACGGTGTCTTCAGTTATACACACGCTCATCAAGTACCGACCGTGGAGGAAGCTTGTGCCGCTGCACGCCGTTTCCAGCAGAATAACAGCGAAATTACCAAAATAAAAACAAATCAGAAAAACATATTTTTGGTGTGCTTTTATTTACAAAGTTAAAATTCTTCTAACTTACAAAAAATGTGAACGAAAAGGTAGAAATATAAATACGAACAAATACCTATTTGTTCAGGGGTGCGCAAAGCCAGAGCATTTGCAGCGCTACCTTTTTAAAAAGGTCTCTGTTGTGCATTATTTTAATACAGTATGTCCATCTCTTTTAGAAGAGAAAGCATCACCCCGCTCTCATCCTCTCTCCCAATGTGAACATTCTTATTCGCGTTTGCCAGGTTGTTTCGCGCCATCTGTTTTGTTAGACGATGTAGTTCTGCGGTCATGAGTCGTGAGAGGGAGGCGTGACACGTGCACACTCGCATTGTCCAGTTAATAGTCCGACTGAGGCGTATACATGGCAGAGAAATTCGAATTCCAATCGCATTATCTGGGTGTCTCAATCGGAGTTCTCCGAATCCAATCAGAGTTCTCAAACTCCGATCATAATCGGACTAAGGCAATAATTTGAATTTCTCTAGTGCCATGTAAACGCACTGACTGTTGTAAAGTTTCAACAGTGAATTTGCTCCAGGCAGCTGCTCCTCTACCTTGTATTGTCCCCGGCTGAACGAATCCTGGCACGACATGCAACGTCTGGTTTTAGGGAGTGGGCGGGGGGATTATGTTGCTCCAGGGCCGTTGAGCTCACTGAAGTCAAATCAGAGGTATTTTGGTCACAACATACTCACAAATCTCTCGATCTGGAGTCCGTTCTCCCAGGCAGATCCACCTTCCAACAGGCCCTGCCTGCCAGCATCAACAAGCACTTCGGCGCCCATAAATCCTGGAAATTAAACGGCGGGAGGTCTGGAGACTTTCTGGAGCGTATGTCCTGAATTCTGTCATCATCTCCGCAGCACAGCTCATCACATCGTTGCTGCACAACTGGCCAAGATGTGGTTAGAAACGTAGCACCGAGGACTCAGATCCAAGCTCCACAAGAACCGGGACCAGGACTCGGGTGGTTAAAATTGCTCGCAATGTATTTGGGACTCTGCTTCCAAGCTGGAGGAGGCAAAGTTATTAGATTCTATTTATGTTTGGAATTAATACACCTCATATTCCCCTCAATATGACACTACGGCTGGAGAATCAATAGAGAATCACAATGACACATCACATCACTGTGTGAAAACATTTCTTGTGAAGGTAAAGAACGCGACTGAGAACGCTTCTCTACAGATGTGAAATCTGACTTGCAACAAGTGTTGTTGCCCTCTGTGACTCTCTGAACAAACATCGACTGAGACTTTCCTCTTTTGGAACTTCAGAATGTGTTATCAATCCCAAGGATGTGCTTTTGTGCCCGGAACAAATTTTACTGTTTTATGTGCATTTTTATAGGTTGACGGTAGTTTTATTAAGGGAGCAGTGTCTGACCGTCTGCTACCTTATTCAAATCACTGAAACATTTTTACTATTGCAAGAATTATTTGACAGAAATCTGAATGAGTGAAGTATGATAAATGAGAGAAGCCAAAAAAAATACTTGGTTGTAAAAAAAAAGAAGAAAAAAAGGCGGCTCTCACACAAATAATAAAGCGTGAAAATAATATGAAGTTCACGCACGAGAGTTGATCTCTTCCCCACGTGTGACGCCTCCACCGTGAACCCCTCAGATTGGTTGACCGAGGAAAATGATTAATGCGTTTCTGGAGTCCAAAGCATTTGCAGTTTTCCGGGCTGTGACGCAGGTGTTAAACGGCTGGAAGACATCGTGGTTCGTCATTAACGTTGTGCATTTCCTCCCTGCTTCCTGTCCGTCAGCAGCGGCTATGGCTACGTTCTTTTTCCCTCGAAACTCTCCAGAGAAGAAAGAACCTTTGAAACATGCTCATCCAGCACAGCCGAAGACATCAGTCACACTAAAGGCTTTTCATGGAACATCCATTGTGGAACTGGCCGTACCTTTCTGTAGCTGCGTTTCCATTATGCCTGTGTAACCTGCGTCTGGGTCTCTAAATGTTCTGTTTCCTGCCATAAAGGAAATCATGGAATTTCTCGCAAACAGCCCATTTTAAGGCCAAGAACTTTAGCTTGAGAGTAGGATAGTTTTCCTCACTCTTGGAAAGACCCCTACTGGCATACGCAACAACCCTAAGCTTTCCCTCCTGCTCCTGATAGAGAGCAGCACCCAAGCCTTCACGACAAGCGTCAGTAAGTAAGACATACGGCAATTGTGGATTCGCAAAGGCAAGGACAGGTGCAGATGTCAATTTCTCTATTAGAGTTTTGAAGGCATTCTCACACTCATGATTCCACCTCTCCCCTAAAGGCGCATGAGGGCAGACAAAAGATTTGGGGTGGTCTCTTTTGTAAACTTTGCCTCTTTTCTTTGGTAGGTAGTAGCCTGCTGTGAGGCTGTTAAGAGGTTTGGCTATCTGGGAATACCCTTTGACAAAACGTTGATAATACCCAGCGAAGCCGAGAAAACATTTCAACTCCTTCCCGGTTGAAGGGCGAGGTCAGTCTTTCAAGGCAGACACCTTGTCAGGGTCAGTGTGGACTCCTTGAGCATCGATCACATGACCAAGATACCTAACTGAGGTCTGAAAGAAATGACACTTTTCTGGGGACAGCTTCAAGCCATAGTCCCCCAGACGCTGAAGTACCTTCATGAGCCGTGTTTCATGTTCCTCCAAGGTATCAGAAAATACGATTAAATCGTCAAGAAACACAAGGACCTCAGTCACCCACACACTTCTCCATGAGGTGTTTGAATTCAACCGCATGCCACAGGGCGTCACAAACGCTCCAAGCAACTTCCAAAGTAGCCTAGGGGACACACAAAAGCGGTTTTGGGCTTGTCCTCTTCAGCCATCTCGACTTAATATCCAGATTTCAGGTCCATGACCGAAAACCATTTGGCATCACTGAGGGTTGCAAATGTTTCCTCAATGTTGGGGAGGGCATATGCATCTCTAATGGTTCAAGCATTTAGCTTCCTGTAATCAATGCATAGCCTGATCGATTTGTTCTTTTTCCACACTAAGACAACTGGCGATGCGAAGGGAATCTCGGATTATTTGATAATTCCTCCGTCAAGCAGTTCCTTGAGGTGTTGTCTGAATGCTTCCCTGTCACAGGGATGGATAGGCCTTGGCCTTTCTTTAAAGGGCCGACCTTTTTCCGTGTGGCTCAGAACTATATGGCTGTCGGCGCAACGTACTTCTCCGTGTCACGCTCAGAACAAAAATGGCTACCAGCTCGTGCTCACGTACAGGACGCGTTCAAGATTGTGGGAAACAAGTGTGTCCTAACTAACGTAACCGGCACGTCGGGGGGTGTGGCGTTTAATGACCGTGGGCAATTAGGAAATATAATAAGATAATGAAGAAATAAAAATAACCTGGGTTACACCTGGAATTGCGCAAAACCTAAATATCGCAATGAAAAACTGGTAATGTAAATGCCTAAACTTTGAAAAACCTCTCAAATGTCACTAAAAGGTTTTAAGCTCTCATGAGGATTTTTTTCAGATGTATCAATTTTGAAGTATATCGCAAAAGTCTAATGAAAACACTTTCTTTACATTTCCCCGTCACCGGACGTGACATAAGTGGTCATGTGACCAGTTCACTTCATGTGAAAATGGCATGTTATGTTTGGACGGATGAGGAGACAGAATATTTTTTTTACAAATAATCAAAGAGAAAAATATAACAACCCTTCTTGACAGCTAACAAACAAACAAAAGCCAACGTAATTCTCCTAAATCTCGCGTCCCGAATTACGTCTCGTAATTCTGAAGATCTGTAGACCGACCCTAATCTGAAATTGCTAACATGCTAACATAAACATTTTTTTTTGTTGTTCTTGCGGAGACAAATGTCTTCAAAAACATAGGGGGCAGTGTCTTTCCAATGTCAAAATTTGTGAATGTTCTTTAATGGTGTTAGTGCAAGCATGATTCTCATTGTTCATGGTTCTCTTGAATGGTTCTATTGTTCATTTGACTGATAGCTTAGTAAACATTCCCAAAGTACTCAGAAATTGCTAAAGATAATTCCTCCACGGTCTGCCCAGCTTTTCGGAATCTGTTCCAGTTGTGCTTGAAATTATAAGCGATCACTGTATTTAAACTCTCCTGGTCTGCAGCCAGTGGCACCCTCAGATGAAGTGAAACAAAAGGGAAAATATGTAACTCTCAGAGGGTCGGCATATTTCATTTGGTTCCTTCTTGGACCAGCCGTCTTCTCTGCCAGCGTCTGATTGGCTGCCCTGTGCTGTTACATAACTAGCAGGGGTTTTCCTCCTCCGAATGTTGTGCAGAGCAGATCTGAACCTGTTGCTCTTCTCTTTTATTG
Organism: Nelusetta ayraudi; assembly: GCF_046127955.1. NCBI lineage: Eukaryota > Metazoa > Chordata > Actinopteri > Tetraodontiformes > Monacanthidae > Nelusetta > Nelusetta ayraudi. The sequence continues at coordinate 2,958,099 of NW_027466056.1, forward strand.
TCTCTTAAAACATGAAGCGGGCTCACGTGAGGCCCCAGTGTGGTCTCCCCATCCCCCTCGGGGCCCTCCAGCATAGCCAATTAGAATTATTTAAGAGCCATCGGAAGTGATTCTCAAGAGGCAGCGGGGACGTTTGCAGCTCGAAGGCCCGTCCTGTCATGGTGATGACACTTCACCTAGTCCTCTAATTAGAAACACACTCTCACACACATACATGCACAGACACTGGCGTCCCTGCGGGGCCCCGCCGCTCTCCCGAGCTGGTTTCGGTGGGTGTGCAAGCTCGCCGGCGGCCACAACCAGCCTCTGCTCGAACAATCAGCTTTTCTTCTGGCTCTGCTTCCCATCTGGTGAAGTCATCAGGTTCTTGGAGCAGCGGCCAGGCCGGTTTGAACCCCCCCCCCCCAACAGCAGGTCTAGGGGCCAGCGCTGATTAAGTGAAGCCTCTCGGTTAGTGTTCGGGCCTTTGTTTGAAACTCATAGGAAAATCTCCACAAGAGCAGATGGCCAACAGGCTTGAGCACCTCAGGTTCAGACATATTTCTCAACCCATTCTGAAGGGGATTATCGTTTTGTGTGGAAAAGTCTTGGCGTCACTTTGTGAAAAAATTTAATGAATACGTTGCTCTGCAGCTTGGAACGAATAAGAAATTCAACTTAATTTCTCAGGCAACCATTGCAGGTTAATCTGAAAACTTAAGGAAGGGGGGCCTGCGCTATGATTGGCTGGAGGAGCTTGCCAGGTGTTTCAAATTTGCGAGGTCGCCTGTAATGATGGAGGCCACTCCGAACGACTGGCGGTGACCCTGGACTCGTACCAGCGTCTCCTGGATAAGGTAACCAGGTTTTGACGGATACCAGTTCTGCCGTCTCAAGGTCGCGCTCGACCCCTGAAATTCTTGAGGTTTTTTTTCGACTTTCCCCTGCCTCACGTGTTGGAGTGGCGAAGGCATTTCTCCCAAACTTCAGACAGCGGCAGCAGCAACAGAAACTCAACAACCCAGCGTGATTATACAGGGAGTGTCTGGCAAAATGTTGTGGTTTGTTTGCACTGCGCGAGCGGCTCCATGCTGCCGATTTCACTCTGCGGTTTGGACACGCGTGTCAGTGTTCGCACACCCAGATGTCGCACTCGTCTGCATTCATCAGACTGAAGGACTGACAGTTGGAACGTTCAGAGAGTCAACGCAAAGTTGTCCTCTGGAATGCTGGTGCAATTTCGATAAACACAAGGTTTGAAATCGACAGGGGAATTAGATTTTTAAGGTGTATGCAAACACACTAAAATTAATTGCGGGTAAAAGCTGAGCAAGTACGATGACGTGACAGATCAGTTCCTTCCTCTCTTCCTGCCAAGGGTCAACATCAAGCCTGCACATAAGAGAAGCTGATAAGCCTCTGTTTCCCTCCTCTGGTTTACATGTGCGGCCTTCAAACCTCACGTTCCTCTTGCAGGAGGACTTTCTTGTCCCGCTCCATCAAGCCCCCCCCGGTTCGTTCTCTGGATAAATACACACATCCAGAGGACGGCTCCGCAGGATGAAATGCTCACGTTTGCCTTCCGTCGGACGTCTCAAGGCAGAAATGTAAACACGCACTGGCTTTCAAACTGCCCTCTGGGGAAGAGGCTGTAAAAGCCCCTCAGGCATAGACGGCACGTTGAGGTTCCTTCTGTTGGATGATTCGCCGTCAGACTGTAAAAACAACCTGTTGTGTCACAGTCTGACCTTTGACCCAACCAGATCCCTGAAATGTGCAACTTAACCATCCAATGGGAAAATGTTATCTTTTTTTTAGTGTTATGCAAGTTCTCAAAACCCCATTTGAAACTTAACTTGTAACAGCCCCACTGAGACACTTCCTGTGGAACCATCCCTCTGTTTCACTTACCTTCTAATTATAAATTTCTTTGAAATTAATTTATGACAGTTTTGTTCAGGAGCAGCCCCCTAAAGCCAGGATTAGTATTACCAGGGGACCTCTGGTAATTTATAATTTTAACAGGCATTTCATTTGTAACGTAGCAAGGACAGCTTTTTTCCATTTTAGAAATATTGCTAAAATTAGAAATTTCTTATCTATCAAAATTAGAAATTTCTTGTCTATCAAAGACGCAGAAAAAATTGAGTGTGACAGTCACTCTTTTGGGTCAAAATTAACACTGCTTTTTTCATAGGTCACTTTTAAAATCATGTCATATTCATGATCATAATCCTGGCCATGGATGCATGAATCATTGCATATGACCTTGAAAATGGCAGGACTTGAGCCAAACTGTTTTAAGTGGGAGCCAACAACACTGATGATTACTGAGTCCAAAAAGGCCACAAACACTTATACCAAACAACACAAGTCATAGTCACTCACTCACTCGGTCATATTGAATACACAGAAATTCAATAAAGATGCTCTACTTGGTTTAATTGTCGGTGCCTAGTGTCATACTTCTGTAAGCCTGAGCAGTTATTATAACGGCAACCACACTGATGTCTGTATTTTACTCTATTTCAATGACTTTAAGACCCGGATATGATGATCTTAAAGTAATTGAAGACCCGGACATCATATGTTCCAGGTGTGATGTGCACCCGCTTTTGTTGGGTGATGTGCACCCGACATAAGCGGGTAAAAACAATAATAAAAACAAAAAAAAACAAAAAACACACCCCAATCACTGAGACGCAGATTCGCCATAAACTAGAAAAGGACGTCTGTGTTTGGCGAAATATGGTGGGTGATTTGCGGTGGAATTTTTACTTTACAAATTACAGACGTGGCGCATTCGCACGTGATCAAGATCACAGATGTCCTCCAAGATTACAAATAACCAGAAGTCCCCAGGCAATACTAATACCCTGCAAATAGGACTTAAAACTGCCCCCCCCACCCCCCCATAACTAATTCTAATTTCTTCGGAATTTATTAATCTATGAAATTTGATAAACTACATGCAGTTGTCGTCGCTGTTTGCAAGCCTTCCATCCATCTCTCCATGTAAAAGAAGTCAGGGGAAATCAGGAGGAAGAAGTCGCCACCTGTGGATCGGTCTTTCTCTCCTCATCAGGGGTTCCCCTCAGTTCCAACAGCAGTTGTCCCCTCCCTGGTCTCTCCAGTCCTATCAGCCAAGTATGATTCTCATAACATGAGGGAATCCCAGGCCACATGAGTTCAGAAGTGCGCTGCACCGTAACTCATGCAGTCAGAAAAAACCTGCTGATAGGGAGATGGCAAAGACAGAGCAAGGAACAGAGAGGGAAAACAACATTTGGAGAGCAGAGCACAAACTTGATGGTGGGCGTTTTCAAAAACTATGTTACAAAAGCGCAGGAAGTTGAACTGAACTTTGAAAACATAGGAAAATGTTCCAAAAGTGATTCCAGATTGATGCAAAATAGTCCAAAAATAGGTGTAACTATATCCAGTTTAAGGGAAGAAAATTTCAACAAAGTCTTGATTCTCAGGACTTTTAAGGGGATTCTGAGGCAAGATCACAGCAAAAAAAACCAAAGGACTGGAGTCGAATTAAAGACCCTAGTGGAGATCCCACAATACCAAGACCAACCACAAGTTTCGACTCGCGTCCAGACGTCTAAGCGGTCAAGAACAAAATGTCTAGAGTTGAGTCACTTTTCCAGAGATCAGATAGACGAATTATGGAGCAGCCTTCTGAAAAAAACAAAAGCAAAACATTTTTCAAAGCAACATTTCTTACTACTATCAAAAAATTAAAAACCCTATGACTGAAAGATCGATACAAGGAAAAAAAAGAAAAATCAAGAATGACGCGCGGAAAAGGATCTGATGAGTTGATAAGTTTATATATTTTTTTTTAATGAAAATATGGACGGTTCACAATTTGAAGGAAATAATTTTAATTTGAAAAACAAGGGCTAACATCCCTGCGAAACATCCATCTGCACCTCCAAAGACGGGGCTGATGTTCAGAGTCTCCGCAGCACTGGAGGCCAGAAACTGAACCACTGCGAAAACAATTAACAAGTTCACCTCATGGGAACAATCACTTCCTGTGTAAGAGTGAGAAGGACACAAACTGTGCTTTTAGATGGTGGAGGAAAGGGAAGAAAAACACAATACCGGGCAGACAAATGATGCTCGGAGGGAGCTTACAGAGCAGTGAGCTGCACAGCATAGCGATCCGACTTGCTGTTCTAATCTTTTCTGAAATACCCGGAAGGGAGAGAACCGGTCTGCAATTCCGAACGCAAGGTTTCATCGACAATTTCACAAGCGCAATTCTCAAATTCTCTGAAACCTGAGCAGAGTAATCCATAACATGGGGACTTTTAGGTTCTTACACCAGCCCTTTCAGAGGAGTCCCTCAAACGAGACCTGACAAAGGCCACACTCGCAGGGCCGATCCTTGACGTAGGATTAACGAGTCCCACACATAGTGTTCCCGCACCACTTCACAGCCACCTTCCAGGCTTCAACGAGGAACACGTGCAATTCCTTTAGGAGGTAGGGGGGGCCTGTACCCGAGCGGCAGGACTCGGGTCCCGTGTCATATCGCTGGAATCTGATAACAAAGTTGGATCTTTACGAAGATATGGAAAAAGCGGACGGCTCTGTACGATAATGACATACAGGGCTGCGTTCCCCGGACTGATGACACCCACTGGCTCGCTCGGCAAGATTTATGGAGAGCAGCTTGAAACGTTTACAGTCACACTCGCTCTCTCTTGAGAACAGTATGCTTTCAGTGTGTGCAGCGCGAGGAGGGCAGCAATGAATCAGTTTCAACCCACAAGAAGGTGCAAGAACTGATGAATTTTATTTTATTTCTGTTGAACCTCTACCAGGCATGATCCCATTGAGATTCTGAGAATCTCTTTTGCAAAGTAGCCCAATGCCAAAACAGCAGCATAACTAGTTCCACATTTAACATTTCATGAAGCAAATATACATGAAGTCAACAAATAAATACAAAACTTTGATTGCTTTTGCTCGCCATGTGAGCTTTAAGAAAGTAAGACTTTAGTGCGATGGCAACAATTAGCAGTTGGATTTGAAATTCATTGCAACTCATTAGCTGCTTAAGCGTTATCTATGCTGACAGTACTTTGGAAAAATGACTACATCATTTAGAAAAATGACAATATGTCCTGTTGAGGCTCTGCAAAAAAAGGGTTTTCTTTTCCTTTACCGTCTTCTGAAAAATGATTTATTCAAGTGTTTTATCCCTGACACGTGGGATCCAAAAGAAAGGGATACGAACATTAAGAATCAATATTGGAACAACAAAAGTCCTGATTGCATCTCATTCCGTTCAAATCCTGCGGGAGGGTTTGGACGGCCCAGAAAACTAAAAGCTAACTAAATAAAGCAACATGTTTGTTGGCTCAACTGCTGCAGATGTTTACCATCTCTTCTGATTTCTCAACTCGGCAGAGCTGAGCAGAATTTTTTTGCCTCCCGAGGCCTCCGAGGAGAGAAAACACGTTCTAATCTGTGCATTTATGTCATCGCGTTATCGTGTTTGAAAGGACCCTTCCAAGTCGGGAACCTTTGCCAAAACCAACATTTGGAGTCTCAGAAAAGCTTGTGTTTGAGACACTTGGCGGGAAATTACCTCAGAGTATTACCCAAGTTCCTCTCGCTCGCCCGCAAATTGTGCCCCTCCAGGAGTGGGTCTTTGGCACTGTACATTTTTGCGCTCTCACGTTCTCTGAACCGACATCTTGATTCAAAGCAGGATCGCTCAGCCTTCCTTGCAGTCCTGATCATCGTCCCAAGGTCCACAAGCAGGTCCTGGTCCAGGTTTGATCCACAGAGGACCCTCCTTGTTCCTGAGCAGCAGCTCTTCATTGTGTCTAACTGGTGACAGCTTGCGTTCCTGCGTAGGCTCAGCAGCTTCTCTTTGTTTATCAAGAAGGAGAAACACGCTGGTTTCGGACGTTCAAAGGGCTGAAACTCTCCAGTTGCCTCTGACAGATTAGATTCAACGGTAGAACTAAAAACACAGGCCTTTTCCCCTGAGGCCCAAAATGTCTAATGCAAGAAACAGATTGTTACTGTAATAAAGCAAAGTTTATAAAAAGAACTGGGTGGGTTTGCAGGGAAAATAACAAAAAAAAACAAGGGTACATACAGAGCTGCGGAAAGTTCCACGAGGACTTCACACTGAAGACTTTAAACTACAAATATCTCATGTTTTAGTCCGAACTGAGATTTTAACAGGCATTTGATTTGAAAGTAATTCCAGTTTCTCCTCGGCAGGATGTTTTTCTAATTGTTGCACTTGATGGCTTGTTTTTCACGGAAAGAGTTTTCTCAGGTTCTCAATGCATTGAGGTTTTACACTTTACTGAAAAACCCTCCTAGTTCGGATATCCTGCAGGAATAAAATGCTCTGTTGTCAGGGGGTTTAAGTCTGGGTGCCGAAAAGACGGGAGCCAGATTACATGGCGTTAATCTCCTCGTTTATCTTTCCACAAAAGTGATGTCACTGGGTTACAACCTCAGAACTTGTTGCCAAATTAACCCAGACTCTCTTTTTTCCCTGACAAGAATCTCCTCAGTGGCCTCAGTCTGTTGCTGGGGCTCAGCTGAAAATCTCTTCATGCAAACAGAATCGTTTTGAATCAGTCGGTAACTTGATGGGTCGTGGCTTTGACAGACACACGTTAAATCAGTGCATTCCTGTGTCAGTCTCACCAGCCAAGGAGAATGACATCAGCTGAGAGCGAACTAGGCAAGCGTTTTAGTTCAGGGGGAGGGCAGCTAGCTGGTGGGCAAGTTCGCCCCAGAAAAAAAAAAGAATAGACAGCCAGTATAGAAAAACAAAACAAAACAACACTTTCCTGCTTGTCTCTCAGGAGTGGGGGATGGGTGTTAGTGCTAAGTTTTTATGAGTGATATGCACAACAAAACTCTAGGTGGAGCTCTGTAGATAAAGAAAAACAGCAACCAAAACAGCAAGGAAGTCCTGCGTGGTATTCTTTGAAGATTGGAAGCACTGTAAAACATCTGTGGCTCACAACAAACGCCACAGATCGACACACCGGCAGTCGCCTTCAATGTCCGCCTCCTCTTCCTGCCGCGCTCTTATTTACCGCTTAGGTCCGTGTGATGTGCGGCCCAGAACATGGATTTACCAGGCTCCCACCTCTTTGTGGCTGCGTGTGCAGAGCCGCACGCTGCAAGTTCCACTGCTTGGTGCGTGTCTGTTTGACATGTCCAAATGTCACTTTTACCCCTGTGGAACGAACTTCTTGTAAAATTGTTGGTCGAAGAAGGTACCGGGGAAAACATTTCCCTGAGGTGTACACTTAAATTGACAGTGTTTTGTATACACGTCTTCGTACAAGACTTGTGTCCACAAACGCACAGTTTATGGAATTTTTAGTTGAATGATGGCAAACTAATGTGATTTTATCAGGATTTCTTTTTTTATTATTACATTTTCAGTTTGTTTGTCATTTGCGTTCACAATTATTTTTCAGGACAGCCGTGTTGGATGAAATTTTACAAAAGAAAAATGACAAACACTAAATCTACATTAAGTCAAAGAAGTCTTTCATAGTGTGATAATGATTTAAGCTTCCTTTGTTATTCTACAACATGTAAGCTAAATAGCATGGGAGCTAATAACGGCCACTTTCCTGCTTTACTCTTTTGTTGTGGGCTGAGTCTGTGCAATCTAAGTCAAATCTCAGAGGGGAGATAAAAGGTTTGATGCTCTTACCCGCTGTCGACCGCCAGGTTGCAAGCCCTCCACAAATCTCCACTGGCTCCCGAACACTGAGTCTGACAAAGGAAAAAAAAAAAAAATGAGAAACCGGTATATTCACAGACATCTTGATGGTCAACAGCACTAAAACTGTTTTTCTTTTCTCTCCATGTAATATTTGCTCATTTTAAGAGTTCCAGGTGTTCTGAAGAACAGAGAAACCAAGGAGGTTAAAACATTTGACCTACGGTTCCCCTGACGGTGGTTCTGCTGCATTACATAACTCACAGCGCACCTCTTTCTTTCTCATCAGTGCGACCGACCTCTGCCAGTCCTGCTTGTGTTTCATGTATCCTTGGCAAAAACAAGGCGACAGGTTTGACATGTATGTCATCACTCCCTGCCTTTCCATATGGAATCAGAGTCATTTCTGTACGTTTTTTAAGAACCACCACAAGCAGAACAAAAGAAACCTTTGAGAGGATCCTTATGAGCAAAATATCAGTCCAGCATCAGCAGAATAACTTTGATTGTGCAAAACGACAAAAAAAGACAAAAGACGTGACTGCGGAGACCATAAAATCCTTTGCTTTCCCTGTTGAAACTTTAGACTTTCTCCAAGAACTTTTAATAACTGCAGGAATTTAATTTCCCACAATCCCACACGGCTCAACCCTCTGCATTGTCCCACGCTTCTCCGCTTTCCTGTTACAAATCGTAACATTCGATTTTCACGCCGGCTCTGCTGAAGTCCACACAGCTTCTCTCCATTTTAGATAATTGGTGGAACACCCTCCGCCCGCCCCTTTTAATGTAAAACTCAGTCATAAATTCAGTAGTTCAGAATAAGGTGCCACTTTTTCTTTCTTGTTCCTGGCTGGCAATTTAATCCAATGTCAGAGTTTGAATATTTGGGCTGGCTGTTTTTCTTTTTGTTTTTTCTTTGTCTGACCGGCAGTATCAGAGTCTGCAGAGCTTCAGGAAGCAGCCTCACCATCAGTCAACTGGCAGAAACCAAGACAACTGATGTTGCAACATTACATTAACAAAAATTCAAAAACAAGGTAACAAGTTTGAAGCTGGATCATGCACAGATGGCAATTTATCAGACTAGTTCTAGAGTTGCCACCCGTCACGTTTTTCCCAGAATTGTTCTTTCATCACCACCTGTCCCGGGAAAAATAAAATCTCTCCCAGGACACAATTTGTCCCGTTTTTTAGGGAAAATTACAAAACCTCATTTGATTTGCGTCTTTGGTCTAGATAGGGTTGCCAACCATCCCGTAAAATACGCGATTGTCCCATATTTGGCAACTAAAAAACCTGTCCCTTAATGAACTGATACGGGACGCACTTCACTTTGTCCCGTATATTTCGGGGACGTCCCCGTCGACCACGATCCTTTTTGTACGTTTTTAAACTTGTATTTGTGTTTGTGACTTTGCATCGTTTCCGTGCTCACAGCCGTTTTCGCTAATTACGGCACATTGTGAAGTCGCATTGTGTTTGGCCCTTGTCGGCCACCGTAGTTATGTGTAGAATGAATGAATACAGGCAGGGTGCTCTTTAAGAATAGGTACGGTAAACTTATTCCCTGTCTCTCCTGCTTTGTGACCAATGAGCTGACAGAGCACTCACATAAGAGTATGACAATACGGAATCCTGCTCATCTCATTGGTCGAGGTGGTGGGCACACAAGAAACATAAGGGACACAATAACTAAGAGAACCCTAGACCAATTGATTGTCCACCAGGCAACGCCAGAAGTAGATATGGTATGTAAATAGGGTAAAATACGCGATTGTCCCGTACTTCGTCGTCGACAGACTTGAGAGATCTCTCCCTCACCCCACGATATGTCCCGGATTTGAAACTCTAGGAGGTGGCAACCCTAACTAGTTCATGAGAAAATATATTCCTAGAAAGGAAAACCAAAATTACCTGATGAATGAGAAATATTTGGTTGGTGAATGGCTGCACAAGAAAAGCACAACTTTTGGAAAAATATTTGGGCCCAAAAGAACTGAACGCTCAAAGCTGCGTTCTCAGAACTTATCAGAGCAGATTGCATTGTGGGTCTCCAAGCTCCAGAAAGAGGTCAGAGGTCACATCATCGTTGTCAAGTCTGCCCAGTCAGATCTCTGCAGATTAAAACTCCAGATTTTGTGGAGTTCATGTGACTGCACGGGTCTCGACCGGAAATGGATGCAGGGAGCGCTGAAGCTAACTCCTGCTAGCTCATGCTAACGTGAACTTGGGTTGCTCGCCTCACACACCTGGACCCAGCCCAGGCATTACCTCACCCGGCACCAGCCCCCCATTCCGCGTCGGCGGAACGTTGTGGTTCCCAGTGGAACCGTTGGCCTGTTACATAAGAGGGTGAAATTACAGCAGCGGCGCTGGCACGGCGCTCCTGTTCTGACGAGATTTCCTGCCTCGGCTTTTTTTTCCCCCTCCACCGGCACTGCGGCGGCCGAATGAGCCGTCACTTCACTCCTCGCGCAGTCGCAATCTTGTCAGGTACTTCGCTTTTCTTTCAGCGCCCATCTCCGCTCCTGCGGTTCTTCAAGAAAACATTGCCGTCTTGGAAAAGTGATGTCACCCGTCCTCGGCCTCGGACTGTGGTCGCCGCCGTGACATGCACAGAGGGGCTTGTGGGTAATCTGAGCACGGGGAGGAAGGGGGGGCAAATGGGGGCTGCAAACACAATATCGCCCCACTGGAGCGTTTCTCCCCCTGTCAGTTTTATGACCTCATGTGTCAGTGCGGAATCCGAACGCCGCGGCGACCAAACCGCATTTGCAGCTTTTCCGTAGTTTGAATTCCACCCCGGCTCGGAGAAAGCGAGCCGATCTCGCACCGCTGCTGAAAGAATCCTTTAACGGAGGTGGGTTTTTTTAAACGGACCCCAGTGGAGAAAATGTTTCAGGCCATGGTGTGTTTGTAAGGTCAGGGCCCTCGGAGGTCTATGAGTCGCTCCCCAGCATGGATGGCTGCCATACCCAACACAACCACTGTTTAGGGTCGCTGGATTTAATGCAACGTGTGTGAAAAGGCTCATGTGTCACTTTTGGGGGTCTCCACTGATGTTTTACCAGGCGTCGTGCGCACGGGTACGGAATCAGGAAGGAGAGTGAGAAACAGTAGGACAAAACCTTGTCTGAAGAAACATCAGTTTTTAGATGCATAAAACATGCATATGCATTTATTATATTTTTTGAAATCATTCCCATATTTGTGAAAATGAAGATAACATGATAGTTACTTGGTAGGCTCTGAAATTTCAATGAAATTAATTTAGATTTGTCATGAAACTATGTTATGTAATGACAATAAAGACAATTCCATTTCACATTCACTTATTTGCTGGTACTCACACACACCCATTACACTACTGATCTCCAAATGTTTGAAAATTTTTTGACATATTGACAGCTTGTTCAGAATTAATTGATAATAAAGAAACATTTTTTTATTGATGCATTTTCCTAAAACAATAGTGAAATGTGTAGGGAATTTTATTCAAAATATGAGCTGATGTGGGGAGAAAAGTCTGACGGGCGAAGTCGGGAACAATAATTCTTTGTCCTGTCTGAACTTCAGTTGCTTCTGTTATGAATGCCTGACTTCTGACCTGTGGCAGCAGGTGGACTGAACCATTTTATGTAAATAGAAGGAGTGCGAAACAAAAATGGGAAATGGACTGCACTTATTTAGTGCTTTTCCAGCACCTTCACGGTACCCCAAAGCGCTTTACACAGGCCTCTCATTGCCACACATTCACACACACATTCATACACCAATGGGTGGCTGCTGCCATGCAAGGCGCTGCCTCGCCCCATTGGGAGCAATTAGGGTTCAGTGTAATCATATGGAATCATATGCATTACGTGCAATCATAAACAAGTAATCATATGCATGATTGTAAGTTTATTACTGAGTGTTATATTTTTTTTCAGTATCATAATTGTATTAGGGGCTTTTCCTGGCCCTGTCGATATGGTCTCCAAATACCGTTGTCATTGTTCTCCCCTAACGGTGTCAACATAAACCAGGAGTTCTTAAACTTGCACAGCCAAGTTCATCCTGTAAACATCTGATCTCACCAAAGACAAGAAGATCTTCCTCCCTTTGTTAAAGTTCCCAAGATGCTTACAAACACTCCTCATCCTCCGCAGTGATGGCCTTGTGTTGTCGGCAGGGAGTGATCAATTTAATTACAGCCCGATGCAATTGGTGCATCTAGCGTTTAATCAAATCAAAACGCATCAAACTGCGTCTGCACATTTTATTTAATGTTAACAAATATGGAAAATCAATCCAAGATTTTTGGCCTAATTTGAAAGAAGTTTGAGAGGGCTCGGGGCTGCCCTGGACCCATCTCTAACGTCAACTATGACCACCACATACATTAAGTACAATACAAGTTTGTCAGGCTGGGACTCAAGGCAGGACTCAGAGGGTAGTGAGAGGCAAAGATTTTTTATTGTACCCAACACGCGATACACCACTAGTCCAAGTGATCAAAATAACCAGGCTGTGAAACTCCTAGAGTAACTAATCTATGAAACAACAAGATATAAGTTGCTCAAGGGATAAAGGGCAGAGGACGGGGAAAAACAAGGGATAAACTAAAAATCACTCCAAAGGAGGAAAACGGGGCAAGCTACATACAACTAAAGGATAAACCTAGACTAAAACAGATCGAAACCAAAAGCGCTCACTGGGAGGAATGCAAAAGGGCTAATAAAGTAGAAACAAAACAAAAACACAATCACTCTCTAAGACGGGCTAAGTAACAGAATCTCAGAAACAATTAGCTAAACTTTGACTAAGAACAAAAAAAATCACTCATCTTCGAGGCTGAACCGGCTTACTGGGGTTTTTCTTGGCCTGTAGCAGCGCACTAGACATGACTACACAAGACACTCTGGCACAAGACAAGGGAGACACAGACTATTTAAACACATGAGGTGACGAGGCACAGGTGGAGACAATGGGTAATTGGGTCAGACGCACAGGTGGCACATGAGGAGGGGGAAGTGATCTGAAACGAGAGGAAGGTTAGTAAAGATGTCAAAATAAAACAGGAAATGACAAGACAACACCAAGACACGACGCAACCTCACCGAAGTGTGAGGTTGAGTTTTCACATGTTAGAACATTTTAAACAGCTAAAATCTCGATTGAAAAAATCTTTACATATATGAACTTTCTATCAAAAATTGGACAATTATTTTATGCAAGCGCTGGGATAGGCTCCAGCAGACCCCCGTGACCCTGAGCTCGGGACTAAGCGGGTATGGAAAATGGATGGATGGATTTTATGCAAGCATCTTTGTAACCTAATCACCATTCCTACCATGCTGATAGATAAATGTAGAGAATTTAGCTTTCTTCCCAGGCAGATAAAAGTTCAATACCATTAGCCTCTGGCTGTTCAAAAAAGAACCAGACAACACTTTTTTTTTCTTAGAAAAACAAATCAAACATTTTTATTGTTGGAAAATACAGGAACAAACAGGAGTTGAAAAAAGTCAGCACTATCATACATTCTTGTGTTCTTTACAAAGCACTCTTCTGTCTGTTAATGATGTTATCCCTGTCCTGTAATGAATGGCGTGAGTACAGTCAGGGCTCCAGTTGGAAGATACAGGCACAGTACATATTACACAGTACACAGATATATACAGGAAACAGCATTTAGTCAAATGCTGCAATTTTAAGAATAATGCAAAAAAAAAAAAAAAAAATGTCCTGCATCACTTTTAAAAGCACGCTCTGCCTCGAGATAGTCAGACTCCCAAAGATAGTGGGAGCATCGGAACTATTAGCACCTGATATCATAATCTGGATTATTGCAAAAAAAACAATTCAATCCAGAAATACTGAGCAACATTTTGCAGACTTTTGGCATTACAAACCTATGCGCCTCAAATAACTTTCCTCCTACAAATTGGACGACAGGGGTTTAGGGCTAATTGGGAACTGCTTTAATAATACTTAGTTTACTTAGATGTTTAATGGGGTTTTCTTTTGTTTGAGGACTACCATAATAGATTTACTGATAGCTGTAAATTACTTTTGTTTGTAGGCTAATAAGCAAATGTGCTGCCAAACCAATAAAAAAAAAAGTTCAACCTTTGTCGTTCCAATTTTTATGTTACACTTCGATGATTCAGAATTAGGCAAAACATGCTACATGTGCACCAGGAAGAACGGCAAGATTGGCTGTTCATATCTTCAGAAAACTAGCCAGCGAGTTAGCTAGCGGGCTGCTAGCTTTTTACCCAGTCCAAGCATACAGTAAGGCAAGATTTTAAGAGTAGATTTTAGTTCAGGTATAGACAAATATAACATCCACGGTAATGGCATATGCACCTGCAAAAATGTATTGCAAAAATACATTCCCTCCATATACATATAAATACATTTCTGTTGTGCAAATTGCAAGTGAAGAAGCCTCAAGCCGGCCACTTTCCTCTGTTTATGGGTGGAAGGCAGCAAAATGTTTAAACAACACATCTGGAGTTTATGACAACACTAATGTTGTTTTTTTCCTCCAGCATGTTTATTCATTTGCAAAACATCATCCTCTAGGATGCATTTTCATAATCTAGCCAAATGTACTCATTAATCCACAGTCCTGTGGCTCGCTAGTAGATGATGTTGCCTAACACGGCCCAACACTTGGAGTAGAATTTTTTCTCTGGACCAGAGGAACAGACCCGATAATTGAACAAACAAACAAAAAAAATCTGTGACCTTGCACCTCGTGAAGAAATGTCGTTAAAAACCTTTTGATAAATAACATCTCAAAAGTTATGAAAATAGTATTCAGGGAGCCAGCTTCCCATTATTTTGACACAAAATAAAATATATCTAGCGTGAGTTTGCCCCCTCCACACACTGCAGAGAGTAACGGAACCTCCGTGTATTTTCTGTTCTTCTACCAGTTTAGCCTTGATGCTCGATAAATAGTAATAAGGCCTGTTTTGCTATTATATGTTTCCTGTTATTACTTCCCTGACGAGGATGTCCTGTACATGTTTTTACAGCACTGGGTAAAGTGAGGCAGTTCAAAGGGTGGTCAGATTTGTTAGGACCTCCCCCGCTGTTGTTTCCCTCCCAGTCTGGGCGTTGGTTCCTCCTCCGGCCTTCTCTGAGAACCACTCAGTCCGTTCACCATTTTCCGGGGATGGGTGTTCCACACTCATACCATGAGACATAGTTAATGTGGGAGCGGCCTCCTATTGGGCCAAAGTGGACAGGTTCCTGGCGCAGGGCTCTGTAAAAACCTGGGCAATACAAAAACAAACAAACAAAACAATTCACTGTCAGTCTTCTAAACCTTCAATGTTCATTATTCCTTAACGCTATGACGATTGGAAGACTGTTCTGGCTTTAATCTTCAGATTTGACAAATCACAAATTTTTGCAAGCCAGTTGGTAAATAGCACAACACCTCCCACTGTTTTGTTTTGCTCATTTAGGTTAGCTTAAAACTGTCCCCACAAAACACCTTCCAAACACTAATATAATGTACTATGTATATGTTCAGCTAAAATTAAAATCAGATGTGACGAGTAGCATTAATCTGGAGGCAAGCCAAGGACATTTTTTTCTGCTCTACTGAACAGTAGTTATGTTCTTCGACAGCTACCAACTAACAACTTTCCTTTTGAAAGTGTATCACAGAAAACATGAACGCCTTTTTTTCTTCGACTTTCAGCACTGAAACAACTTCTCAGTTTTGCTGAATGAGAAACAGTCGATGTGTTTGGTGTCTGACGACCAGAACGCACACAAATGTCAAAACATGGGTTGAATCCCGCCAAGAATGTGACATCCTTCTGTAACTGGAACCGCCACCGAGTCTCTGCACGTCGGGGCCCTTCTAACGTCTGCCTCCAGAGCAACTGCAGCTGCGAAAACATTTTCAAACACCTGCCAGGAGCGTTTGGAACAAATTGTTTACCGGGTCTGGATGGAAGCTGGTCGGCTCTGAGTTGCTTGCCAGTTCTGCCATCCAGGAACGAGTCAACAAACTGACAGTGGTCCTCGCCAAAGCCAGACTGATCACCAATGTTGTGGAATTTACCTGGAAGGTAAAACAAATAGTGCCGACCTTAATATAACCCCCTGACTCCACACAGTCCAACAAATCTTTGGGGAACTTCAATGAAACTCACCGTTGAGCGAGTCGCTCAGGTAGATCTTGTACCTGAGGGAGTTGCACAGCTGGACACCAACAAACTTGCGATACCAAGTCCTCTTTACATACTGTTTGCCGTGACAGTCGGAGTGTGAGTCTGTTTGGAAGGGGAACTGAGTCCAGATGGCGTCCTTTCCTGCGGAGACAACGAGCCGTGATTGCAACACTGTGTCATACGACAACGACACTGTGATGCTGTTATCATTGGTCTTACCTGAAACGTTCTCGCTCACCCTGGGATCCGCTAATGAAGAAAAGATGAAGACACTTTATTAATTCAATTTATTAATAGGAATTCCAGGAAAATTTCTGTTTAAAAAAAAACAACAAAAAAGGTAATTCATTCAGGAAAGCTAATGAAGGCAAGCTGAGGGGTTGCAAAACCAGCAGCAATCCTGCTTCAGGTCTGTTCATTTTCTTTCTTGTGGTACCGTTTAATCAAACAAGCTTTAATTTTTTTCCTTCATCTTCTGGCTATTGAAAACATTTGTACATTAGCTTTTGGTTGCAGATATGAAGCAGATGGACAGTACTGTACCCGACTCAGTGTTGAAGGACACCGGTTCACTCAGAGGACCTGTTCCCAAGTCGTTCTTTGGCTTCACTTTAAACTCGTAACTATGAAGGAGCAAAGAGAAGACAAAGCATTAAACAAAAGCGTCGGGTGACCTTTAATTGCATTACATAGACTGTTAATAAACAGAAAACCATAAGTTCATAAGCTGATGGATTCTTCTCATTGTTCTTTTTGAAGTGGTTGCGCTATAATAATTTCTCTCCTATTCAGTGTCACCTGACACTGCGACCTAAACCAGTGTGCTAGCGCTGTTGCTTTGAGTCATTCACACCTGCCACAATTACTCTCCCACCACCAAATACTTTTCCCATATCCAGCACCACTCAAATCTCAGAGAGCGTGACGGGGCGAACTCTGCTTATTTTTGCTCTCTGAACCTCTGGCAAAGAGGCACCGGGTCGACTCTGCCGAGTTGCGTCGCTGCCTTGGCATGTTTGGACAGCTGAATACAGTGTGGTATGAATGTTATATTAGTCTGAGCAAAACCATGTAGGGCTGTTTCACCAGACTATGAAAAGTTGAGAAGATTTGGACAATGAAGGCAGTGTGGGGTTTTTTATTTTTTGGTAAAAGTTTTATCTGAGGGTAACCATGAATTTTCGGGAGCTAGCCAAAGAAGATTTGTTGCCTCAAGCTACCTGCGTGGTTTTATCAAACTAAGAGGACTTCTGAAGATAGGTAGGACAACATCAATAATTTTCCATTCCAATTGGAGGCCATATCTGATGTCGAGCGTACCTGCTCTCAGGTTTAAGGTTCTCCACGGCCGTGTGAGTCTGGTTGGTTGTAAGGACGGAAACCTGCTCGCCGTCAGGTCCTTTAGCGGTTGAAATGACTTCATACTCTGAAAAAAAACAACAACAGTATATTCAAGTCTGTTTGGAAAAGCTAATTTTTCCTAATTTAAAATACGAGTCCCAACAAAAGAAGACCCGTTGGCAAAATTGCGACTTTCAGTTTGAACTATCTTCTCATTTCTGTTCGTACCAGTGGTGTCATTATCAGTCTTCTCCCAGTCCAGGATGACGAAGGAAGGACAACCCTCCACAGTCACCACGGTAAGGTTGGAGGGCGGAGACTTGGGCGGAGCATTCACGTTGGACTCTCCGGGTTCGTCCTCAGGGAAGTAGTTGAGGGAAGATGTGATGGAGCAAGGTTCGTCCGGTTTCTTGCCTGTTTGGTAGATGACGTGAGGAGCTTGGGGACAGAAGGGAGGAGGGATTTGTCAGAATTTTACAAGACCTGGAAGGCAAAGCCTCCTCCATGCATGAACTTTTCAGCCCTATTTTCCCATTAATTGGACTTACCAACGTAACGCTTCTTGCCCAGGGCATCAACATCAGAGGACGGTTCTGGTTTAAACAGTTCAGAGTCTTCCCAGCTCTCCTGTTGAGGTGCTGAATAAAATAAAAACACAGGCACTGTTTTGTATCTTCCAAGCTTGTTGGTTTGAAATTATTGATTTCAGTAAGAACTAAATATGAATCTTGCCTCCTCTATCTAAAAATAAAGAAAGTCTTTGTACCAGGTGTTGTTGGTGCAAAAGTTGTGGTCTGTCTTCGCTCCTGTTTGGTTGGCTTGGCCGTTGCAGGAGGCATTTTGGGCTTTAGGATCGTCAACTTGTCGGACTGCTTCAAGTTGTTCACTTTGTCTAATGCAAAACAGACAACAGACAAAAATACATGACAAAAAGAACTGTGCTCCTTAATAAACACCCAAAAGACAGAATTAGGTTCAGTTTTTTTTTTTTTTTTAACTCTTCTGGAGTTCTAACCTGTTTCGCCAGGTTTGCCCACCATGTTTGGTTTCTTGTTGAACAGGATGGATGAGCGAGGAGATCCTGGAAGGAACCAGACATAGGAAACATTATGTACAACAGCTAATTGCCTGGATTTGGTGTGAGACCTTTCAGAAAGTCGACAACTGGCAGTTTTTGCAGTGGAAGGGAACAGAACATTTTCCCACCATCAGAATTAAGTGCTTTCATAACTTTTGCGGTGGTACACACAACTCTGCCATCAATCAGGTTCAGGCATGTTTTGTCTACTACCAGTTCTAAATCTAAAAATAGCAAAGATGACAGTTTAACATCAACTTTGGCTCTATTTTCTAGCTAGGTGCTCTTTAATCTCCTGGAAAATCACACTGTTTTTGCCCAGAGTTGAACCTGATATCCCTTTCAAAGCTGCCAAATGAAACTGAAAACACGAACAATCCAGTGTAATTCATGTATGTTTTCCTAAAATCTGTGCATGTCCAGAACCTGCATCCAATTACACCCTGTCTCTCGTTTAGAAAAGCCAAAAATTCTTCACAATCAAGGGGTTGACCCGATTCCAGAACTAAATGGAATAATGGCAGAGCCAGAAACATGAAAGATGATGGAGTCCTGACAACTTCTTGTAACACTAAACAATATAGACGGATTCCTTTCAATCAGTCACATGTAAATATGTATGAAGGCAGACAAGATGCCAGACTGCCTGCAGTGCACTGATTTGGTGAATATTTGCTGTTCTTCCTGAAATAATTTGGTCTTCAAAGAGCTGGTTTGCTTTGCGGGGTAAAGCCTCTATTATTCTTGAGCAGCTGGATCCAAGAGCTCTCTGTCAACAAAACTCCTGTAGCAAATTATTCAAAGAGGTTCTTTGTCCTGGAAAGTCAGAGTGGAAACTGTTGCAATTACTGCGTCCGTGTTCAGCAGTGCCCGGTGATTACAGAGCAAGACTAAACGAAATAAATATTGGTATGATTCTCCCTTTTTACGCACAAACAATTCTTCAATTAAAAAGCAAACAGCGGTTTCCGCATGCTTATGCAAAGTTCTCAGTGCACGCCATGCTGTCCTGGTTGCGTGAGTGCTCCGTAAACACAGCGCCTCTGCAGCAACATGTTCGAAGCTTACTGTACTCACACTGCTTGCAATTAAGCGGAGAAGTAAACGCTGAACCCTGACCAGACGCATCCATGAAGGACAGAGACGAAAACTAAGGGCAAAATCAAGATCAGGTTCTAAACAGGTTAAGTAGAAACAGTTCCTATTTTAATGTTCTGCTGCCATTAAAAGCGTAAATCTCTGCAAATTGACGTCCTTAACAAAAAAGTGAAACAAACACCGGATTGCATATTTTAACAAGAAGGGTATTTTCCGCAATCCTCTCCAAAGCTTCTGGCCAAAACCCCTCAAGCTCAAGGCCCTTTTATTATCCCCAGCTACAACCCATCCAATGTTGGCCTCTTAATGCTACACATGACCAAACTGTGCAGGACTACCCTGAATGACTCAGACGCCAGTCGGCACACAGCATGTGCAAATCCTGGATGCAGATGGACCACATTTTAGTATTTTACCAACCATACAGACACTCCTTAATTGGCAATCCAACGGTCAACCACAGCAGGAAAGTCAGACAGCTCGCTCCCAAGCAACGAGTCGTTTACTGCAGCATGAAAAGGCAGTGCTTTCAAAACTGACTCACCAAAAAGGTGCATACTTCACCTGTTTAGGAAATTTTAAAGTGCCAAAATTCGGCAACTTGGCCTTATGTGTGTGGTATCATATCAACTCATGAGACCAATGAAATATGTCGACAACCATGACTCTTAAATTTAAGAATGTTTGTTTCCATCCTTCATTATTACTCACTGGTCTGGGTCCAGCTTTTACTTGTAAAGTACTAAAGATTTACATAAACCTGAAAACATCTGGAAGGCGGATTGGTTCCACAATTGTAGCAATTCTCAATAAGGTTCCCTTTCATAAAAAAAACAATGTCTAGACATTCAAAGAAACCCCACCCACCACCACACAGCACAGAACAACTTAATTGGCTGCTGTTACAACAGTTTGTAACCAGCTCAAATAATCAAGCTCCCACTCCAACGTCCACTTGATTATTTGTAGAAGTCCTTGCGAGAAGCTTTGCTGAAAAATCTTCAGAAGCTTGGGTGAGGACAGAAGGCGTGATGGGCAAAAAAGGAGGACATTGACAGACAGACCAATGGACGGATGAAGTGTTAATAAACAAAAAGAATGGAGACAAAAACACCAAGGTGAGCTGCAGCTGAGGCTGAGGAAGCTGCAAAAGCGAGTGAGAGGTTAACAAACAAAAAGTGACAAATGACTCATTTTGTTTACCCAGTCGGGCTCTGGACCATACAGCGGGTTTAGGAGGGGAAAGGCCCCGGTGTGGCTGTCCATTGACTGTTGGAAGAAAACCAAGTGTTACCAAGATAAAGAAAAGTGAAGCCTGGGCAAAAACAACTGCTAAAGTCCACTGGGAACAATTTTACAAATTAAGTCAGAATGACCCTTTTACTTTTTAGTAAACACTGAAATTGGATGAGTGTGTTCCTGGAAAGCTTGTTCAGCCAATTTGACAAACTATGCATGGGCCGATTTGCCAAAACAATGAACTGTTTGAACAGAAAAACTGTTTAGCCAAGAGAGGAAAAGTGTTGTGTCGCCGTGGCACAACGTCCAAGATCTTTCACACTGAATGATAAACTAACTGTGCTCGAGAGGGCGAGGGCTGAAGCAAATGTGCAGTTGCTCAAAATGTGAGGTTCATTTATCAAGCAACGGTTTATTGACCAAAAAGATTGAAAGTACTCAAGACAGTGAACAATAGAGTGGTTAGACTTTGCTCTGACAGGGGTGTATCAACTATGACAGAATCATTTGGGTAAAGTCAAAGAGGACAAGGGTAAAATCAAGGTAGTGTTAGGAAAGAGTGGGATTACCCCTAAGTATCCCAGAGGTTGGGGATGAGTTACTGGGTCTAGAGGAAGGGTTGGGCCTTCTTGGGCCGTTAGAGAGAGGATAGAGAGAGTTTCTTGGAGCAGGCCTCATGGATGTGACCAACGAGGTAACTGCTGGGTTGTAAGGCTGCAAAGGTTCTGGAGAAAGAGTTCTTTTGGTGCCTTGACCTGAAAGATCAAAAAAAAAAACAATGGCAGAGCCTTTGTTATTGATTCATCCTTGACCTCATCCAAGTTGCCAAGTCAAACGAGCTTGTGGCAGCCCAGTGCAGCATTGGTTAGTGATGGATGCTTCTTCAGTGATGAACCAGTGGATGTTTAGAGCAGTGGAAACAAAAGAGTTGGATGGGATCATGGAGAGTTTTCTTAAAGGCCCACAATCTTGAGAAAACAGTCATTTAAGCTGTTGGTGGTTTAATGACGTGATCATGACTGTATGATTGTGTGCCGCATGCAGACGTTGAAGGCGAATGTTGGATGAAATGCCTTGACATGGTCCTTCAGCGATGCAGCCATTCCTGTGGATGGAAACAAGTCAATCCCAGAAGCCAACCGGAAGATTTGTGGGAACAAGACGGTTTGCGGATTAACAGCAGAAAGAAAGGAAAACCAGCTCTCAAGAGGAAGAGTAAAGCTTATAGTGAGGTTTCCGTTACCCCATTTGAAAATTTTGTCTTTGTCATTTGCCAGAGCCAACAGTGAAGACCCGTCCTGCGAGTTGTCATAAACTGTGTGGGAGAAAAAAAGGGTTTAAAGCAATGAAAATGCTGGATGTTTGTCTCGTTCTGGAGAGGATCCAAAACCTGCAGACGCAAAATGACAAGCACTTCTGGAAAACCTGGAGGGTTACTAGAAAACTAAAAAGTACATACAGAAGAGTCAATTCCAAGAGGAAATAGTTTGCAAATAACATATAGAGATTACCCTTAATAGAGTGAATTTTTGTATAGGCCTTCTGTGTGATTGTGTGCAGATGACAATGATGTTTATATCTGACTAATAGTGGACCTGTCAACAGAAGATTACTATGGGTTTCACTTTCATCGTACTCTCTAAAAAAAGTGCAGTCCAGCCACAAAACAGATCTCGCATAGAACTATTTCTTACAAAAAAGTTCAGGATCATATACTTCTTTCTAAAACAGTAGAACACAAGAAAGAAAGTTGGAAAATGGGAAATTACCAGCGGAGTTATATTGCTTCTCGGGTGCGTTAGTGGGAGCCTTAGTAGTCTGGCCGCGATGTAAGTCACCCTTGGAAGGGAATTTAAGAAGGAGGGAGGCTGCGGTGGTTGTAGGAGGGGCTTTGGTGGTCAGGAGTTTGGGAACGTTGGGCTGATGGGCTGCCGGGCGCTCAGAGTTGTTTTTAAGAGTGTTTTCCTGATCTGATGTTGAAGAGGAGAGAGGTACAGTGACTATGGGAATCTAAGTGTACCTTTTTTGGCAGAATACCAACTCCTAATTTTTAGTTTTGAGTCTACGTTTTAGTATTAAAGTATGTTATACTTCATGGTGTTTTCTTACAAATCTCAAACTGGCAAAGCAATATAAAAAACACTTTTAGTCCCATAATCTGGTACCTCATAGAAATACATGATAGGTTGACAAAAAGTGGGAGGGGACATTTTTGCAGATCGGCTTGTGTTGTTTCCACCCTGGTTGGGGGGAATCCAACAACGTCTGCGTCTGAACTGGGCAACATGCAGTCTTCTCATGCAAACTGACGATCCAGCAGTGACTTTACAGAGGACAGGCAAGAAAGGAGACAGAAACAGGGAGAAAGTCACATTCATGAAGTTCATCGTCAACCTTTGACAAAGATACCAATTTGGTGGAATCCAATGATGCCTTTTAGCTTAAAGAGTCAATTCCAAGGTTCTGTTTACTGGTGGTGGGTCTGTTTACTGCTATGGGTCGGTTTACTGCTAAAACCTTGCTTGTTTTGTTTTTTACTTCTGTGCCACAACGCTCTAGCTACGCTACACAAAAATGGTACAGGGTCCAAAGCAGTCTCAGAAATATCTCATCTCCCACTTTTGCAGAATAGGAGATCTGAAAATAATGCTAAAAATAACAGCTAAACATAAATTGTAACCCCACAATTATTAAATATTTGCTCTTCCGATATAGCCCTTTTAATAAAATGCTTTTAATTATGTTTTGTCAGTTGACTAGATCCAACACCTGCTTATCTCTTCACATTAATTAAAAGTTAGCTCGATGGACAGACTAGCCTAAAATAACTATTTTAGGTTCGTCAAATTGGGATAAATTTGCTGATGAGGCTACACGGTGACGATGGCATTCAGAGAGAAGTCTTTGTTCAAAGGTAGACAAGGCTAAGAGTAAGCCAGCATAACGGACAGCAGCTGTAGTCACATGACCAATAGCAGCCATGATCTAGCTGCCACTGCGGTGCCGCTGGGCGTGGGAAAACCAAACTTACTGGTGTCACCTAACCTCCCGCAACGTCTTCGCCTTTGAAACCACGACTTTCTACAGTGAATTTGAGGCATGCTAGCGTGAAGCCGATCGCAATAGCTGCTGTAGCAGTCCCAGGCCCCACCCACTCCCCCAAGACTCAGCCGAAGCAGGTAACAGGCCTCGAATAAAGCTTGATGGTAAAAAAAAAAGAAAGAAAAAAGGGGAAGGAACAAGGCTCCATTACCGAATGACACACGAGGCCATTTGGGCTCAGTGGAGCCTGGCAGAGGTAATGCTTCCTGGCGGCTTTCAGGTGGTGCTGTGGGAAATAATATGGCTAGTTATGAGAAAATAAACATAGAATCCATGTTAGTTTAATAGAAAGTGGTAAAAAAAAGGAAAGTCCACAAAAATGCAGAAGAAGTTCTCTTTTTGACAAATAAACAGTTGTTGTGCTGATTCACGCGGACGTCCACCTTTGCCTGCAGCCACAGGCCTGAGCTTGAAACTCTGGATGACAAATCACTACTGATTTAGTTTATTTATGTCGGATTTGAAGTGTTTCAACATTTCAATGTGTGTCTGCCAAACGTATATTGAGCGACACGCCCGCGAGTCTTGTTCTGCTCCGTCTCGAGAGCGAACGGCCGTGTTCACATTAACGAGCTGCAGCTGCTCTAATTTGCAAAGGGTGTTATTCTAACTCACAAAGTATGGGACAACTTCTGCAAATGGGCATCGGTGAGTGGGGAGAACTCAGAGAAACCACAGAAATAAAATAAGACAGCCGCCATAAATCGTTTCGCCGCAGTTTGTGGGGCGAAGTGGAGGCAAGATCCAAATCATTTGGGCCTCAATGAAGAAGATTTGGGGGACAAAATGTGTTTCCAGGTCTGCAGTGGAGGGATAAAAGGTGTGGAAGGAGTGGTGTGTGTGTGTGCGTGTGTGCGTGTATGTGTTTACAGAGAAGAAAAAAGATAATCACCGAAACGAGGAGCTCCGGGGAAATTCGGCATTTTGAGGAGAGGAGAGATTCGAGTCCTGTTGTGCAGAACTGTGAACAAGTCAACACATCAGAGGAAAATGAAATTGAACAGCTGAAACAGATAAAAGGGAAGAGCTGAAATAAAATCAGTAACAAATAGATGAAATCAATGAAAAGCATCTGTTATTCCTGCTGGGGAAAGAATTTTTTTATTTCTTGGATGGGATCTGGGAACAAAGGGTGAAAGCTGGAGAAACAATCTTGAAAGTGGTCAAATCTGATTGAATGACAAAAAAAATATTTTTTTTGACAGACGTGTGAAATAAATCCAGGTGGACTGGCGAAACTAAAATAAAGAATTTCTTTCAGTAGGAAAGCCAAATGGCCAATCAAATCATAACCCAATACGCAAAACACGATTCTGTTTAACGCTTCTTTTACACATTTACATCTTGTTGGTTCAATTGTTTCAATCAAACAGCCTGTAATTAAGTGCGTTGACTTTGGCTTTAAGGTAAAACACTTCAAACTCCAGACAGCGCGTTTACTACCAGCCTGAACACGCTTTATTCATTCGCCACAGCTTCTATTATCTCACTTTATTATCATCGCCGCCGTGAAACAGATGGAGGCGGAGGACACACTGTGCACACTGTACATACCTGAGGGGCCATTAACGGATTCCTCCAATAAATCGGGCAGAAATAATAAGGGAGCAGTGACAAAACCCTGCTGCCTGAACAAGTTCCTCACTGTAACAGTGGAACCGATAGCAAAACAAAGTGACGGTGCTTACCGGTTCGGGGAAGGAAGAGTGCGTTCTGACCCAGAGGTTTCTGAAAAACAGAGCAGACAAGGTTCAGTCACAACCTGCGGCATTTAGCATCGTCTTCATTCAGTGTGACGAAAACCGTGCGAGTGGCCGTGAAAGGTGATAAATTAGGCCCTGCGAGAGGAACAACTCTGACCTCCGACCCCTTTTAAAGAGCCAGCACATCAAATATGTGTCTGCTGGGAAACGGACGTCATGTTTCATGTTGCGTACACGCGGTCTAACATGCAGACCAGCAACGGAGACGTACGCCTGGAGTACAACAGAGTTAAAGCTGGGTATTTGTTTCTAGGTAGGGAGTCCAATATTTTTGAGGAGCTGTTATAACAATACTTGAGAAGTGGGAGAAAATGTTTTGGCATGGTCATATTTCAAGGTTATGAGGCTAAATACTCCGCAGGTTTGACCCCTTGAAATCACCCAAAAAAAAGGCTCACTTACAATTGGCTTGGGATGAGGAGGACGCAGCTTCTTATCTGTGAAATTGCAGAAAAAAAAAAAAAAAAAAAATCAAGCAATCAGATTTCATTTCTGTGAGAAATAAGAAAATTCTTTGGATCAAAACCAAATAATGCCCTCACCACCCATGTTGGTGTTGTGAATGACTGGTTTGCTCCACGTGCCCCGGCGGTCGTCCTTGTTGGAGCGGACGCCAAACTCATAGGGCGTGTTGAGCTTCAGGTTGTCGATGACTGTGTCGCTGGTGGGGCAGGTCTGGTAGATCCACTTCCTGTTCCTCTCCCTGTAGCGGATGGTGTAGTACCTGAAGGTGATGGGAAAACATGGAACCATCATCACAATGGCAATGTGCTTCGTTGGGAGCACATCAGGGTTGTTCAAGGTCAGTCTGGGGTTCCACAGGGCTCCATTCTTGGCCTCTTTATTTGTGAGATTTGCACCTGAACCAAAACTGGCTTGTTGTTATATTTGGGTACATCCTGGAAATTTGTTTGGCATAAAGATCATCAAGGCTTCGGATCAAACTCAAACTGTAGCCTCAGTGTGTTCAAGTGTGATGGAACAAACTCACCAAAAACTTGATTTGCTGACTCTGCCCTGGTGTTGGTGCTGACTGCCCCACCAATGCCAGAAGCTAACTCCTCTGGCTTTCAAAGAGTCAAAGGGGGTGGAGGACCACAGACAGAAGGCATTCCACACCTGCACGCCGTCTTTAGACCATGCGGTTTCTCTCTGGCCTCCCTCTGCGGCTGTGACCTCAGCATGTAAAATTTCCTGTGCTAGGTGTTGTTAATTCTGGCCAGTGCCAGTGCCACTACCAGTCTCGCTCCTTCCTTAGTCATGTTTTTCAGAGCCGGAGAGATTGGCGGCTGCAGCCAAACCCTCCTCAGAGAGACCTGGCACTAGGTTTTGGATTAGGCCGCCAGGGTGGCAGAAGACATTCCGCTTAAGCTTTCCGTGGGTTCCTCCAAGATGTTTGACAGCGACAATGGAAAACAACGGTCCCATTGTCCCAACAGTGTGTTGTCTCTCGACACGCAAAGACAAACAGAATTCTACCATGGTTTCCCGTGAAACTATGGTATTATCTTGGTACATGAAGACAAGACCAGTCAGTGCCACTAGTAAACAAAGGTTTTCGAAACAAGGGAAAATGACTAAGCACTTGTCAAAAATGCAATTTGATGAGGTGAAACACTATCTTGAATGTTATGATACTGGATGAGTCATTGTTGGTAAGGTGAATAAACACACATCAGTGTTGAAAGACAAACTTTTCTGCAAAAGTTAGCCTATCTATGTTTGCTTTCTTGTTTGAAGATCTTTAAAAAAGGGAGGACATCAAGTCGTTCAAGTTGAAATTTAAGTGGCAAGAGACGTAAAGAACTGAGAACAAAAAAGTGATAAATGCTTTTGCTCAAAATTCTTTAAGATCCAAATTATGTCAGTTTTCTCAAGCTAT
This sequence comes from Nelusetta ayraudi, assembly GCF_046127955.1. NCBI lineage: Eukaryota > Metazoa > Chordata > Actinopteri > Tetraodontiformes > Monacanthidae > Nelusetta > Nelusetta ayraudi. The sequence continues at coordinate 2,985,502 of NW_027466056.1, forward strand.
CTATAAATCTAAAAATGTGACATGCTAATAAGCTACACAATCACTTTCGTAATTTAAACACACGTGTGTTTGGTTATGTAATAGCTTGATTTGTTTTGCTTTTCTACAATTAGTGAGTCTATTTAGCAATGCTCACCCGTCCTCAAGACACTCGTCCAGGATGTTGCCGTCATAGGGTGTCTTCAGCGAGTTCCCCCAGGACAGCAGCACGGCCGTGGGGCTGACGGAGCCGATGACCAGGTGCAGCGGCTTCTCCAGGTTCACCTTCCCTATGGCAACAGACGAGAGCAGACACAGTGAGGTGTCCCGTCGGTGCAGAGCAATAAAGAGGAAATAAAAGTAAAAAAAAAAAAAGAAAAAAGGGTTGGCCAGCTACCCGTGCAGTGCTTCTTCACATCGTTGACTGGGATTGGCTGGACGGCCACCAGGTACTTGGGCTCAGCGTCTGAAGGGAAGCATAGAGTCTGGATTTAGTCCCGTTTAATCGGGGCCGTTAAAGGAATTTAAGATGATCTTTGATCACAGCGTAGCTGTAAGAACTCAAAAACTTAGATTTGTATGTTTTCGTTTATTCAGACATGAAAAAAATGCTTATGTCTGAATAAAATAGAGATACAAACCAAATAAATAATGAACACAATTGATCTAACTCAAAAAACTTGACTTTTTAAGGCCGCTTCAACTTTGACTTGTCTTGCAGAGGAAAAGAACTCCACCGCACATGCGTTTCCTCATGTTTGCAGTGGCTCAGAGGCACAGCGAGCTGAATCCCGGTGGCAGCCTCACAGCTGGATGTGATGCTGGGCCGGACCAGGCCAGCCGGCAGAGCAGGTCCTCATCTGTTTACTCACCGGATCCCTAATAACTGTTTAAAACTGACCAGATGTTGGGACTGCGTTTTGCTCTCTCGCTCTGCAGAGTCTCAAGTCCCGGAAAAAAAAGGGTTCTGTTTATTTGCACGTAAACCATTTGTTTGAATCTCAGGCAAACGATATTAGATTATCGTTTGTTAATTTAAAAAAGAAGAAGAAGAAGAAGAAAAAAAAGCACATCATTTGCTGACAATTTTCTCCACGTGATGCGAGTAGTGTGCAGCGTCCAGGGCACCAACATGTGAGGAATCTCTTACAACGTGCAACCAGCAGGGTGATAACGATGATTATGAGGATGAGGATCATGATGATCGATGTTAAAAGCGTTGCACACATGACAGCCATTAGAGGGCGAGAGAGAAAGTCATGGGGGGAGGAGGGGCCTGACAGCTGCAACAACTCCCAGAATAAGCTGAATATCCCAGAATTTCTTTCCACATTTAGCGGCTGAAGAGCTTTAAAACGACTTAGTGGCGGACACCAAACAGCAGCTGCAGCGATTAAAAAAAGAAATTGATGCTTGGCGCCTGAAACGTCAGTTCAGCCGACTAAGAAAACCTACACAAAAAAAGCGTTGAGAAACGTCTGACAGGAGAACAATGAGACAACAGGAAGTGCGTGGGAGGCGGGGATAGGAAGTAAGCGGTGTGTGCTCGAAAGTGAAGAGTTCAGGAGTATTTTACTGCTGGAGTCAATGCTCTCATTATTATTTATGAAGAGTAACAGCTGCACTTGCAGAATTCTGGTGGAACCATCTTTGAAAGCTCGGGTGTGAATTGTTTTCTTGCTGGTCTGAAATCCATCCATCGCACGCAAGAGTTACAAAGTGGAATCTTTCCCTTTCGGTCGTCTTTGAGAAGCTGCTCTGTCTCAAACAGCCCACAGAAGTGGATGAAGCCTCGGATTTAGTTCTTTTGTCCCAGTAAGACTTTTGAAATCCCACAGAATAAAAGAGGCTCACCTCCGTCCACCCTTTGCGGACGAGCCAGGAAAATGCGAAGTCGTCTCTTTTGAATGAGGCCAACGTGCTCTCTCTTGTCCGTAGACAATCTCACCTTGGCGGCACCGCTGTGGGTTAATTGTGCCATATTTACTTTCAACCGTCGCTCTTTTTAATTGTGAACACGTTGAAACAGCTTTGCAGGAATTTTTTCCAGGGAGGTTTGCTAGTCATCCTCCAGACTGAACTTAAGTGTTGTTGTTTTTTTTGTTTGTTTTTTTTAAATGAAAATGATCCCTGGTTGCAGGGTGTTGGCCGCAGATGTGTACTGAAAAGGACTGAAATCTCATTATACGCAGACGATATAATAATTTCTGTTGGGGATTTTTTTGCTGTATCAGATTTGCGCATTTAGAAAGACAAAAAATAACACACACACAGGAAGTATTTCAAGAATGAGCTCCAGGAATTCTGTGCATGCAGTAAGCAGCAGTTTCCCCGGTAGAGGAAGCAGAGAATTCCTGCGTCTCCCAAAGCGGCATCTTTGTGGCTTAAGGGGAAACCGAAGTCGCGAAGCTTGGATCAGCCCAGACCAAACTGCGGTTGGCGATCCCTCCCCAGGCCGCTAATGGATGCCTCTCCACTGGGAGCCTTAAACCAGTAAGGTAAACACCACATGAAGGAGGTAAGGCCGCCGCCACAGCCCCACCCTCTCTGCGGTCTGCATGACAGGAGGGAGGAAGAACGGCAAAAAAAATGAGGCAAGGGCTGATTTGAAGTACTCCTCTTCTGACTCAAGTGTTTATGTGTGTTTTGCGATTTATGTTGAGGGTTCAGCTCGACCTCAGAGTTGGAGACTCAGCACACACACACAGTTTGGCAAGTGGGACGAATGATTCTCACGACTGCACTTGAACGCAGCACTTAAGTTGCTAAAAGCTCTTTTGAAGCTGAACCCCAATGTACGCATTGACGATTGATCAGTTGGTGAAAATATCGAGATGCGTATGAGGTCCAACAAGTTTTACTATCAGGAATATGCAAGTCGCTGCTTTCTCTCGTGTTGTCAAAACACTTTTATGAAGTCCTGGACACCGATGGGATGTTATGGGCTGGTGACAGTGTAGCTGCTGTGACCATAAAAGGAAAAGAAAAGCAAAACCCCCCCGACGAAAAAGCAAAACTTTCAGGGAAACAGACCTGAGCCTTCGTTGGCATTCACAGCAAAAATTTAAGCCAAATTTGGACCTTTGGGAAGTTGGCCAGGGAAAACGGGACTCTCCTGTGTCCATTAGGACAGATGTTAGTTTCCCAGAGTGGATAAATGAACATCCAACGGGGGTGCAAACAGAGCCAGTCCAGGAAGATATTGATGGATGGTTTTCAGCAGCTCTTCTCTTCATACCAGCCCAACTTCTATCATTTTTTTTTAGACCTTGGCTGAGTGTCAGGCCGCGGATCAGAGCCACCTGCTGCTACCGCTGCCAGAGTGCTGGGCTTCCAAAACCGTTCTCATGTTCACGGTCCCCCCACTGCACAGTGTTGAGGCTCGGACGTTGCTGTCTTTCCCACGAGTCCAAGCGGTTTGGATGGTTATCGATCACTGCTGCCATGATCTCGGGGTGTCTCTGATTCAGCACAATGCATTGCATAAGACTTCTCAAAAAGACCTGTCAAACATTGTTCTTAACGGTCTCCATGCAGGTTGGTGGAATTTTTGAAAGATAAAAGCCAGAAAATTCGGACATTTTGATCTTGGGCTGCGTCAAACGATCCACAGATGGGCAAGGTTTGAACCTTGAAGAAAAACCTGGATGAAATTGGCTTTTTTTTGTTGATAAGGGATTGGGCTGCTATCATTGTTTGTGTCCTCTGCAGGCTTCCGTATTGGCACTTACCCACTTCTGTCTCGTACGGCTGGCCATTCTCCGGCAGCTGGATGAACTGCTTGGAGAACATGTTGCTGCCATAGCCCAGGATGTAACCCTCCAGCTTCACGTCAGGACTTGGCCGCAGGAACTTCATGACGATGGTGTCGCCGGTGGCGTTGATGCGAACCTTCATGTTCTGGCGGCGCACTGGGGGGAGAAGAAGAGGAAGAGAGATCATGGTCAGAGCAGGGGCAAAGGGACGACGGGGAAATCAATCCAATTACAACTGTGATTTTAAATTAATGGTCAACATCATTATGCATGATTGCTTCAGTTTTCTTTTTGGCCTCTGCTGGCTTCGACATACTGACCAACGAAAATACAATTGAATTCTGGACTCCCGCCTTGAAAAATATTTTTAGTAATTTAGTAAAATACTGCACATTTTACTCATTAAACTATTAAGGTTGTAAACTTTTTTGGTTTATTTTGAAAGTTTTGCTCTGGCATCTGGCACTTTTGCAACACTCCCCTTTGCAGCACCAGAATCCAAACTAAATTTTGACCCCTTTTTTCTAAAAAAAAAAAACCCAACAAACTTGGTCGTGTTCCCGCCGAGGATCATTCTTAATCAATGTTTCCTTTCACCCTCCACATGTTCGTTTAATTGTTGCATCATGCTCGTGTAAATTGTTTTGCTGGCAAAATATTTCCAGGTAATCAAGCCACGGCTGTCACACTACGAAATATCTGAAGGTAGTTTCAAGGAAAACACTTTAACAAATGAGAGCAATCAGCCAGAGGGAAAACAGATGCTAAGTGTTTTCCGCACTGGTTTGGTGTTGCACGCTTTGTGTTCGGTTTAGAGTCACCGGATCCGCAGCTTGTTGTAACATTTCTCTTCCTGCTGGAGTCAAGTTTGCTTTAGTGAGTGGAATTCACAGAATAATGACACAAGTGCTGTTAACATTGGTGCTCAGACAGTTAGCGCCTTTTTTGCGGGTCTCTGGGTAATTTCAGACATTCTTTCCAAAACCCAATCAAGGCAATTTTTTTTTCTTCAGGGTGAAATATTTCATAAACTTTTGGATGGATTGTTTCCCGCAGGACACTTCTGTGACCTCTACTTTGGGCATTCATCATTAGCCTCTGCCATTAAGCTAACACTGCTAGCAAGCCAGGGACAATGACGTTATCCCAGCTGAAGTTATGTGCTTGGTGTCAACGTCGGTAGCCCACTGATGTTACGCACGTGTCTCCGAAAACTGCGAGCATGTCGTTTTGGTTTGTTGTTTTTTTCGCCAATAAACACTTTGTGTAAAAAAATTTCAGTAACTGAAAATAGAGACAATAGACCTTAATTCTATTCTCTCCAAGACAAATACTTGAAGTCACTCTCTGGAAGCTGGAGGCTAACTGTGGATTCAATCATGCAGTTTCATCATTTCTACAATGAATATCATATTAAAAAACACATTTCGTCTCTACCCTTCTGAGTTGCTATCCTGTTTTCAATCAGGTCCAGGGAGCACGTGGACTGGCAGATGTCCTGTCAGTGAAAGAACGGGACCTCTGCCTGTCCAGGGTTGCGTTCCAGCGTCAGGGTTGACTTTTAAAACCTTTAACAAGTTCAGAATGTTTCAGTCCCACATGTTTTTTTTTCCTCGGGATCTATAAAGACTTTTATTGTTCCAGCACTTTGAGGCACCGAGGGTGTACCACGAGGGATGGCTGGGATGGTTGGGAGAAAAAACAAATAACCCATACCCAGGCTTAGTGAGATTTAACTACAAAACATAAAGTAATTCAGGAAAATTACATTTGTAGATCCTACACTTGCAAAGGAGCTGAACCAATGAGGTTTGAGGTTTGACGTCTAAATTCTGCAAGATCCATCTTGAAATTCGACGTCCAATTGGAACAGCTGGTTGTTTTGCACCCTCTAGTGGACTCGCTGCCTTGTTGATGTTGCCAAAGATTTGCATTTTTTAAGTCGCTCAGATCTGTAAAAGCAACAACATGTTTTTTTTTCTTTTGTTCCACAACATGCCGTAAAGCATCATGTAAACTACGCTCAGAAAATCTGCCGCTTGATTAGCATCCAAAATGACACGTGAGCACGAGAAGGCCTGATTCAGCAGTGTCGGGCTCGCTTTACTCGACACGTTCCCATTGTTAACGAGTGCCAACGGGCCACAAACATGGCGCTGGAATTTGTCCTGCGCTAAATCCTCCCGAAACCACTCGCAGAAGATCCCACATGTATCTGCAGATCCTTCATGTGGCTCTGCTAAGCCGCGAACATTCACCCAAGTCAGAGGGAGCGACAGGGATGTGAAAAAAAGCTTGCTTCAGCAAAAAATGGATTACGAGCCACGGCTGAATGATCTCTTAATCATGGAAATATATCCATCACCAGTTTGGAGTAATACGTGTGTTTGCCCAAAATGAGCTCCAAATGTTGCTGTTCACTCACAGCTCTGCGACCTTATGATGGACTTGGGCCAAGAATTGTAAAACAGCCGACGTCAATAGAGATTTTTTTTAAGGTTTCAAGATATAGAATTTTTGCAAATGTTTGAAAAGACCAGATTAAAAAAGAAAAACGTCCTGGGGGAAGCACTCACCAGTCTTTCCACTTGATGAGCAGGTATAATGGCTTTTAATCGGACAAGAGCGAACAGCTCCTCCGATGAAAGACTTTTCCTGACACGTAAAAGTGTTTTTATTAACGCTGGCTCAGCCCCGTCTGTTTATCTTGACTGTCTATTGTCGGACGGGAGGAGCAGCAATGTCGCAACCGACAAACTTTTCCGATGCTGATTGTGGATGATAAACGGCGAAGTGCAGCCGAGTGGGGGCCATTCAGCTCGAGAGCCAACACGCGCCCCCCCCCGCAAAAAAATATGTTGGAAGCGAAACCCCCTTGAAGATCTCGAATTAGGCGATCCGTCACTTTGACAGGGTGCAGCGCTCCGTGAGCATCGTGGATAAACTCCATCACAGGAACATTTGTCTCCTGCTACGCTGTGTTTGTTTTGCTGATTAAGTTTCTGCCCCACCTCCCTCCCTCCCGCTCCCCCAGGGGGCACCTTGCGGCCAAACAATCACGGCTAATTCAGCGTTAATCCGTCTTGTCCAGCAGTTTTTTGGGCTTTTTTTTTTTGAGTGGTTTCGTATGTTGTGTGGGAAAGCCTGCCAAGAGGTCGCTGGACTTGTGTCATTGCATGGCTAACTCTTGGCCGTCCTGCGGCAGAGTGGATCAGCTCCACATTAGTGACGGCAGACCCCTTTTCAGGAGCTGCACGTGCTCCTTCAGCGGCCTGGCCAACGTCTCGCGCTGACGTTTACAAGGTGGACAGCTGAGCGCAGCGGCCGCACGCGGATCGCATGACTCACGTTGTTGTCAAGGCACAATTTCGGGGTTTTCAGCTCAGCTATTGCAGTGATTCAAACTCCTCTGGCTCCTCTGCACCATTTCGCACGTGCAAAAAAGTCCAACAACAAACAAAATGTGAAATGCTGGAGAAACGCCACAGCAACGCTAGAATGAGATTTTGGAGTGTTCAAGAAGGACAGAGAACCCAGTTCCTTGTACCACAGGGAGGCTAAAGATTCAGAATCAAAGTATATCTGAGAAATCTGAGAACCACAAGAGCAAGTCTCAGTTCTTGGAACAAAAGTATACGCAGATGATGTGATGCTGTCTGGCTAATGATGAGACGTATACGTTGTCGGTTGAAAGTGCAACGTCAATGAGATCAATCAGCAGCTGTCTCCCCGTGGAAGTCAACTAGAGAGCAGCCATCGCCGTCACCGCCACCAGTGAGTGGTGAGCCGCCTGCCACTTCATCATCCCTCCAGTGGAAACTAACCAACCTCCCTTTCATGTGCCTGATAACGAGCTGCTGTTGCTTTTACTGGTTTCACTGGGCTTTTAAAGCCATTTTGGAGGGAAACCAGCTGTCGCGTTGCAGCGCTCACCTCCCCCGACAGGCCAACTCCGGAACTGCTCCTTCAAAAGTGGCACCTTTCATGGCAAAGAGTTGATGTGCACTCACTCCATCATCCATCTGGGCTGAAAAAAAAACCCTGATGCACGTTTTACGGAATATGGTGGGGTTAGGGATTTTCCTCGAATTCAATTGTGAAGTTTTGCCTGGAGGTTTGCTGTTTGTTAGCCCTACGCTGCTTCTCCAGGATTTACACTCTGAATGTTGCTGCTCTGGAACTTCTCACACGCGGAACAAAATTGATGGGAAAGCAGCAACGACTCTGCAGGAGGCAGAAAGCAGAGCAGTCTCTCCCCCTGCCACCTCCCTCCCTCCCTCTGATGTTCTTGGCTCTCTCACCCGCTGATGTCACCCCCTTTCTCACCCCCCACCCCCCAAGGCTGCCACAGTGGACCACCGTGTCGCTGCAACACCTCCACATTGTAGGGGATTGTGCAGGTTTTAAAAAAGCTCTATAACAGACAGATGCCAGAGGTTGGAATCAAAAACAAGCCCCGCCCAACTCCCCCACCCCCTCCCCCCAAAGAAATCCAAGGTCTCACCCCCGTGAAACTTGCAGAGATGAGCAGCAACACCTGCAGCAACAGCAGCAGAACCCGTGCAGTAGGGCGTCTCGGATAATGCAGAAAACAAAAGGAAGAGGAGGAGACTGAAACGCTGAGTTGGTGCTGACAAGGTCCAGCGCGCACGAAAAGGCAGAAGAGAAAATGCAAAACAAAAAACAAAAAACAAAAAACTTCAAGCTCACAGGAAGGGGCTCGCTGAGTTTGGGAAAGGACTGTCAGGAAAATCCTGCAGGATGAAAACGTGTTTCCTGCGTACAACGATTTTCATGCAGCAGGAACCCCTGCAGGAGAAGCTGGATGTGCACGTGGACGTGCACACACCCTGCACTCTGCACAACCAACCTATCTTTTTTGTGCTTGTTTTTTTGTTAAGCAGCTTCACCCGCAGTTTCCCCGCTTCCTCGCTCACATCGACACGTTTAAAAAGTTTATTTGCCTGCAAACTCACCTTTTGCACGCAACGTCTCTGTGTGCAGACTCGGATACCTGACCCCTCCAACCCCACTGACCCTGGTCATTTTGAATGAGGCCCTCACTTGCCTCCTCCCCGCAAACCTCTGAACTCCGCATGCAACATTTCACATCATCACTCGTCTGGTGCACTTGCCTCTGATGGCTTCCAGTAGCAGCGTCCCGCTGTGCAGCAGCACCAGCACCTGGAGGAGGAGAGCCAGGCACGCCATGAGGAGGTGGAGCAGGTGGTGGAGTTGGAGGTGGAGGTGGTGGAGAAGCGACCAGGAGCTGGACAACTTCACTAGGCGTCTCTGCTCTGCAGCCTTAGCGACTTGTTCAGCCTGACGGACGTTTTCCTCGCTGTGGAGAGCTGCACCGCCGCACCACCGGCATCTATACCGTCTGCAGGTGGGCGGGGCAGGGGCAACGCCGGCCCCTCCCACCTCTTTCCCCCACCCTCCTTCCCTCAAACACGGACTCCTCCAGCTCTTTTTTTCTTCCTCCTCCTGTTTTCTTCATCGCCCCTCCACCTCAGAGCTGTTTTGTGTTTCTTTTGTGTTTTTTCCTCCTTCCAGTTCTTCATCTTCAGAGCCTTTTTCTTGGCAGTCCCCCACACATCATAATTCAGCTGTGCGTGTTTTGCCAGCAGCCCTCGCAATGGAGACATAATGTGAATGAAATGTAAGCAAAGCAGCAGCAGCAGCAGCAACAGCAGCAGGAAGAGAAGAGCAGGAGCAAACACAGGCAGCTTTTAATCTGGACCAACGTTCTGTCTTTGTTTTTTGTATTTTCCTTTTTTATTTTTTTATTATTGTTTTTTTACAGGTGTTGCTATTGATGTTGAACAAAGTCACAAACCCACTTAGAGCCTCCTGGAGACTAATCATGGCAGCTACGACGCACTGAAAACACTTCTGCTGGACTCATGTGCCTGTCTACACCTAATTTGTTGTCCCGGTCGCTGGCTGGTTTGTCTTTGTGTGTCTTTCTTTACTCGTCCCTCTCGTCGCTCTTGCCTCCTTTTTTGTCACGCTCGTGTAGCTGTGCTGCGTCTCCCTGCTCAGTGTTTGCCTCCTGTCATGTTTTTCTGCATCTGCTCTTTGTCCACGTTTTTGCTGCAAGAAACACAAGAGAGTCAGTGTAGTAAGTTGGGAAATTTGACTGCTGGAGGAGGAATGAAAGGAGAGCAAAACACCTCACACAAACGCGTGCGCGCACACACGCACGCACGCACGCACGCACACACACACACACGCGCGCACACAGCTGTTGTGTTGTGTTTGGGTCACTGAGGTCTTGTTCCATGTGCTCCAGCAGGAAAGTTTGTGAAATAGAAGCGTCCAGGGCAACTGCAGCAAAGCATCGTGGGGGGGAATAGGGAAAGGCCACCAAACACACACACGCACATACACATACACGCACACCACACAACACACGCTGACATCACAACACGTCCGCCCACTTCACACGTGCAGGCTGCTGCGAGCCAAAGTCACTGACATGTTTTCTCCTGGATGGAGTAGCTGGCCGACGATGACGAGGAGGGAGGGAGAGGAAGGAGGAAGGAGGGGCAAAGGAACACCCCAAAAACGCTGGCCGGGAGTCATGTCGACGCCCCCCGTCCGGCACGTGTCGGCACATGCGACAGGACGGACAGAGGGACGGAGGGAAAGCTGCCAAGCAGCAGCTGCCGAGGACGAGAAAAGGAAGGTGACGTTCCAGATTATTCCGGGGGCTGGAGCGCGGAGCTCATACAATGTGCTGCTAATACGGCCACCAGAGGAAGAAAAACCTCGCGGGTCATTCAGTCTTACGGCAATGGGACAAAACCAGGAAACTGGGACAGCTGCCAAAAGATTGGCGCCACAGGGTCGTCCAGAGAAACTGGGCAAAGATTCAAACTGAGTCGTTCGTTAGCAAAGGTGTCTCTCAGGGCGCGGTTCTGAGCTCGTCCTTTTTTGGCTGCAGTGCTGAGGTTTCCACTTTTTATGGTGAAATTAAAAACATTTTTAGGGTGAATTTTGGTTTGACTGATTCTTCTTTGTGAAGTAGCAGGGTGAGTTTAACATAGAAAATTGGCGGGTCAAACTTAAAAAAAAAACAACCTTGCGACCGCTGTGCTACTTTTAGCTTTTAGCCCCGAGGTGCCATGTGACGCTTCGGCCGGTCGGGATGGTTCACCGGGTGGACTCACTGATGTCACATGTTTGATTGGTAATGAAAAAATTGCTTGTCCGCCCGTCTGACCACAGCGTTTGGCTCGGCAAGAACATTAACAGTGTTTTTCTTCTACTTAATGCACTGAAATTACAGCCATTAAACAAAAAAGAAAGCAAGGGGAAAAAGTTGCCATTTTGCGCAACTCGTGCAAAAACATGGAATACTGAGAAAGGATATTTTTAAAATCAGTGAGGCGCCAACAACACTGAGGAACTGCTTAAAGCTACGACGATGTGTCACAGAGGCCGTTAGCTATTGTTCACTAGCTAGTAATGGCTTCCTCAGGGAAGGAATTTGAGAGAAATTAGACATGAAGTCTTAGGGACTGTTTACACGAATACAGGATTCACTGAAACTGCACAAATATTTATGCAGTGTTTACACAAAGCCGGTGTTTTCACTGAAACCGCACCGACCAAAACCGTATTTTTTCGAAAACGTTCCGCAGGGTGTATTTTTTTGAAAATGCTGTTTGCCCGGATTAGTGTAAACGCCGAAACCGATCTTTTTTGGAAACGCTGATGTCACAGCTCTAAAACCCTCCCCCCACCCTGCAACCTGAACAGCTGTGAAGTGAGGATGAGTGAAAATAAACACAGCGATTTGCAAACATCCTGTTTCACTTTTTATTGATTTCCTTTTGGGTCGGCGCACTGGGATATTGAGGCAGGAAACCTAAATGACAAAAATGTTAGCAAACTTAAACTGGCTCTACTCCCAGTCAACCTTAACATGGGCCGTTTAAGGCTTTGTGTTCGACAGTAACTCGAAGCAGAAGTTCAACTCTGTAGTTTATCCACACCGTCTTTTCAAGAGCGATCTTTCCGTCTGTTGTCTCATGTTGTTGAGGTGATCTTCTTCTTCTGCCGCCTTCAGGGAGTAAACTTGCGGTGCCACACCAGACCGGACATAGGTACTACATCGTTTTCAGTCGTTTCCAGCGTATTCGTGTAAACGGGAATTTCTTGGAATACTGCTTTGTGTAAACTCTTTTTTTTCTTTTTTCGAGTGCGGTTTCGAAAATGTACGGTTTCAAAAAAAAATCTGTATTCGTGCAAACAGCCCCTTAGTCTCAGAAAGACATCAAAATAATATGTGAAAGCTAAATGCACTAAACACGATTCTTGACTGTTCTTCTCTTCAAGCTAGTGAAGCAAGTGAAGATGGAGCCTCAATCAGATTCACATCTTGTTGCATCTTTGAAGTGTTAAAAAAAAAAATTGCATGTTTGCAACGAGCTGTAAAGACTGAAGCAGCTGCAAACAACAGGCCGAGACACGACCGCTCGCTAATGTCAACACCGGAGCCACACACACACACACACACACACACACACACACACACACACACACACACACAGCTTGTCAAAGTTCACTCCTCTCCTCTCCTCCCCTTCTCTTCTCTCGTCTCTGTTTCTTTCCCCGCATTCATAAAGCCGGGTTTGTTGCAGACGAGCTACGGAGCGGCGTCACGCCTTGTCCCATAAAAAGCTAAATGCCAGCACTTCAAAGGGTGCCACGGCTGGGGCCGAGCTAATTAAGTGCTGCAGCGAACACGCTAGCCGGCCCCCGAGGCCCAGCTCTCCCACCGCACTCGGCTAATTAAGCAAATGAGGCTAACCTTGGCCAAATAGGCTAAGGTACCGCTGTTATCTGCGAGCCAACTGTCAGACTGTTAGCTACTACGCTGCAAAACAATAAGGGACTTTCCATTCACTACTATTATCAATAAAACCATTATGTAACGACTGCAAATTAAAATAATAAAAACTTTATGCCACTTTAAGGTCAGAAAAATAAACAAATACAAAACTTCAAAAAAACAAAAAAACAAAAGCTATTAAACCCAGTCGACCTTCTAGCACAGGTTTACCAATAATTACCTAAGACTCCTATTTAAATATGATTAAGAGCTGCTCTACGCTTGGATACAGAACGCTAAAGCTAATATTTGTGCCCTTCCGTTTATATATAGATTGACTGACTGATTGTTTCTTCTAGGCGTCATCATTAAATCATTTGAGGGCTGTTACTTTGAAATTTAAAGTTTTGAGAACTTTCAATAGTTTCGTCCTTATGACACTAACAACAATGAATGGCTTGTAATGTTCAATAAATAAAGCAAATGTTGGCATGGAACCTACCGATCATTTCAAACCCTTTGTGCACCGTTTGCCGGTTTGCATGTTTGTTGATGAGCCATCAAGGATTCAGATTGGAAACCATGGAGATACTGAAATCACATTAAAGATGACGGAAACCCGAGAACCTCCTACCTTCAAAAACTAAGTGGGGCTTGAGAGTGTTTTTAATCCCTTCTTTACAGAGTTAAAAACACAAACATTCACACCTCCAGCAGCGTTTTTCCTCTTTCCCTGTGAAACAATGCTGCTGTTCTTTGGTTGCCAGCAGCAGTTTGTTTCCAGCCTGATGGCTGCCAGCTCCCAGCTCAGACTCACAACCTTTACTGTCACTAAGCCCCCGAGACAATAAAACACACTGGCTTTCAAAATAAGAGTCGACTGGACAGTGCCATAGGGGGAAAAATATATAGGCTCAGAAGTTATTCAACCTCAGATTCTGATGAGTATCATTTTTCTGTGATGCCTCAATTTAAAAGATTTTAAAAATGTAAAGACCTGCACCTGGTGAGAAGAAAGCGTATTGCAAGCAAAAATCATAATAAAGTCCCACATTCCTTGTTCTCTGGTACAAAGCACACTAGCTCAGCTGAGTTTGCTTAGCATGATCCTCTTGCACCTGCAAGCTTGATTCTAAATTTTGGGCATTGGCAAAAAATATAAGTTAGCCGGGTGACAGCCGAAGCGCCAGTTCCAAGGCGTTAATAGTGCGACTTGTTTGCAGCACTGTCCAGGATTCCGCTCCAGAACTCTGTCAGTCAAGGTTTTTCAGCTCTCAGACGTTGATTAAACCTGGGTGAGGAAATTATTGCTATTCAAACAGTAGAGGAGTTTGTCCATTTGTTTGTGTCACTGAGGCTCTTCTAAGTTCTCTAAAAAAAAATTGGCCAAATTAACCAAGATAGAGGGACGCCTACACCAGTGTAGCTACTCAATTCTCTAATCAAAGCAAGAAAGTCTGAGAACCACGGGGCAAGTCACTTTGTGTCGAGGAATTTTGTAGCTCTACGCCGCACGTTCCTCTCCACTTGTCAGTTCTTCAGGTGCAGCCATGCTAACCTCAGCGCCGTTCCATTCCGTGACATAACTGTCGGGAAGTATCGCCTTCCAGCCGTCCTCACCGCTCAAGGACCCTCGCGCCAGGCGTCTGCAGCGAGCGGCTCTTTGGTGAGTCGTCGGCTAACGAGGAAATTACCGCAGCGATCGTTGGCCGTTTCTTTCCAAAGACGCCTTGAACGCGTTCCCAAAGACACGTGTGGAGTCGGAACCCGAGCCAGGACCTCAAGTTCTGATGCGGGAAGGATGGAGGAGGGTAGGGTGAGGTATGGGGGGACTCGGAATGGAACGCGGGATGAGACAGAGAGAAGAGAAGCTCGGGGAGCACAAAGAGCGCTTCAGTTCTCGGTGCAGGCAGCTGGAAGAAGGGAAACCATGACGACAACTCTTCGGGCTGTAGGCGAGCTCAGTTTCTGAGGTTAACCCGACCGATTTAGACTGCGTACTGTGGCAAAGTTTACATATAGGCGCCGATGTAAACATTGTCGTAGGATCTTCCATGAGGCCTCACCGCCAAACTTTCAGGCGTCTCCAATTTAAATTTGACCTAAAAAGAAAAAGCAGCTTGAAAATCAGCACAACTGTGGGTTTATTTTGCCACAGTCTGACCTATTTCTGATATCTCTGACTGACATTTCCACTGGCTTTTATCTAAACCTCAAATTTTGCTTAGTGTCTTACACCCTGTTACCTAAAATATACCACCCTGTTTATTATTCTAACCAGTCTGGATTTGGACTAACATGGTACAACTAAACTTGTCCTTCACTGCACAATAGCGCCCGCTGCATTGGTGTTTTGTTGACTAGTGTCAGTGCTTCCACATGGTCAACTTCCACAACCCTCGACGGTGCCAAGTCTGGCACGCCATTAACCCAGATATCCGCCTACTTCCTCTCACGCGTGATAGGAACACGGCAACGGTGCACAGCGGGTCTGAGCAGGAAGGAATGTGCCCTAAATCCAGCAAAACACAGGAGGAAAAGATGGTTTATATCTTCGTACAGTTGGGAAGATTTACTGTGTAACATCATTTTAACAAAAAAGGCTCTGCAGATAAATCGGGACGTGTATAAATAAAAGTAAACAAAACCCAGGAGAGTTTTTTCCAGTGGAGAAGCGACGGACCTGGACCCACTTATCAGGCAGAGCTCCATCCATCACAGTGGGAGTCCGGCACATCCAACGGTTCCTCCTCCCCTTTTATCGCCTTCGACCGCAGCCAACAATGTTTTATCATGGTTTCAATGACAGGGAAGTGCAAGTCTAATCCGCAAACACTGCCTCCTTGATGCCTATTGCCTGCTAACCCAGGAATTAGGCACAAAAAAAATGACAGATTTAAAAAGGCCGAGGAAATTTGGATCGCCTGGCTATTTCTTGGGTAAAATCTGACAGGACGTAGCAGCAACTTTATTCAATTTTCAGGTCTGGCAATATTCAAACAAATATTGAGAAAAAAACGCATTGTGCAAGATTTTTCTTTTTCTTTTTCCTAATTAAATCGTATAAAAGTGAACCATTTAAGACGCCGGTAAATAGGTTAAAAATGGCCCCTTTATTCGTTGTGCCGCGGCCAATGTTTATGGCACTCTGGGGCCGCCGGAGTTCGTTTCTACAACTTCATTGTTAGCAGATGTTGGATTCTGCTCGCCAGAGACGGAATCACGTACGCGACTTGCTGTTCGAGCACATCGCCACAGCTTTGACGCAAGGGGACAGTCTCGGAACGCTTGTCCAAGCTAGCCTCCATTCCGCCAGCACGAGACACTCCTCCTCCGACACTTTGAGGTTTTAAACCATCACCACTTGACAACAATCGGTTATCAGGGAGCAAAGCAAAGCGTCGGGCAACTTTTATCAGTTAAATCCAACAGCGATTTGATCGCATTTAATCAAAAACGCAAATCAAATAAGTCGAGAGACTCCCTGGCTGAAATTCCGACTTTGAATTCTCCACGGTGCATGTTGAAAAACTCCAATCTCAAACAACTTTCAACTGGTCAGAAAGTGTCTGGGCCAATGGTCAGGAAGAAGCAGAGCCACAGCCCAGCAGCCCTACATCAGGAAACATCACCAGAGCCTCCGTCAAGGCTGAGGTGAGCAGCGTCAGAAGATGAATCCGAGCGAGACTGAAGCCCCTTCACCTTCCATAAAATCCTCTCTTGTGATCCCAAATCCTTGGCAACATCAACAGTAGAACCACAAAAAAAGAAGAAGAAGAAAAAACCCCTCTGGATTTCAGCACATTTCGCCTGATTAAACTCGCCGTTTGCTGCTCGTCCCGCCGTTGGCTCGAGGAGCCGGTGGACCAACATCAAAGGCTCCTGAAACCTGACGACACGCTCGGCGGACGGACTCATCCAAAGCTCACATTAGCAACTTTTTTTTTTTTTGAAAAGCCCTTTTTCTGCGCCTGTGATTTTGGAAAGTGTTTGCAGATGTTGCCCGTGCGGCCCAGCGCCACCGTGTCAGCTCCCCCACTTGGAACGTCTCGGCTTTGGACGGCACGAAGAAGAAGAAGAAGAAGAAGAAGAGGGGGAATTATTTTCCATGCCAATTTACATGGGGAAACAAGTTGACACCAACTGATCCTGATATTCAGATGGCTCGGGAATCTTTAGCAGCCAAGATTAGGCCAATTTTTGAACTCCACTTTAATTCTCTGCAAAATCTGGACAAATGAAGTTATAAACCCCCCACTCACCACTCCCAATCCCCCAAAAAAGTCTTCAGAGCTCTGACAGTTTGTGGGGTGAGAGGATTTTCTGTAAATAAAATCTGCTGAGCTGATTCAGATGTTTTGACATGAAAAGTGAGCCGCAGACGTTCCTGCTGGATGGAGTTTGACGGGTGGGGATAAATTATTTGACTCCGTGGAGGTGGGGGGTTGGGGAGAGAGTCAGAGACTCAGCTAACTGTAAACACAGGGTTCTGATGGTCTGAAATATGGTATGTTGTTTTGGGGAAAAAGCTTCACAAATTATGCGATAACATCACATATTGAGGTTGTGTGATTTTCTGGCTCCAATTTCGAAGATCCGAAAGACGCACATTGTCACATACCAGATCCGAAAAAAGTTTCAGGCAACCAAGAGCGGGTTACACATTGCTGGAAACATCACAATGGAAGGAAAAGGAATATGCAGGATAAAAAAAATAGGTATTTGATTCAGAATCATATTGAAATTTCCAAGCAGGTCCCGGCACATTGCTGGTAGGAATCCGATGGCGCCTAAAGCTGAGAGAGAGAAAAAAAAAAATTGTCTCACGTGATTCTCCAGAACGAGAAACCATAATTCCCCCGGCGCCAGATCATGATCACCATGACTTGTGAACGGAAGGGCCGAACCCCCCAGCCAGAGGGGATATAACACCTTAATTACGACTGACTGTGAACTCGGTAATGAACGCTCCTGACAGCCGTCGGCCTTCCAGGCGTTGCCGGCAGCTGCTGCTGACACCAGGCGCCGGGCCACCCGATCCTCTGGCAGCCTGCCGTTTTCCAGCAGGTGAAACTCAACCTGCCTCCATTAGAGGGGAGAAAATGAAAAAAAAGAACCCACCCACGAAACGCTTTGCTGCCTCGTCGTGGAACTTTTGTTTTCTTACTCCTTTCATTGTGAATTGTTACGCAACAGCAACTGGCCGCCCCTCTTTATCCCCCGTACAGGAAGGACCGCGAGTCTGAGGCTTGGGACAATCAGAGAGGGGCGCTTGTTCTTGCCGACGACTGGGTTTCCCATTAGAGCGCTGCACAGCCAAGTACCGGGAACCTTTCAGACTTTCTCCAGGAGGCACCTGCATAACTGAAGACCAACCAAGGGTCGTTTGCCTAAAAGTTAAGTGTGTAATAGTTGGAGATTTCGAGAGGAAACAGTGACATCATGTGGTTACATTTTAGAAACACACAGTGTCTTTCACTTTCACTCCCCCTCCCCCTCTCCATCCGAGTTTGCCAGTGAAGCACAGTGTCCTGCGCACACGAACCTGGATACTTTGTCCACCTTTTTCATCGTTGGTTTATTCGAGGAGAGTTCAACTGAATAAACCAACCTAAATATGAAACGGGCTGGATTGTCCACACCATGCTTCCTTAGAAATATGATGGTGCTAGATAACAACTAACCAGGGTTGTCAGCGTTAATCGCGGTTAGTTAAATACAATCCATAATGCGTACATTTTTTTAAACTGCATTTCAAAGGTAAGGCCGGGTTCATACTGGAAAGTGGAAGCACCGCTTCCTTTTGGCGACCTTATTAACCGATGGTGTCGATCAGACCAGGCGTGAAGTGGCGCGCACCTCCAAGGCCGGCTAGCGCCCCGGCTTTTGCCGTATTTTGACGATCCGCATCAGGCTGGACAGGAAGTCACTCAAAGAAACACAAAAGAATCCAGTAAGTCTTCAAAATAAAAGCAATTCTCAAGATAAAATACTGCGATTGACAAATGCAATCCTATTTGTGTACTTTATATTTGTCAGTATCCAAACGTGCGAGAGTGCGAGAGAGATAAAAACAGACAAACAAACACACACATGCACACGAAAGATAGCAACAGGGTGGTCCAGGCTGGGGTAAGGGTGGGGTTTTGGATGTCTAAACACAAACACACAAACAAACAGGGACAGCGCGAGAGAGAGGCAAAGAGGAGTTGTTGTCAAGTCAAGATGGACAATGTGAAATTGATCCGCGTCCTCAAAGGATAAAGAGGTGGGGCCAACACAGGAAGCTACCTGTTTTTTCTAGGTTTATTCTTTGAAGCGCCTTCTAATCCTGATGAGTTACATAACCACTACCCACAATGCACCGCTCACACCAGAGCAAACCCTCAGCCAAGACTTGTGTCTTGAAAAACGTAAGGGGAAAATCGCGAAACAAAATTCAAAAACAGTAAATTAGAGCTACGAAAAACAATAGAAAAGGAAAAATAATTAAGAGACTTGTTGATATCTTTAGACTCAGCTGGACGTCACGCTGCATTCTTCCACTGATGGCTTCCACATGATGCCGCTGTTCTTGATCATAGACCTGTACACAGTCATTCAGCGCGGCAGCAGCAAAACCCACACACACACACACACACACACACACACACACACACACACACACACACACACACAATCAGCGATTATGTAACAGCGCTTCTGCCTCCCATCACTTCCTGGAGGCATTGCGCCCATCGGGGTCGATAAGGATGATTGATCGAGCCACGATCTGGCTCGATCAATGAAAGCAAAGCGTTGCAGTTCAAAGGAGGCAGAGTCTGGATGTGACCAAAGTCACCCCCCCGAAATCTACTTCACTCCCAACCCCGGGGGCTGCTTCTGTTTTGTCGTCCGGCTCCACTCTGTCTCCAAATTAAAAGCGTGGAGAGGACAGGATCCTGTTTTTATAACTTCCTCGCTAGAGGTTTCTTAGACCCGTTGACTCAATAAGATGTCAAACAAGGAAAGTGAAAAAGGTGGAAGCAGGCCGAACGACCTTGTGTTGCCTTCGCAGATCCACCAGGAAGATTCAGCGTTAAGAATGATTATTTTTAATGGCTTAACTGGACTGCTGAGATTTAAAGGTCCAGGTCTTAGTCCGATTTATGATTTTTACACTGGTAAAAGCTTAATATACTGCCCAGAAATGTGATAATAAAAGTGTTTACTCGCAGAATAATAAAAGTAATTTGGCATAGGATGCCTCTTATTTTTACATCCATCACGACAGCATGTTTCGTATTTAGGGTGAACACGTTTGTGTGCGCAGGCTACCGTAGTTCACTGGCAACCTCGGGTGAGGGGGTGAGAGGGTGAGCGCTGCAATCTAAAATGTAACCACTCGATGTCGCTGTTTCTTCTCAAAATCTCCAAATATTACACACGTTACCTACTTAACCGTTATAGTCCTAACTCCTGTAGCCTCATAGTGGAGATAATGCCGGACCAATCGGTGGCCTTTAAGGAGAGAAATGCTTGGTTTCAACGAGAGAGAATTGCTTGGAAACAAAGGGGCCGAGGCAGCGTGGACGCAACATTTTCTCGTTAAGCCTCGCAGATGTTGACTTTGCGGCCCTGCCTCCATAATTCTCTCACCAAAAAAACTTACACAAAACCTCTCCAAATGTTTCCTCCGGGCTCTTTCCCTCGCCAGAACGTGTGCAGCAGAGGAGAAAATGAGTGTCCGTGCCGTATTTGTGTGATTCACTTTGCGGCTTTTACAGTCCCACCGTCTCCACCGGGGCCAAGCGTGCAGGAGATGTCACTTCCTGCATGACCTGAACTGGAATCTGAGTATGTGTGTGTGTGTGTGTGTGTGTGTGTGTGTGTGTGTGTGTGTGTGTGTGTGTGCGCGTGAGTGAGTTAGTGTGTTTGGCCACTCGATTGGTGGGGATTCCCAGTTTGACTCAGGAAAAAAAAAAGGAATAAGAACCGCTGAACCAAAGAACCATGACTGTTTTCTTCCATGAACAGGAACATAAAGTGCTTGATTTGTGAGATGGAGGAACTGAGAAAACACCACAAGCAAACATTAAATCACTGCGAATACGTAACACTGGCAAGTGGGAATTTTTTTCACTTTTCATGTTGTTGCAAAATAATTCAATGAGCAAGGGAAGGGGCACCCTCTGTGGCGTGAATGGGTAATTGCAACTACCCCATGGAAAACACCTCTGCCTTCAAAAAAAGGTGCACATGAGTTTTCTTAAATTTTGATTCGTAATCCTCTCACAGTGCAGAGACCAAGTGGCATCACTTCCGTCATGTCGGCAGTGTTTCCCTCAATGTTAACAAAGATAAAAAGAAACACTAGGTGACTGTTATTACCAGGACCTCTGGTTTAGGATGTGGAATTCCCATAGAAAGCCAGAAGATGATAGATTTTTGAGTTCAAATCGAAAAATGGGCTGACAACATTGTTCTTTGCACCATTTCTTGTGCTTCACTCGATAAGAACGAAGAGCCTCAGACTGGAGGAAACAAAGGAGGAACACAAAGTGCAGCAGTGCAGCGTCCAAAACATGCAGCAAGTTTGTTTTCCTTCCAAAACAAAATCCAAAGTCATGGGGAAAAAAAAACAAAATAGACAAACGGAGGAATAGGAGGAGGTTGGAGGTTTTCACACGTTCTAACACGAAGCAGCAGCTGAAAGTTTCAAAACTGAAACAAACTTTCCAAGCAGCACCACTGGGTGGAAACACCATCTCGGTCGCTGTGGAAACAAACACTGGCTGGACGGTTAAAATCTTTTTATGCTCGGGCACAAACCCAGGGGGAAGACCGCCACCAGCGGATGGACCTAAACTGAAACCATCTCTCGAGTCTGGAGCTGATCTGAAGCAGACGATGAGTGGTCTGCTGCCTGACGGCCTCAAACGCCACACACAACCATCGATCCAACACGTTGGAGCGCCCGGTCTTCCCCCGGAAAAAGCCTTGCCCGCCCTCGACATTACACAACTGCACGGCTCCCATCCGAGTCGACGCGTCACGTCTTCCAACATTCCAACATTCCTCCTCCGGCAGGCGATGACAGCAGCGCCGTCTCATCACTCCATTACTTTTTATGAAATCAGTTTGACGATTGATGTAAAGCAAAAACTGTCAACACGCGCCGCGGGGGTCACACACACGCACATACACGCACACAAACACACACAAACAGAGTTTTTACGAGGCGATTACATAACAACAAACTGATTACAGAGGAGGATAAATACAACTTGTCAACTTTAATATCCATGAATCAATATGTTTTGTGAAGAAATCAAATAATTTGTAAATAATAATAACAATAATAATAATTTGCTGTTCTGAATTTTAAAATATAATTAAAAAATGATTTTCCATTTCAGTCTGTACACAACATTGACCTCAGGACCTTTGCATTTTCAGCACCACCCAAAGATGAACTAACTCTTGTTTGAACTCCTGCCGTCTATTCAGCCCTTGTTTGCAAACACATCTGTTGTCATCAGGTCGTCACCGCCACCGAGTCCTAATGCCACAGGGGAGCCGCACTTTGTGTTTGTCGAACGCGGTCATGTCTGTCGGACAGCCGAACGTTTTCCCAGAATGTCAAACAAGAAGTGGAAACAGTATAAATTCTAGGAAGGAGTCAACTCTGTGCATGTTTCTGCAGGCCACTGGCTGGACTTTGATACCCAGCATGCAGTTCAGAACTGGGACTTTTGGGGCCTTTTCTGAGGAAATGTCAACTTTCAGGCACCTCTGGTGTTGCTAAAGATCCAATATAAGCTGCATCAATTAGAAACGGTAGGACTACAGAGACCACAGTGCTGCAGGCTAGCATAACACGCAAACAGCCTGAGGGGGGCAGTGGTGTGACTTGCTGGTGTGTTTTGCTTATTGGCCAAAATCAGCGTAAACGTGTCAGAGAGAAACTAAAGACAGAGTTTTTGAGTTTAACCACAGGGTTTGTAATAGTAAATAAATCAGGTTTTTAAAGGAAAAGGTGATTAAAAAAAATTTAATTTAGAAAAATGTGACGGTGCAGCTCTCACGTACACATCAAAGTTATCGTCTGTTCTACCGTCGCAAAACACAGCAAAGAAAACGCACAAATACAAAAACATGACAGACAGGAGAGAACGCACACAAACACACACATACAGACACACACAATATGAACAGAAACAAATGTTTTGTGGTGAATGTGTGAACATTGAGTGAGAGACCTGAAGAGAGTCTGAGGAGAGTTTTTAAACAGTTGTATCACCTCCACATCATCTCGACAACAGACAAACAGCATTTCAGCAGAAAATCTGTCCAGCTACATTACATCTAAGCAGACAGTGAAGCTCAATTTAAGAATAATGTATTTAAAAGACTGTCTGTGGATGGGTTAAAATGGTTTAACTTTTTTGTGGGTTATACACAATTTTGTTTATTTTGCATCTTAAAAAGTCTGAACTTTCTTTTTTTTTTTAAATATAAGATAAATTAGGGGAAAGTTTTGGACAAACAGAAAACACAAGTATAAAAAAGTAACTAAACTCAGATATCTAAACTGGTTTACAGATTGTGGTTGGATTTTAGTGTGAAACGGAAATTGATTTGCATTTTGCTCTAGTGCTAGCACTAGTTTTGCTTCTTAGCTAATATACATTCGGCCGCTTGTTTGTTTATTGTTTATTTCGCTTTTGTTGGATGAGTCATCAGTGTGTTATGGCATAAACACCATTACAGTTAACCTAAAAAAAATCAACAAAACAAAACAAAACACAAAAAGCGATTGGTGATTACTGACACCATGTAGCGGGAACGGGAATCGTCTTTACATCCTCCACTACGACACTGTCTGGCTACGCATGTTATAATCAGTTTGCATTGATTTGTGTAAACACTGGTGTGAAAAGCTGGTTGGCGACTCTCTATTCTTTGCTTCTTTTTTTTCATTTAAACACAGAAACAAAATATTTATTCCAGCCTAATCCAGAAAAAGAGCCAACAAGGAGTAGTGAAGGCACTGATGGGGCAGATGGTAAGAAAACGGCACTGTCACAAAAACAAAGACAAACGTGCGGTTGCTGTCATGAACAACAGCAAGTTCCTCCTTGTGTGATGCAACAGCGGCAAAGCAGACGACAAAGGAGCCTTCAGGTTCAGCAAAAGACGTGAGCAGTGAAGTCCGTGTATAAGACAGAGGTATGCAAGCAGCAGTGAAAATGACCAGAAGATCCAGAGGGAAGGGACTCCAAAAGACAAAAGGATCAACAGAAACACAAGAAAGAGTATTTACAGAGGGAGAGGCAGCCTGTAGGGGTCAGAGTTCAGTTCAGGGTCCCTGATACAGGCGAGCCCACCCAGCAGGAAGAGTCCCCAGAAAAAGAGGAATGTCCCAGAAGTTCCAGCACTGTGTCCTGTTTACCTCTGATCACAGAAGACTAAGCCAGGTTCCCTTGGAGACCTGCAGCTGACAACAGAAGCACAAACAAGTTCAAGACTCAGTTTATAGTTCTGCCTCGACTCCATGTGCAACATAAACAAGCAGCCACAGCCACGTTTTCCAAAGACTAGGAGACAAATTTGATCACAAATATTGTCTTAAAGTTGACTGGTCAAGTGATGCTCATACCTTCGAGGCCATGGACTCAGGACTCACTATGTGGTGGAGCTTCCTCTCCTCTCCAGAATTCTGTACCGACAGAGGGAAAGAAAGACAAATTGACTTTGCGGTGGATACAAAGAGAAAAACTGGATCAGAGAAGAAGCTGTGAAAGAATCACGGGTGGATTTTTTTTGAAGGCACAAAAAAAGGAGCGCATTTTGTTCACATCTGGATAAACAGGCGGTTAAATCAGTTGTCTGTCTCTCCTCTCTGGATGAAGGCACAGGTTTAAAATGTCTCTCGGTCTCAAGCGCGTTGCCCCCGCAAGAGAGGGGACAGATGGCAGTCAGACTGGGACATTTCCTGCATGGAGGAGGTTCTTCTCAATCCTGGCTCACCGTTTCACCTTTACGCCTCCAGAGAAAGTTGCTAATCCCAAATGCTCAGAAAGATGCCAACGGCAGTGGATTTACAGGTAGTGGTATTTTTCTACACAATAAAACTTTTAATTTACATGGTAAGGTAGCTCAAAAGGTGCATTATTGTATTAAAGTATGTTTGTATAATCACAAATTATTTATTGTTTTTATCTGCAGACATCAACCGTCCCCCACCCCTCTGACTCCGCCTCCACCTCCCCCTCCCTTCCAATGTAGATAACGACAAAACATCTCGAACCATCGGTGATATAAACACTCACACTTGGGTCTGTCGCACGAAGTCGGCGAAGTGTTGATCCCTGGCGCACAACTCAATTATCCTCAAGCGCTCCTGGATCTCCTGTGGCAAGAGGTCAGACAGAGGCAGACGCGTTTATGCAACACATGGGTCACAAGTGGCTGGGTGCTGGACTGAAGGAGGGGGAGGTTCCAAACGGTAAAAATACTTTCAAGTCAGGCGTAAACCTCATCCCGGCTGGGATGAAAACAGGCCTAAGCCAAACAAATGTCACAACACCAAATCGTCTCTGTCACTGGAAAGGCCAAGGCTCTTTCCATCAGCAGGCTTTGCACTTTCTCATTCTGTCTTGTTGGTCCTTTTTGACGAAATATTTTCCAAAACATATGCATCGACATATTTGAAATAGCAGGAGAAAAATACACTTGGAAACAAATCTGAGAATAAAGGTTTATACCGATGACACTCTGCTGGAAGTATCTGACGCCTATCACCAGAGTTGATTCGAATCAAACCATAACGAGGATATGATATGCTAGAGATGATATGTTATGATTCTCTATTGTTTCCGTACCTCTTTGGTTAGCGTAGTGTTCTGGTAGAGGTGCTGCATCTCGTCGCTGCCCAATGTTTTAGCGCTGTCGGAGGTGCTGTATGGCTGGGGGGTCTTGTCCTCATAGCGGCGGTAATACTGAGCCGTGACCGGTTCGCTCTCGAACATGGGGTTGAACTTAGTGGCGCGCTCCAGCGTTGGCACACTTTCACCCCGTCTGAAAACAAGAGGAAGGAAAATGCGAACAGTCAGGTATGCACTTTGCAGATAGCGAAGAAGGACGATGATCGTGAGGGGCATTTACCTCAGGGGATCTTCACTGTCCTCGCCGTCATACTGCTCCCGTAACGTCCGGGCCAAGAAGAAAATGATCCCAGCGGCCACCCCGAGGAAGCCCAACACAGATGCAATGGCGATTCCGACCACCAGAGGCTCTGAGACATACTCCTCACAGTGCTCCCCGCGATACCACCAGTTCTCTCCAACCCGGCACCTGCATCCAAGGTTGCACGCACACACGCGCGCGCACACACACACACACACACACACACACACACACAAAACAGCGTTATGCGACGGCTGTAGTTCGGAAACAGTGGTGAGCAGGTTCAATAACCCCGCAGCTGACCTGCAGATGGCGCCCTTGCCGGGAATGATGTCACATTTGCCATCGTTGAGGCAGAAGTCCTCCTGCAGCTCGCAGACACTCCTGCATGGCAGTCCATCCACGCTCAGGTAGCCAGCATCGCACACACACTCGGCCTCGCCCGACCAGCGGTTCACCATACACTTGGAGAACTCGTTGCACGCCTGGAACTTGCAGGGATCCGCCTGGTCACCTGAGGAAAGGCAGCAAAGACATCGTGTGGGTTTGTTTTGAAAATCAAGTCCACATGATCCAGCTTTGTCAAAATGAGTCATTGAGTTGTTTGTGCTTGAGGTTTATTCGTAAAAGTACATTTTATTTCTGTGTCGTTTTAGGCTCCACCCCACACACTGGAAAACGTCCAGAACGTTGGAAGCCACAGATCTTGCGATCACGGACGGACTCGGCAAAGGAGCCACTGTCCTGCTCTCACATTTCTGTCTGTCTGTCTGACCCGGGATCCGGTCAGCAGACCAGACAACCTTGAAGCCCGGGTGACCGCGTAAGCGAAGGCTAATCCTGATCCAACCACAACACCAGTAGAAGACACTGGGCGAGAGGGTGAGGTTGAGACCATATTTCAAAAGACTGTATCTGACCTAGAAGAGTGGAACACCTTCAAGGTAACCAGTGCTACAATTAAAGGGGAAATTAATATTTTGGGGTTTAGTTTAAACTGTGCTTCAATCCATATGTCCTGGTGATCAGTGTTCTGCTCTCAGCACCTCTCTCTGGAAAGTCCTCACACTCTTCCTTGACCGGGAAATGGAAAACGGTTGCCTGTGAGCGGAGTGAAGTTGAGAGGAGTAAACTGATTATCGCCTCCGCAGGGAGCCCTGACCGCTGCTGTAGATTAGGGTTTCCAGGGCTGTCAGGACCCGCTCTGATTGGCTCAGACGGATTAAAGACCTGCAGCTCAGCAGAGATGTCCGCGCTGGAGGAAATGACAGTAAATCTCACGTCACTGCTCCACTCGGCCTCAGCTCGCCAAAATCAACCCGCTGGGCGGCTGCAAGGGGGTGGGGGGTGATAAATACAACCCTCTCCTGCTCAGGTGGACATCTGGAGGCACCAGCAGAGCTTTTCAAAATAAAACATAGTCAACAAAATGATTAAAATTTTTCCCTTGTTTCTTAATACTGACACCTTCACACATGTTTTACTATCTCTTCCATATATTCATATATATATATATATATATACATATATATATATACACATATATATGAATAGATAGATAGATAGATAGATAGATAGATAGAGTAAATATAATTCAGGTGTGTTACAGAAATCCCATCAGGACTCAGGAGGGCAAATGCGTTTGTGGAAAGAAGCAGCAGGGACACAGGGACTCTCACTGGACTGTGCTGGCTCTGTCAGCGTGAGTCACTGTGAGCTTCTCTTAGCGCTCACGTTCCTTCCAGACAGATTATCCCAGGTTTTACACACACATGCACACGCGGATACACAAACCCCTGCGTAGTTACTCGGCTGCAGATTGAGCATTGAAAAGGCTTCAGTGTCCAAAAATAAGCCTTTTTTCCCGTAACTACAACACAGGTGGTTGACTAGTTGAGCATTGACGTTGGTTCTTTGGCTGTATTTTATTTACCTTTGCAACTAAGCATTCCCTAAACCATGCAGGAAAAGTCTGCACTGCACCTTTAAGAGTAATCCACTCGCAAAGTGTTTGCTAAGAGTTTAAATGAGTCACCTGTCACCAGTCTCTGTGCGCCTTGCACTGGTACTTTAAAGCTCCTCGAAACTCTATTGTGAACACTGTTGTGGTGCTTTGACAGAATAAAATGGTTCTTCTACCTGACTCCACATCCAGGGAGTACTTGTCGATGGCCAGGTTCATGGTGTGGTAGGCCGTGTTGGCAAAGTCCTCCAGGATGAGGTGGACCACATTGGTGACGCCCTGAGGGACCGGCTTGCCAAACCTCATGCGGCTGTTCACCACGATGCTGCCGTTTCTGAAGTTGAGGATCTCCAGGTTCTTGAAATTGTTGAGGTTGGACTCGAGGTACGGAACCAGCTGAAAGATAAAGAAAAGAATGGGTTGGGGATGGGGAGGCAATGGAGTTCTATCTGCTGTGACCTTGTAAGTTAGGTTCCTACCAGTTGCATAAACCGCTGCTCCAGAGCCTTGTACTCAGCAGAGCTCTTGTTGAAAAGGTCGTGGGAGAACATCATGTTGGTCACCCTGAGGCTGAAGAACACCGTCAAGGCCCTGGCAGGCCGGGTGGGCAGAGCGACGGCCTCCAAGTCGGAGCCCAGGGCCCCGCTTGAGAAACCGCTGCTGTCGCCCTCGGCTGCCACGCTGCCGTACTGGAACAGGTCGAAGCTGACGTCAATCCGTGGTACGTCAGAAAAGTTGTGGTCAAATGGTCGGATCTCTTTGCTGGAGAGGTTGTCAACGTTGACGTCCTGAAGCCCTGATTCCGCTTTTTCAACAACGCTGCCAGGCATTTCTCCCTCTGAGGAATTCCTCGACGCGGTTTCGGCGGCCTCTGCGGCATCACTGTGAGGCTCGTTCACATCAACCAGAGACGGCGTCAAATAGGGGAGGAGTGAAGTGGTCGGAGATTCGTCGGGTTCCTCGTGGTTTTGGTGCTCATGGAAAACTGGCTCATCGTCTTCGGGCGCAGAGTCCGCTACGCGGGTGAAGGGCGAATCCTTCTCCGGTGAAAATGCGCTGTCGCTGCTGTCACTGCTGTCACTGCTGTCACTGCTGCTGCTGCTGCTGCTGTAGTCCAGACTTGCAGATGAAGTGGCAACTGGGATGGCGGTCGTGGTTGCTGTTGTGGTGGTGACAATCATGACCTCATCCACCACCAGATCCTCACCTTCCTCTGCTACGGCGGGAACCTTTATGGCCGGGGCGGGAACTGTTGTGCCCATGTGATGCTCCTCTAAAATCTCAACTATCTCTTGATCTTCAGCTTCTGGCAGTAGGACTGCGGGCTTGTCTGTGAACTGCTCAAACTCTTGCAGTTCTTCCATAGTGACTGTACCGACCATACCGACCGTTCCCACGCTACCAACTGTTCCAACACTTAAATCTTGTACTGTCTGGACCTCTGGAAGTGCTGGGGCTTCCTCTGTTGGTAGAGTAGGTAGTCCAAGTACTTCGTGCTCAACTGGAACTTCAACCTCCTCCCTTTCCGTTTCACCCTCTGGTTCAAGCCCGGCTGTCACGGGTGAAATGACCGTTGCCGGTTGAGCAGTTGCGCCCACCTTCTGGGTGGCATCCTGGAGCATGACCGCAGAGTCAGTCAGCCCTGCGAACACAGGGGCCTCGAGGGTCCCGGTCTCAGGGGTCCAAGCACCGACTTCAACCTGGTTGTGCGACTCTTCAGTGTAGATGCCAGACGCCTCCACTGTCTGCACCGAAAGTTCGACATTGACGGTGTCTTTGGGCGAAAACACGGGCAGCACTTCGGTGGTGAAATACTCGGGGTCTTGGCGGACATGAGGCATTACCAAGACTGGATCAGTGATGACGTCTGGGCTTTGCTCGGGTGTCGGTTCCGCTAAAGAAGGAGCCACTGTTGTCCAAAGAGGCAGCAGCTCGGCTGCGTCAACCGTGACTGTGGTCAAACGATTTCCGTCGGTGGGACCAGCCACCACCTCTTCTCCGTCTGCATCTTCGTCCTCGCTTAGCTCCAAATCAGGCGGAGGCATCACATCCAGGCCGATACCACTCTGGTCACTGAAGACATCCGGGGCTGCCGCTGCTGTCGGCTGCCAGGACCAGATATCAAACGCCTGCCCATCTCCAGAGAAACCAGACCCCGATCCCTCATCCTGGGCTTGGGTGACCTCTGCGCCCGCTTGAGGTTTCACGGTCGGAGCCAGGACCCCCACAGAAGAGCCTCCAGGGGCCGCTGTGTGATCCCCTCTGGGGGGGTGGCCTTTGCTCGGAGGATCAGTGCTGAGTAGGAAGCCCTCGTCTTCAATGTTTCCATTATCTGTAAACCCAGAGGAAGCACATGGAAGAGCTGAAGTGCTGGTCAGATCTCGGAGGAAATTTAGCTGCATTACTAAGGTCCAGATGTTTTTTCTAACACATCCACTCTATTTGGTTTTTCACTTTAGCAGCGGTATTCAGGGAATATGGAATTTGACGCAGTGACATAGAGGTCTAGATTGTCAGTTGTGCATTGTTTTACTTTTATTTATGTCTCGAAACCTTTTCCCAGTTCTCGTGTCTGTCCAATATTGACTAATGTGAGGAGACGAAAAGCAGCCTGACATGATGGAGCTGCTGGAAATATGTACAAACCGAGCCACAACTTTTATGAGAGGAACTAAAATAAGCAGGAATATACATCATATCTTGTATGGAGGAGCCCTGCTGATTTACTGTTGAACTATGACGATGAATTTTTGATTTTGTGCGCGCTACTGAACGTGCACTCACTCTCTAATGACGCCGCCGGCTCTAGGTCCACCGTCCTGTCCGGGAAGTGGGAGGCCACCGGAGCAACTGTGCTCTCTTCAAATACAAAGACGTCGTTCTCGCTGCCCCCCGAGTCCTGGGGTTCCTTCCACTGCTCAAAGGAGTCGAACAGGAAGTCGTCTTTCTTCAGGAAGACGTCGCCGCTCTCCTCATGGCTCGGAGCATCCGGAGGCTTCTCGGCGGCCAGGACGTTGTCCTGAAGGAGGACAGCCGATGCCATTAAATCAACAATGTTTTTGTTTTTTTTCATCTGTGCTGTCTCAACTGAACTCACCATGTTGTCAAAGTTGTCATCAGGTTGGCTGGTGGGCAAAAAGTTCTTGTCTGCTGAAGATGTTGAAAAAAAAACAGTCAAACACCAGTTACTCCTCGTTTTAATCATTATTATTAAAATCATCTGTTGCCAAACCATCATCCAGCTGCTGCTGCGAAGCGTCCGCCGGCGTCTCCAGGCTGCTGTCGTTGGCCATGAAGTGGTCCTTGTGCAGCGCTTCGGTGATGTAATTGCGGAAGTCAGTGATGGTGTAGACGACGGTGGGCTGCTCGGCGGCACCGGGGTAATTCTTCTCCACCAGGTTGTTCTGCAAGGCGATGAAGTCCAGCGTGTCGTTGGCAATGCCGCCCTCGTCCACCTCCAGGGTGATGGCGTAGTGCACCAGGACCACCAGGCCCCTGGCAGCAAAAGAGGGAGGAGAGGGTCCTGAACTTGGTCCCCTGGTCCTGATGAGTGCATTTGGTTAGGAGCTCGCAAAAAAAAAAAAGGTCCCTGTTGATCCTCTTTCAAAAACAGCAGGGACCTTCCTGGAGATGCATGACTGCACAAGTCATTAAGTCGGCCAAATCATCTGGCGTCTGTTCATCTTGTCTGCTACTTCACAATTTCAGCCACGGCGGATTAATTTTCTGAGGCAAGAGCGCTCGGGCGACCCAGGAAACCTGAGACTTTTTTACGACGGTGTTGGCTTTCGGCGGGGAGTCACGGGGCTTCCCGCCGCCACAGTGCCACAGGTGACTTTTAAGAGCGCCGCAAAATGAATCTAACAGCGTGATGGGCTAACATGCCGTGGGGAAGAGGGCTCATGGGCCGGGAGCGTGGCTGGCTGGGTTGGTGGGTGGCTGGGTTGGGGCAGGGGGGTTAGAGAGGTCAGAGGGCCAGTCTTAAATCTTTAACGCTAATCCGGCGGCAGCTGCAGGTGGCCCGCGAGCGCAGAGTGTCTTATCCCACTTAAGAGCTGATTGACTATTGTTAAGGTCATTAAGTAGAAATTAGAGCAGAGTAGCCCGCAGTGGCTCTTATTTACCGCAGCAGGCAGGTGAAAGGGGCTTTGAGCGGGGAGACTGAGGACAAAGTGACAAATGCCCCTCCCACCTAATCACACATGCCTGAAATCAGCACTCGGTTCTACGCATTTCATTCATTTTTAGCGCTGTAATTGAGTTGCACAAATAAAATAAATGCTTTCAGTTGGTCTGAGTAAGATTGGACCAAACAGCATCCTCTGGGAAGGAGGAGGCGGAGCTACAGCCTACAAACGGGAAGTTGCTGCAAGCTTGTGAGCAACGTCTACATTTGCAGAGCTGCGACAGGAAGCCTCTGCTCTGTCACCAACTGGCTCCACTGCCAGATAAGAAATCTGATTGGTCTGCTATACATTTATAGGACAGGGCATTAATCCAATCAGCCTTTAGAGTTTTGCAAAAGTTTAATATGTACTCCTTTATTACACTATATTGTTTTCTGCCATCAAAAAAGTCTTTAGAAACATAAAACCATTTGTTACATTTCAAAAAGTAGTAAGAACTGTTCATAACCCTTTTTATATTTTCTTTGCTGCAATACCACAAGTGGCTATTGCGAGCAATGCCACGTGCTAGCATCCAACTCCAAATAATGCTTTTATAGTCCCTACTCATTCAAAACAAGTCAGCTGGCTTTTCCATCAGAGCACTGCCGTGAAGTCACAGCTCCGATGGATTTATCAGACTGTTTGAAAACTCTCCGGGTGAACGTGAACTTCACAGGCCTTCTTAACAGCTTCAGCAGACACACGTTGGGCTCAATTGAAAACCGCGGAAGCTTCCAGCTCTCAATTTAAAAAAAAAAAAAAAGCGGCCCAACGAGCTGGAGGATGCAGGCTTTAGAGACAGTGTTTGTATTGAAATGTTCTGATAAAAAACGTAAACTTACCGCTCCAAGTCCTTCTGAGGCCTAAAGAAAAAGAAGGAAAAACAACTCATAAATGGCCCAAAACACAACTTCGATTGTTTTGTTTTTTTTGTTTTTTTTAACCAACTGGAGATACACTGGAGACAACCTTAATGAGATTAATGAGATTTTGCTGAGGACGAAATGTACCTGAACTCCACCACGTGGACATTTTTAAGGCCGGGCAGCCTCTCGAAGGCCTCCTCGATCTAAAATGTGAAGGAAACAGGGTCAAGAATCGGTGCTAATGACGGTAAAGTTTTATCTCTCCACATTGCTGGTTAAAAGCTGGCCTCTCTTTTGCCGCGCTGCGCCACTTTCGTTCCAAACTCCTGCTGTTCCTATTAGTCCTGTTATCCACTTCATATTCCCTCACTTAATGACCCTGACCCTGATTCTTAAACCATAAACCGGCTTTCCCGCGTCACTAAAGGTGGAGCGCCGCCCGAAATGCTCCCAGTGGTGCGGGAATACACCGGTACTCTCCGCTTTCCTGGCACACAGTGTTTTTTCCACAAACCCCACAGTGAGTCACCCGCTCGTATTCAGTATGTTTTCTCTGATGTTTTCCAGCTCACAGAACTGATAGCTGGCAGGGCTGGGGGGTGGGGGAATTGGGGGGCGGGGGGGGCAAAGAGTGCCACAGCGAGAGGACAGCTTAGCGCGCAAAAAAACCCCAAAAAAACAGGCGAGGCCTTTCAAATCAGAGCCCAGCGCCTGAGTCTGCAGTTTGCATGAAACCACAGGCCCAGTCAGTTGGTAATGAATTTGCATCCAAGACGTTAAAGTCGTGCAGTTTTCAATAAAATAAAGGGAGAGGGAAATGACAAGAAAGCCTGCAGAGAAGAAGGCGGAGGACTTAGCCGAGAATCGAAGAGATCAGAAAAGTTGGCAAAGATCAAAAAAGAAGTGAATGCATCATCTTTTTCTTCCCCCGAAAACACACACGCTGACAGGAATGAGGCGTCCGAATGATTAATTTCCCCCCTGAGAGCCGACGGGAATCGGCCGTCACTCCTCTGCAGATGGCGAACAAACACCGTGGCGTGGTGGGAAATGTTTGGCTTCAAACCCCAAAGGTTTTATTTGCTTATTCAAACATCCTGATGGGGGAACATTTTGATGGGAGACCGGCTCTACCATTAAACTCACACTAGTCAACCACGAGTCATTGGCAGGGAGTGGTACTGATTTAGGACATGATCCAAACTGGTTCACATCTTTTATTAAAAAAAAAGGTGCTCAAATATCAGAAAGCCTGAGATGGTGCTACCTTCATACATGACGCCGTTCTAGACCATTGACTGAGACCTGCTCGGTGTCACCTCACCCTGTGTGTGAAGTGTCTGGCCAGTTGCTGGTACTGGATGCTGCTGCGGTCTCTCAAAGCATTGGTGAAGGTTTCGCCCCTCAGCTTGAGGCTCAGCTCCACCACCTGGTCCTTGAGGGACCTCGGTGGCCAACCCAGGTTGTTGTCTATTTCATTACCAATCTAGAAGAGAACACACACACACACACACACACACACACACACACATAAATCTGTTTAAGTCTCAGTGGTACCAACAGATGAAAGGATGTTCCAGGACTAGTCAGTGTGTGAATGCGCACCGAATTCTCGTCTTCCTCTAACCCGAAGCCGTTGTTTCCAAGGAGGTTGTCATCGACAAAGTAGGGACTCTCGGTTATAACTGGGAAGTTGCCGTTGTTGTACTCCACAACGTACTTTGTCATGGGCTTGGCTGGGGCCACGGTAGTGGGTTCCTCAGGAGCTTTCTCGGTAGTGACTCGCTCAGTTCCTGAAGTGCTTTTGACAAATGACTCAGATGTTGCCACCACTGGAGCCACTGTGATAGTTTCCGCTTCATCTTTTGCCTTGGCATCAGGGGGGTTATTAATAATCTCCACCTCCTGCAGAACACTTTCCTCAATGGATATGACATGATCTTTTGGAGGGCCGTCTTGGGTGACTTTGTCGGGCTCAATGGCTCCAATCTTTGTCGAAGTCCAAGGATGAGTCACGGCCTCTTGAGGAACCATATCTGGTAGTTCTTGAAGTTGCTCTTCCTCCACTTTGCTGATATCTTCAGAATCTGAACCCTTTATCGAGTCAAGGACCTGTGACGGGCTGGCAGTGGCGCCTGGTTGCAGATCTGACTGTGAGTCTTCTGGAAGTTGCATGTTTACTTTGTGGTCAGGGGGTTCATCAACTTCAGTTTCAGGCAGTAAACCCTCTGCATCTTCAGGAACAACTGCAATGACAGGGGTGATCACGTCATCTGGCTCTGGCGTGGTGATGTCAAATGTCTCTGTGATAACTTCATCCAAAACCTCCGGCTGAGTTCCCTCTTTCTCAAAGTCTGAATCACCAGTGTCTTCTGTAATTAGCTCCACAGTAGCCGTCTCTTCTTGATCCTCCAACGGTTCTCCGGTGACCACTTCTGTATTCTTCAAGGGCGTCATTTCAACATCAGATTCATCTTCTTTGGGTGCTTCTACAGTTTCCGGTAGAGAACCGCTGATAGGGGCCTCCTCTACATCCACTTCTTTCACACTGTCTGCCTCTTCTTCTACAGGTTGAATTGTAGCTTCTTCATGCTGCTCAGTAGCTTCCACTTGTTCTGCTTCATTTTCAGGTTCCTTTACAAGTTCTGTCTTTTTGGTTGGCTCTGGCAGAGATTCTGCTGGTATTTCCAAGGGTCTTACTGTCGCCACCAGAGACTCCTCTACTCCTACAGTTCCTTCTGTTGTTCCTTGTACAGTTCTTACAGCCTCATCATCTGTCACTGCTCCCGTTGTGAACTGCAGTGAAGGTTCTGTGGCATTTTCTGCTGTAGAAACTGTCTCCTCTGTTTCTTCACTCAAACTTTCCTCTTCTGTATCAACAAGCTCTCCCTCTGCCACAGTGGTATTTTCCTCTTTCAACTCCTCGTTGGCACTTTCAGAAACAACTGTCATAGTTGGCTCATTTATAGGGCCCTCTCTTGTCATTTCCACTTGTGGAACTGAAACATCTTCTACTTCTGGCTTTGCAAGTTCTTCACCCATGTCATCTTGGAGTGTCACAACAGACTCCTCCTGGGATAGAGACTCCACTTCAATCACTGGTTCCAATTCAACTTCTTCGAAGTTGTTGCTCGTCATCAAAAACACAGTTGGTGATGCCTCTGTGCGCACTTCGGTTTTGTCACCTGAAGGAGTTTCTGAAGGCATTTCTACAGGTGGCATTTGTATGTCTTTGTCAGCATCTACAGGAACAGCTATCTCAGCTGATTCTGTGGGGTCTGGTGGCTTTTCAGCGATCGCAGTGTGTTCCTCCTCTACCACATCTGTTACTTCAACATTCGTGCTAATGTCAAAAGACTCGTCTGCAGTTTCTCCAACTTCTTGACCAATGGTGGGTTCCAGGCTTACATCTTCTAGCATTCCAGCTTCTGTAGGATAGACCACGGTCGGCTTTACAAGGACCAGCACAGCAGCTTCTGTAAACACCTCTTCAGCCACAGTCTCCAAGGGGGGCTCCTCACCGTGTGGGGTAACTTCCTCAATCACCTCGGGTTCAGGTGGAACCGCCACTTCAGCAGTGATCCCAAGGATCTTGTCATCTTCTGGAAGAGCATGCTCTTCTTCATTTCTCTCCAAGACAATTTCAACGTCACCAACATTAACTTCTTTTACAATCCCACCAATGGACTTGTGGGTAACAAATTCAGCAGCCTCCATAGTGTCCACCACAATGTCCTCACCATGCACCTCCTCAGACTCTGAAGGAACCAAAAGCGGACTTTCTGAAATTGTGCCTCCTTCGGTTCCTCCAACTTCTTCAAGTATCTCTGGTCTG
This sequence comes from Nelusetta ayraudi, assembly GCF_046127955.1. NCBI lineage: Eukaryota > Metazoa > Chordata > Actinopteri > Tetraodontiformes > Monacanthidae > Nelusetta > Nelusetta ayraudi. Next base: position 3,022,081 of record NW_027466056.1, read on the forward strand.
GTAGGAGCAGGAGGTTCAGAGGTGAAATCCGCAAAAATGGTAGTCCAGGTTGTTGGAGATTGACCGAATGACTCTTTGGCCAGGTCTGGAGGGGTCAAGGCAGTGCCTTGGAAGCCAGGCGGTAATCCTCCTGGGTCCACGGAACTTGTGTCTGTTTCAATAATGATACCGCCTCCTGTCAAATGGTATCACAGAAAAAAAAACATAATGAGGATGGATGGAAAACGTAAAACAACTGCATCTCAGCTTTAAGTCAAGTGTTGGCTAATGGGTCTTTGCTGAAAGCATAAATATGTGCACTTTTCAACCACGTGCAGATCCAAAAAGCCACGGCCACATTGACAACCTCTCCAAATCCATCAAACCAGGCCTGGACCGGCCCAGGCATTAGTCACCTGTAGTTGTGATCTCACTAACCCTGATAGTTGTCCCGCATTAACTCAGTCACATCTCTGTCCATTGACCAGACTGCTGCCGGCAAATCGGCTTACGTGCTATTCTGAGAGTGCAGAGTGTGACGGGAATCAGCCAACGGCGGCGACCACTACTCCGCCGCCAAGTAACCACAGATTGGGGTATAAGGTGAGAATCTGAGCCGGATGATTACGGCCAAGTGACCAATCAGAGCACCGCGGTACATGCGGGTGGCAGACGGGTCATCGGTAAACACTTTCAACCAAGCTTTAGCGATTTAATGGAGAATAGTTTGTTGATACCTTCATTACTTATCTGATCCCAATAATTCAAAAAAAAATATGAATGCTCAAATTGATTATTGTAAAAGAATTGCTATTTTTTTTATTCATATATAATTTTGTTAAAATCTGCATATTGTAAACATGTTAAAGGGTGATAAATGGTGTACCATTTTACTTTTTTATTATAGAAATCATATTAAATTATTTACCTATTTAATGGTTGATATTGTACACCATTGATTATTTCCTAATTCCTATTCTTTATTCTGAAATAAAGATTTGGAAATATCTGTGAATGAAGCAACAAGTAGATGTCTTTAGCTGCCACAGTACAGAGAGAGGGTTTACCGGCTGGTGGGGAAGACTCTCCAACGTTGACGGCTGTTTTCTCAGAACTGCAAGAGCAACAACAGAGACAGCAACAGGTTAGAAAACAATTAAAAAAAAAATACAAAAAAAACCCAAGAACAATCGAAAGATGCTGAAAAATCTGCTTCCTGTTATTGTGTGATTTAAGGTAAATGAAGCAGCAGCCTGCTGCTGTTTATGTTCAATAAACAATATTTTATGAAGGCTGCGTAACAGACTGGCTGACGAGGCAGTAAATCCCTCCATTCTTGCTGCTGTTAGTAAAACAAAAACAAAAACCCATTAAAGTTAATCGAGTCACAATAGATTTGTTGCTTGTGATTTAGCACGTCAACTTCCCTTTAACTCCTAAAAGACCTTAAAATTCCAGACTTTATAATCAATACTTAACCCAGACTACACACTGGCACCAGCAAAGTGGAAACAGGGCATTTATCTGTAGCTCAGATTTATTAGTTTTTCTCTCAGGATGGTAAATCAAGCTTTAAACTTAACTAATAAAAGTAATGTCCAATGACATTTGACCTATTTTTATATACATACCTAATTTTTATAGATAATATGAAAAATTACATCCGCAGATAATATTTCTTAACTGGAAACTAAAACAACAGCAACACAAAACTCTATACATCTGGCACAAACGACAACAAACACATGGGCATCATGCTAACGAAAACAAACAATCAAAAGTTTATATTTTATTTTTAGGATGTGGGCGCGGGGACCCCTCGGCCACATCTGTGACTCTTTAAAATACTTGGCGTTCCCGTTACAGATTAATTAATGTACCGCTGTTGAGCCGCAGCTGGGTGCAGGCATTTTTACGGTGACAATTAACGACGGCCACATGACTGTAAAAACAGCAACAACGAGCCAAACAAAAGGCGGCACAACAAACAAAGCGGGCGGTTCGACGTCCGCCGCTTTTGTCTCTGACGGACATCTGGGCGAGAAACACTGGCGAGGCTTTTCTGCCTCCTGCTTTTTATTGGACTTGTGCAGATTGTGACGTGGGGAAAGTGTGTTAGTGCCCTGAGCCTAGAAAGGCAGATATGAAATTTAAAGTGTATTTTAATAAACCCAGATAACAGAGATGACACCCTGGATGGTTCTCAAGTTCAGTACAGCCCAGAAGCTCTGTGTTTCTGTATGTGTGTGTGTGTGTGTGTGTGTGTGTGTGTGTGTGTGTGTGTGTGTGTGTGTGTGTGTGTGTTCAGGTCCTACCTGCACGGAGGCGGGCCTGTGATGATGGGCACACTGCAGCATGCAGGTGGTAAAAACACAGTGCAGGTGTCAACACACAATCTCTCTACAGCCAGAAGGCTACATAAAACTCTATCATGGCAGATGTGTTTAATTTGCTTCTGCAAAGTTTTGTTGAAGAATGGAGTTGAAGTAGGGGGACTTCAGCAAAGACATTGGTCTTGAAAATCGTACAAAGGACAAAGTCCTTGGAAAAAAAAACCCACTAATGAAGTTTGGTGGGTTTTGCTTTTAAAACGACAAACGCAAAAAGTAGACTGACGTTTTGTTCTTGTTGTTTTTGCCTGTCCTGCTACAACAAAAGACTCACAAACACGACAAGGACACAAGGTGAGGAGGTGAGACTGACCTGTTCATGGCTGCAGCCATCGAGACCCTCTGGTGTCGGCAAAGAAAAGAGAATCAATGATAAAACACTGCACAAGAAGTAAAATGACGATGGGCCAAGTTGGCAAAAAAAAATGAAAATCAAGTTCAGGTGCTAATTAGCCAATGACACTGACTAAACACAGCACATTTCATCTCCAACGTGCATCAATATCGTAAGATTTCACATCCCGGTAACATTCCTCGAGGCAATCAATCACTCCATCATCTAGTTCCACCAGGGGAGAACCTACATTCCTGATGAGGGCGGCGTGCTCCTCTGATTGGCTGAAGAACCTGCCGATGTCAGCGACGCTGACCGAGCCGTCCATGCAGCGGTCCACCCAGCCCTGGTACACGGCGCGCTCCGGCAGCTCATCCCAGAAGATCTTGAAGGCCTCCCACACCGTCTCCTGGCACACTGGCGCAACGCACGGAAACACAACCCGACAAACCTTTAGGCCACACACACACACAAACTAGTGCTTCAGGGATTAGAACTTCAATTTTCTGAGGCATATATAATTTCAACACTGACGATGAAGAGTGGGTTGATCTGGCTTTGTGTACTCGTAACTAAGGCGTTGACATGATTTCCATTTTTACAATTCTGGAAAAAAAAAAAAGTATTGGGATGTAAAGTTTGTTTTTTGTCCAGCCCAATCAGAAAGGAGGCGGGGCCAATGACCTGGGTTGACCAGAAGTGGCTAAGACTTCCTCTTTGGACACGGTCTGGTTAAACTGACTCCCTGGCTCCCCTAAGAGTGAAGGAATCTGATTGGTCCACTTTGCATCTGACCGAAAGCCAATTTGTCCAATTAAAAAGCTCTCTGGTGTTCCTGAACGCCCCTCCCCCTTTTCCATTTATTTACTAAACACAACGCAAAACACAAATATGCTGCAAAAAAAAAGCAGAACCAGCAGACTCAGAAACAGCTTTGTCCCCAGAGCCGTCAGCTCTTTAAACACACAAACTCACTGAGGAATAAACAAACAAACAAACTTGTGCAATATCAACCATACTTGTGCAATAACTGAGTGCAATATCAACCATTATTACACTTATTTCATTATTCTATTTGTTGACTCTTTGTATATTGCGTCTATTCGTAGCATTGCTATATTTTATCTTAATTTTTGTTGTACAATGCACTGGAGGGAGCTGCGCTCCCAATTTTGTTGTGTGCACGGCCATACAATGACAATTCGACTTGACTTGACTTGACTTTTGCACATGTAAAACATCAATGCTAACGATGCTCAGAGTGGGCGTGGCTATCTGGCTTTTTGCACTAGTGACTAAAGTGAGGTCACGTTGACACGGTTTCCCCTTTTACAATATTCTTGAATTCCGAAGAGAAAGAAAAATACGGGGGGCCTGGTTCCCTTGGGAGTGAAGAAATCTGATTGGTCCACTTTGCAGAAAGCTTTGATCCAATCCAAACGCCCCTCCCCCTTTTCCAGGTGTTTTCTACGGACTCTTTCTCAACGTGGACGTGGCGAGAAAGAACCCAAAGAAAAAAGCGAAAAGAAAAAAAAAACACTCCACGTGAACGGACCTGTTTACGCGCTCAGCTGGCTGGCGGTTGACCTTTCACCCCTTAGGGGATCGGCTGCTTTTAGTGACAGCGGACTGGCTGTTTAAGCCCCCCTCCCAGCTAAGTCCCTTTGGTGTTGGAGCATCAGGTGCGCGCTGGCGGTGGCTACCTCTGAGGTGAAAGTATCGAAGGTGGTTGGCCGCCACCTGGTCCACCGTCTCCTGGGTGCAGAGCCGCACGCCGCTGGGGAACAGGACGTTCCTCCTGCGGCGGGACAGGGCAGCGTGCTGTCTGTACGGGAGCTCGTCCGAGGGTCCGCCGCTGCCCTCCTCCGGGTCGGCGCTCCACTCGCGGGTCACGTCTGAGGGGGCGAGAGCGGGCAGGTGACCGGCGGGACAAAAAGCCAGATACAAGAGGCTTCACAAGTCGTTCAAGGCTGAAGTTTTGCCGGGACGTCGCACCCACCTGTCTCCACGCACACCAGGCCCGACAGCAGGACGGCGGCCAGCGCCCAGAGCGCCGCCCTCCGCCACCCGACCCCCGACATCCTCACACCGCCGCTGCCGGCGAACCTCCTCAGCGTCCTGGCCCCCCTGGGGCACCTCCTTCCTTCTCCTCCTCCTCCTCCTCCTCCTCCTCCTGCTGCTGCTGCTGCTGCTGCTGCTGCTGCTCTGTCACTCTCCCAACTGTCCTGAACTCATCAGGCGGCTCCCATCTCACACTCATCCATCTGCCGTCTCCAACGGCGACTCTTGCAGGAGAAGAAGAAGAGAAAGAAAAGAGAAAAACAAGCCAACTAGGCAGCAGGAGGCAGGTGTGTGCTCACTGCTCTCCTGCAGGTGAGCATATGGGAACTGAGCCGCTGCGGAAGGGCTTTTTTTTTCTTTCTTTCTTCTTTGCTCTAATCCTATTTGTTAAAGCCGCTGGAGTGGATGACGGTCGGAGCGGCAGTGTTGCGCCGCTACAGGTCACCGGCGTCGCTTTTGTGGAAGTCAAACGAGGCGGGTGACGGTTGAGCGTCCAGAAAAATGTAAATGCTAGTTCTAAATTAAAAAACAAACACTTTTCCTGATCTGCAGTGGGCCTTAGTAACAAATACTGTCCGGCAGAATCCTGCAATAAATCCTACTGAAGAAAAAACAAACACAATATTATAGTGATTTAACCAAAATAGGGACGAATAAAAGACTGAATTCTATTTAAATCATTTATCTACTCTTAAACATGTTATCCTGGTTGTGTTTCAATTAATTATTCACTAATTAAAATTTAAGATCATTATAACACCAAAATATGACATGACACTTTATTGTGATCAATGACGAACAGCTGACGTGTTGACAGTGCCAAACAGAACACGAGTCCCCACTCCAGCGAGGTCCAGCGGGAACCGCGCTGGATCCCGGCGGGGCAGGTGGTCGTTCCGGCAGACCGACCACAGCCGATTACCTGAGCAGGCCCCCGCGAGGTCACGTCGAGCATTAGAGGGTCAAAGGTCAGAGCGATCTGCCGCAAAGTATGTGAGAGTGTGTGTGTCTGTGTGTGAAAGGGTCGAAACCTCTTCTGTCTCCTCTGGAGTTTAGTTACAGCCAAGAGAAACAAGGCGGTGTAATTAATCATTGCGTGCAGTGTTTTTTTTTTTTATGAAAATAGTGGGGAACAAAATCTCATCTTTGGGAAAATAGAATTTTACACTTTTAATGTTGCAGTGGTTAAAAATCGGAATAATGTGATTATTTACCAGAGGTTGTGTGGTGTACTATCAACTTGCTGTGTATACGGTCACTATGTTTATTACAAAAAACTTCCAAATATCACCAAGCCAAATGAATGAATTCATATGACCTGTAATTTTAACCATGCAACTATTAAAGTTTAACTATTAAATTCTGCCCTTTCACTCATTGCAGGTAAAATAATGTTATTTAACGCTGCTATGTTTCCTCCTGTTGCACATCATTCATTGAGCCTGTATATTTGGTATATTATATAATGGTGATTGTTTTTCTTTTTTGTTTTTCTTTTCCTGGCCGGCCGTCAGCGCGCAGATCTTTTAAGTAGCGACCGTCAGATTCCTATAATTAGACTTGTCCTTGTCCAGACTGCTGCCCCCCCGCGGCACCACAGACAACAATAGCAGACATCTTTTATTGGATAGACGGGATTAACGGGAAACAAAGGGAGCAGAGGAGCAGGACATGGAGGAGGAGTTGTGTCGGGGTAAAAATACAACTCCTCTTCTGGTCAGTGAGGCCGTTAGTCATCCCGAATTTAAAAATACTTGATTGAATTTGCCTTCCTGCTCATCTAAATCAATTTTAAACAGAAATGTTGTGTTTTGCTGTAAAATTGCTTCATTCAAAATGTTCCACCTACCGGATTAGGAAGCAGAACACAACCTTGTCACCAAAAACCCGAGCAGGGCCACAGGCACAGAAGGGTCGGAAGAGACAAGAATCAGAACCAGGCCCAGACGGAGATCAGAACCAAGTCTAAATCGCTGGAGTCAACACCTCAGAACTGGACTAGTTCTCGGTCTGGGGGTAAAGCCAGAGCCAGACCAAACCTGAACTGGGCCCAGACCAGTACTGGAACACAGCATGGTGAAAACCAGAAGCAAGACTAAAGAATCAGGACCAGACACAGAACAGACCAGACTAGACTCAGACCAGGGTGGAACCAGAGCTAGACCTGGGCCTAAATAAGCCCAGACTGACCATGACAAGGACCAGGGGCAGTCCCAGATACAGTGAGCCCTTGCCTGGACACTTTCAGCCCTTAATAATCTGTCCTCGTGTATGTCTTCTCCATTTATGGTCAGGTTGGATGAGAAAAATACTGGTTTTATTCAAAAGCAACTCGGGCCGAAAAACATGTTGAGAACTGAAGAGGGGCTGAAGATGTCCATCCTCCTGTGTGTGTGTGTGTGTGTGTGTGTGTGTGTGTGTGTGTGTGTGTGTGTGCTTTTAAATGAATTAAAGATGCTGTGTGTGTGTTGTGGTTGTTGTGCCGTCAGACTCGTACTCCCTCCGGTTTTATCCAGCTAATCAGATGTAAGCTGATTGTTCCTCCGTGGGGGGGCGCTCTGCTAAAACCCCCAGATTACCAGAGGCAGTGCACCCCCGTCTCTCCCATACACACACACACACACACACACACACAACGGCAGGAAAACAATGTCATAAAATCACAATACATTAGGAATGCAGACATTACATGATACAAAGGTACAAATTAAAGAATAATAAAACACACAAACTCAGGCACGCACGCAGATGGTAACCCGGCAACATCTGACCTTAGCTTACACACACACACACACACACACACTATCCTGTCTACATACCAACATCAGGGATCAATCGACACTAATTAAAGTCATAGTGCGTAAGACTCAGCAGCAACTAATGGCCACTGACGACAATGCAGACAGCGGTTACGTGAATGGCGAAACACTTTGGACGCGTTCTAATTTCTAACACTGGCCGTCTGTTTTGCACAATAGAACACAAAAATCAGTGCAACGAACCTCTATGAAAATTTATTTGCATCAGCAGTCAACATTCAAAACACATAAAAACAAACACGTATAAATGCGATTTTCCATCAGTCTGGGATGAAAAAAGAGCCTGCAAATTGCTCAACATGAAAATAAATTAGTTGTTGTTTTTTTTTTTATCTTACACTGGCTCAACATTATTTACACCATAACAAAACAAATCCACAAAGAATGTACACACTTCGGTAATTATCAAACAACGCGGCAAAAATATTGAACTCTTATTGCACGGGTGAGCTGGACAGCGCCCCCTGTGGCAGCTTTTGGTCTGAGCAGGCGTCACTGCCCCTCAGTCTGACTCTGGTGCAGTCCCAGGATCAGCCTGCGGATGTCCTCGCGCTTCTGCCGCACCCGCTGCCGTGGAAACCAGCCCTCCAGGCGTATCGGGAGGTCAAAGTTCACCACGGGGTTCTGGGGAGCCAATCAGAGAGCTTGCTTCAATTTATCTGTGACATGATAACAATATTCTTCTGATTTGCTACCAAGCTGCTCGTTGCAAGTGTTCTGAGGAGGCTCCGCAGAAGTCCGGCAGGAGAGAAGTGCAGAAGAAGAAGAAGAAGAAGAAGAAAAAGAAGAAGAAAAAGAAAAAGAAGAAGAAGAAGAAGAAGAAGGTGAAAGCAAAACAAGGTGAAAGAAAAGAGGAGACGAGCGCCGCATGCTATCACTTTGACCAGTGTGACTGGTTCTGTAACGGTCAGTGTAAAAGTGCACGTTTGTGGTGGTTCACAGGAGTCACCTCGGGCAACGGCATAATCATGGAGGAGTGACAAGTGGGCGACTCTCTGGCTCCACCTACCTGCAGGAAGCTCTCGGCGTACTGCAGCAGGTAGAGGCCGCAGTCGCTGCAGTTGTCCTGCTGGGGGACCCGGCAGCTGGAGCTCCTCATGGTGTCAGCCGTGAAGAGGCGGGGCGTCCCCCTCCGCACCTCCCACTCCACCTGCAGGTAGCTGCGGACGCCACAGCCGTTAAGAGTGGGGTGAGTGAGTCGCTCACAGCAGCCATTATTCTGACAATAGAATTAGGCAACGATTCGCGACACCTGACTCGAGACGGCACAGCTTTGCACTTCGTTCATATTTCATTTTTATTAGTACATTTATTTATTTATTATCTCTCTTCCGTTTGTTTGTGCCAATGTCAACACACTAAATATGGAGGCCGGACTGAAGGCGGACTCACTCTCTCAGGAGCCTGCACACGTCCTCGCGGTACGACAGCTTGAGCGAGTCCATAACCAGGACGCAGGGCCTGACGAAGACCACCACAGGAGAGGAAGAAGAAGAAGAAGAAGAAGAAGAAGAGGGTGATGATGATGAACGTTCACACACAAACAATCACACAAAATGGGTTCAAAATCTGCTGCTGCTGCTGCTGCTGCTGCTGACCTCTTCAAAACGGTGTCCTTCTGCCAGGCCTGCTGAAGGCACTCCTGCCGAGACAAACACACGTCAACGCTAAAGGCACAAAGAGGCATCAATCCACTCTTGATCTTTTATGTCTGTCATCTGAATGTGCGGCGTGTGTGGTGTGCGTACTTACAGGCTGCTGCGGCGGTGATCTGGGGTTGACGGCTCCACCTGAGACAAGGGGGAGGCGCGTTTATCAGAGTGCCGAGGTCAAGATTTACAGAGGAGGGAGGGTAGAAAATGACCTCCGCTCAACATCACAGTGAATTTGTGATGATTGCGATTGCCGTAAATATTTCCCCATGCAGGGCTGACAAATGGAGATGACGGCGGATTTGAAACTGTGAACAAATGAGCAAAAAGGAAACGTAAAATTCCTGTGGTATTTCACCTGAGGGCCTCTGGAACTTCTCGTACTTGACGTCCGTCAGACCCGGGAAACAGACCACCACCAGGAACCAGTGAGCTCTGCGGGAACACAGGGACACGACAGCAGGAAAAACAACATTTGATCGACTCGTTACTGAGACGTTCAGGCGATTCCAGTCAAAACTCCAACTCCAGCCAAGGGTTATTTAGTGCAAAGGATCTGCGAAATCTGGGTGAGAAGCACAGTTTTCCTTTTTTTATTCTTTTTCAGAATGAATCCGATCTGTTTGAGTCGTTGGGGTGGGAGAGGGAAAAAAAGAAAAGAAGAAGAAGAAACAGGCCGAGGTGCCTTGAGCCAGTCCGTCTGTTTCCCAGTTGGCCGGTACTGACAGTGATGAGGTGCTCCATTTAAAGTAGAACTGCAGAGTTTCCTGCACATTAAAAAAAAAAAAAAAAAAAAAAACGGCCTAATTGAGGTCAAACCCCTAAAGTGGCGTCTTTAAATCTGGGACGGCGGCGGCAGCAGCGTGCTGAGATCAGACTTTTTTTTTCCTTCTAATTTCTTGTTTGGCCAGCGCGGGCCGAGACTTCCACCACCAACAAAGTCGCTGACCACCTTCAGAAAAGTCGGCAAAGAAAAAAAAAAAAGAAAACAGCCTCTGTACATTTCTGTGACGTGACTCAGTTCAATCAGGACATCTGGAAACGTGTGGGAGCTGCGTGTGGGAGCTGCGTGTGGGAGCTGCGTGTGAGATCGTGCACACTCGCGTGTGTGTTTGCGTGTGTGAGACTTGGGGACGGTTTCTTACTCTTGATTGACAGGCACGAAAAGGAAGTCTTTGGTGAAAACGTCCACATGGCGCGTCCACGTCCTCACCCGCTGGTGCCGCGTGTGACGATCACTAAAGAAAATCAATAAAAAAGAAACTTTTTATCTTACTGTGAAAAATAATGGTATCATCTGCATAAAGAGCAACACCTCGACGTCGTCTACGGGAAAACACTGAAAACCTAAAGCTACATCAACACGGATGTCTGATGAAGGTGAGCAGGGATGCAGGGATGCGGGGGGTGTGGGGGGTGGGGGGGAAGACCTACGGCACCGAGGCGACGTCGCTCTCGCCCGCCACCCTCCGCCGGCTCAGCTGCTTGTAGAAGAAGCTGCTGAAGACGTGACTGCGCTCGGCCACGGCGCCGCCCACCCCCTCCAGGAAGACGTACCTGGGGGAGGAGCACGACGTTACTCATCTACGAGGGCGCCCCCTACCTGCAACTGACGGGAACCACACCCGACTGACTGACTGACTTGAGGTAGAAGTCGATGATGACGTCGTTGAGGAAGACGCCGCTGTCCAGGCGGGCCAGGTCCTCCTTGGTCACTGTGATGCGCCCCCTGCAGGGCGGCGCCGGGTACTGTATCAACCTGGAAGTCCGAGGACAGAAGTTTGCCCGTCAGGACCGGTACGCCCCCCCCCCCCCCCCCCCCCCCCCCACCTGCTGTACAATTTGTACGAGGCGCGGACGTACCTGGTGGAAAGCTGCTGCAGACCGGAGACGTTGACGACGGGCTTCTTGCAAATCTGCTGGTTTCTGCCCGGAGTCCTCGCCTCCTGAACACAAACACAAGAATCATTTTATTCAAAATGAAGAACGCAGGGCCAAATGATTCTGAAAGGGAGCACCCAGCGCCATCTAGTGGGCTGGTTGTCTTACTCTGCTGAACCACTGAAAGTGACTGTGTAAAGTGTAAAGTGAAAGTGAATCTTTTTATTCAGAATTCGTGAAAATTTGATATTGGAGGGGTTTTGAGGTTGATGCAAAACCTTTGCAGAATATTGCACTGGGTTTATTTTCCAGCCCTCCCTCCCCTCCAGAGGGAGAGAAGATTAGACGAGTGCAGGAGAGCGCGGAAAGCAGGATTAAGTGGATTCCAGAGCCAGGAAGGGGACGAGGCGTTGACAACACCGAGCGGAGAGCGACGCAGGCGAGAGCCGAGCGGGGGGGGGGGGGGGGGGGGGGCTGACCTTAGGGCGTCCCAGCAGACCGAGGAGGTGGCGGTCCAGGGGGGGTGGGCAGGTGTGGAGGAGCAGCAGGCCGTCGCTCCACTCCAGCGGTGAGGCGGGGCCCGAGCCAGAGGAGCGGTAGCCCCGCCGGTACTCATCCATGTCCAGGATGGAGGCCAGCAGGGCGGCCTGGAGCTCCTGCAGCTGCTCCTCCAGCACCAGCAGCAGGAAGCAGCACGGCGGGCCTGCGAGTGGGGGGGCGCGGAGGGGGAAGAGGATCGGGTAAGACACCCAGGCGACAAAGGCCGAGGCTAAATGCTAAAGGCTAACCGTACCAGAGGTCCCGGCCGACGCCCGCACGGCACACAGCTCCGCCCGCAGCAGGCTGGCCTGCGCCTCGCTCACCCACAGGAAAAGCAGCGAGGGGGCGCGGCCTTCACCCGCTGCCAGCAGGGTCCCGCCCTGCGCCAGGGCGCCGTCCCAGATGCCGTAGCCCCGAACCTGAGAGGCCACCACGGAAAGCTCGCCGTCCTCTGCCCCTGAGGGACAAGACATTTAAAAATCACCTCAGTATGGAGAGAGAAAAGTATTTAATTTTGTTTTAACTTTCTACACTGCAGATAGACACTGAAGACATTAAATATGTGAGCAAGATATATGTAATTATGCACCAAAGAAGAACACATTAAGTAACTCAAAAACTAAATATGTTTTTTATGAAAGGTGGCTATTTTGAAGAATTTAAATATAAAACGTGTTTGAGTTATTTGACACTTTTATTGCAGGCCTCCAAAATTTCATGTGTGCTCATACGTAGTTTGGACGCCTTCAGTGAGAAACTGCAACGTCAGTAGTCGTGAGAATGAAAGAAAAGACACTAGATTCATAGGGTGTGTCCAAACTTTTGACTGGTGGTGTGTGTGTGTGTGTATGTGTGTGTATACACATTTCTTTAGGCAAAATTAACATTGAAAAAAAGTTATTTCCTATTTTCTTACCCGTCACAGGAATAGTGATTTCATTTTCAGTCACCTGGTTTGGAAAACAAAAGAGCAAACAGTAGGTTTTAGGCGTGACCAACTATCGCACACATTATTAAAAGACAAACAAACTAACAAAAAACAACATAAATCTGTCTCCACATGTTTTGCTGTCGTGCTAACAGACTGGACACCTCCTCTGCTGTCATGCTAACAGACTGGGCACCTCCTCTGCTGTCGTGCTAACAGACTGGGCATCTCCTCTGCTGTCAAACCAAACCAAACCTTTGGACCCCACATTGTTTTTTTTCCCATCAAGTCCAAAATCTTGACAACATGGTCCGTGTCGTGGCTGTGAGTCAGTCGGGCCCAGATGACTTGTTGGCTCTAGTTTAGTTTTTTTTCCGCGTCTCACCACAACTTGACTCATGTTACGCCTCGTCACCTCTGCTCGCTCAGCCGCTGCCAAGCAAACAAGCAAATGGTGTCAGCGTTTCGTGTCAGAAAAAATGTGTTTTCTGTGTCGAACCCTGATCCTGTTTGTATGTTGCAAGAGGTTTGTGTGAATGTGCGGGCCTGCGTGCGTGCGTGCGTGCGTGAGAGAAAAAGAAAGATAGGGACACAATTTCACTTTGGAAAACACATGCAAATGATTAACGCTATAGCGCCAGTTACTGAAACGGATTATGGACCAATGAAATGTGTGTGTGTGTGTGTGTGTGTGTGTGTGTGTGTGTGTGTGTGTGTGTGTGTGTGTGTCAGAGAGCAGGACTAGCAGATGGAAAGTCAAACGGAGGAACTCGTTGCCGACGTCAGACTGAAATGCTAACGGCGAGTAGCGAGGAGGCTGAAAGAAGACCCAAGAAGGTGGAAGAAGGCCGAGGACGGAGACTCGGCTCACCATGATCTCCCCGTTGGCGCTGACGTGCGTGAGGCCGGCGTGCAGCGAGGCAAACGGCAGCAGCAGGAAAGACGCCGAGCGCTCGTCCCCGCCGCTCTCGTCCTGGGGAGGCTGCGTCTGTGGAGAGGGGAAGGAAGAGAGACGCGTCAGTCTGAAAATGAGAAAATATCAATAAATTAAAAGCGGCATCAGAAAAAGACGTCGTCTCTCTTGAAGTAAAAGGTCGCAATCAGCACCCCCGACCGACCCCGACATGGGGGGGGGCCGTTGCGTTAAACCGCGATGACGAGAGAAAAACAAACAGAAGTTCAAAAGTCGTCAATCCCAAAGCGTCCAGCTCCACGTCGCCCCCCCAGAGTCACCGTGATGCGGCGCTTGCTAATAAAGGTCTCCCCTTCCGCACGGCCGTCAGAACACAACAGAGAAATGGGTTCGTCAGCCCCAAAAGGAACCCCGTGCACATAATTTACTGCTGCGCTGAGCACCGGCAGTTAACATGTTTACGAGATAATTACCGCATGACGACGTACATTAAAATAAATAAATAAATAAATAAATGAATAAAACCGTTTGCACACCATCGCCGCACGCCGCCTTCGGCCCAGAAATGCCATCTTGCGCACACGTGCTTGTGTGTGTGTGACCGAGTTGTTGCCGCGCATGCAGTCATTATGTGAGCCCACTGGATGCCGTATTGACTGTCATGTCTGCAGGTACGTTTCAGGCACGCACGGCTGTCGCTGGTGACGTCACACTGAGCACGACTCAAAGCCACCGGCCGCTTGTTTTCCACGACACAACCTGCTTTTAAACTCCCACGCCAGAGTCAAGCTGGGTTTTCTTAATGATGTGAGGGAGCCTCTGGTCCCTCCACGCGGCCTCATCCTCCCTGATGACACCCAGCAGGTCCCAGGCTTTAGTTAGAGAGTTATGATTTTTATATTGGTAAAAGCTTAACATAACATAACAATGTAACATAAATACATTGATAAAAGTGCATAGTCGCAGTACAATGAAAGTAATTTGGTTTATAAATATATATTTTGCACCCGCATATTTTTAAGGCAGCTGGTGCTGGAGCAGGACGGTGGGCGGAGTTTAACTAAACCGGGTTCAAAGGCTTTAGTGCAGCTCTTTGTTCCTCATCCGGGACAACAACGAACTGGCTTACAGAGAGGAAGTGGAAGACATCTCCAGCGCCGGTGCAAGACCAACAATCTGATCCTGAATGTCAACAAGAGGAAAGAGATGATCGTGGACTTCAGGAGATCCAGACCCAGCCACACACCCCTCCTCATCAATGACACAGCTGTGGAAGTCGTGAGTAGCACCAAGTTCTTGGGGGTGGACATCACCGACAGTCTCAGCTGGTCAGTCCACCCCTCCTCCCTGGCGAAGAAGGCACAGCGGCGCCTGCACTTCTTGCGGAGGTTGAGCAGAGCCTCCCTCCTCCCTCCCATCCTGACAAACATCTACAGTGGGACCATCGAGAGCCTGCTGACCAGATCATCAGGTCCCCGCTCTCCGCCATCAAAGACACTGCAGATAGCCGATGCCTATCCAAAGCCAGTGGGATCCTGTCCGACCCCACCCACCCCAACCATGGTCTGTTCTCCCGTCTGGCATCTGGCAGAACCAGATTCACAAACAGTTACTTCCCCCTGGCCATCAGACTGTTGAACGCCAGTTAACCCCCCCCACTTCCCTGCTGCCACTGATTACACTGTCACCAGCATCAGAGCACTATTCTGCACATTTACACATTTCCCTCTGACCATACAAGTCCACAGTCGCCATTCTACCATTCTACTGTTTATACTGTCTATATTTTGTCCATACTACACAGCATACATACCCCACCACCTGGTCACTGTTTATTCTGTCTATTCTGTTTATACTGTTTATACTGTTTATACTAGTTATATTTTACTCTATTTATATCCCATATTTTTATATTTATCTCAGCTTGTCCATAGATTGTAAGATAGATTGCTGTACTCCGGAACCCGGGAACGACATTTCGTTGTGGAAATGGAATCACTGCTGTGTTTCTTTTTCTCAATGACAATAAATAAACTCTAAAATCCAAGTTTAAAGTCTTTTGCTGTGGAAAAAACCTCCTACCAGCTGTATTCAGACTGACACGTTCACTCTTGGTCATGTGCAACGGTTTAAAACAGGAAGTTTTCTCTCCTACCTCAACCGGCCTTGAGACTCCGACCCTTCCCCCGTCGCTGTCGTCCTCGGCCTCCTCTTCCTCCTCACTGGACAGCACGACTGCAAGCATGGATGGCAAATAATTCTATTAGACGACTGCACTACGATTACATGGATCACAAGGTTTGGCCGCACTTACTAGGCTCCACCGACGTCGACTTGGGCTTCTTCTGCCGGAGCTGCAGGACGGCCGACCTGTAGGGCGTCCTCCTCTCCCGGAACTCCCTCCACCTGCGTCTGTCCGCCTCCCTCGTGTCGTCCGCTGTCGGCGTCGAGTCGGCCGTCCTGGACGACTGCGGCGGGCTGCCCAGCGCCGACGGGGTAGGGCAGGCTTTGCCAGAACGGGAATTGTGCGCCGAGTGTCCGGATGGTGGGACAAAGTCTTCGTCAGAGCCTGAGGCAGACGAGCTCTTCTTCTGCGATGGGTCTCCTCTGTCGCCCTACAGACGACAGGACATCCTTCCATCATCTGCATGAGTAACCGGGGACTGGCAACTTCCTTTCGGGAGGTCGGGGGTGACCTTTGACCCTCACCTTCCCCTCAGCCATGGCCCACCTCGTGGAGGGGCTCAAGGTCGCAGCTCGCTTTTCGCTTCGCAGCAGCGCTATCGAGTCCAGAGCCTTCAGGGAGATGTGTTCAGTAGACGGACGCAGACCTGTGAGTGAAAAACATTCACACAGTGACAATAAGAACCGACTCGTCTTTTGCTTTTTGCAAAGCAGAAAATAAATTAATAAATTAGTGAGAAGCTGCGTGTTGATTGGGGAAAAAAATTACCACTGAGGTCACTTTTCTTCTTGTGCGAAGGAGGCGCTGTCTCCGAGCTCATGGCAGGCTGCAGCAGCCGGTCAGACGCTCTCTTCGGACGCCATCTGGTGGACAAAAGAGGGAAACGTCAACGTTCCGCATTCTGCTCACAGTGGACGTACAAATAAATAGAAGTAACCTATTTAGTTCTTCCTGAGTCAATACGATTTACTATCAACATGTTGACATAGATGTTCATTTTGTTTTTTATGTCTAAAATAATTTTTCCATTGTTATCCTATTTCTCTCCTGCACTGTAAGTGCTGTTGTAAATCAGGCAAATTTCTTCAGCTTGGGATTATTATTCTTACTCATTTAGCTTCACAAGATACCATCGCACATCCAGTACGTCTTATCTTGAGCAAACGTAATCATTGTTAACTAACTGTCAGGGGCCAGTAAAAGAGAAAGAAGAAGAAGAAGAAGAAGAAGAAGAAGAAGAAGAAGAAGAAATGTCTGTGTGTATGTGTGACACTTTTACAGACTCACCCATTCGTGACAGTCGAAGTTGAATCACTTCTCTTTCCAGGCTGTGATTGGTTGCTTGAGCCTCCTACAGCTTTGTGACCGGCCATTGGTCTTCTTCTGCTGGGACTGTCAATACCCAACAAAGTTTTGACCATGTCTCTGAACAGAGGTTTGGAGGGAGAACTAAACATAAATTTAAAAACTAAACCAAATGAAAGGTTTGGCAGCGATAATGTTGTCTCAGTGTGGTTTCCAGGGCTGTCACAGCCTAAAGACGAGCACTACGTACCTCTGAGTGTTTGCTGTGGAGCTGAGGGTGTTCCCCACATGCATCCTGCCAGTGCGGCCTCGACCAGACTGATTCCCATAACCAGACTAAAATGTGACACAAGCAGGTAGGAACATTTGGAAAAATAAATAAAGGAATAACACCATTTTAAGCAACAAAAAAACAACCTCATGAGATGCACTGTGGTAAAAACAGGTACAACGCACCGCCTCAGGTTCTTGGTTGAGACTCTGTAGGCGGGACAGTGGCGAGAGCATGTGTGTCTGGGACGAGTCAGACTCATCCGGACGTTTCTTCTTCGGGATTTTGAAGAGAGATGCCATGCTGAAGAAACAGAGGAGACAGACTGATATCAGATCAACAAAAACATATGTTTTTCTAGAGATTAAACTATTGTCCTTTCATTTTTTTCTGGCAGATTTTTTGGAGATGATGATCAAATTACATATCAACCTGAAATTATACTAAAATGGTCTTTAATGGCTTTGCAAACAGAAAAATCATTTAAAATAAATGAAATCAGATTCATATTTATGTGATTTTAAACTGTGATGGTCAGACTCATTTAAGGGAGACAAACGTTATAATGTAAGCAAATCCAACAAAAACATATTCCTTATTTTTTATATATATATATATATATATATATATATATATATATATATATATATACATACATACATATAACATAGTACATTTTAATGTTTACACCATAAACTCGGAATTTTCGTTTCCCTTTAAATTAACAAGTCTTTTTTTTTTTTAAACGTTCGAAAAGATATTTGGAGATTTCGTCAATAATCCAGCTATGATATGAAACGTTAGCACTTAGCTTTAGCTCTAGCTCAAAGTGCAAACAATATAAACGAAGTGTGCATTACATGGGACTAATAACATAAGCCGAATGAACCTTAGTGGCCCACAAAAACATTACCAGGAAGTACTTCTACTTTACTGCGTAATATTTTAACCTTAAAGCTGTACATAGTTTTAAAAGCACACATTCTAAATTTGGGTCCTGCCACAGCTGCAGCCACAACATTTGGAGTTTAGCCGTGAAATAAAGCACGCTGTCATGTTTCGGTTCTGTGTTCAGACTCAAAATAGTTTGTTGCACTGTTATTAAACCAAACACCGGGGGTTGCCAACCTAAACGTCAAATGGTGGAGCCAGCTAGCTGCCGAGCTAGTAGCTGAGCTACGTTAGCATCAGGTCGACTTCTTCGTGTAAAACTCCGCTCATGGGCTCATCCTGGCTGGCCGAAATGACGTCATTTCCGATTCGTAAAAACCTCTAAGATGGAAAAACACGACGTTATTGGAACACATCTCTGTGACCCGCAGGTGGGGGCAGCAGCTTGGAACCATCGGCTGTTCTGCAGCTCAATAGACTTGACAACATCAAGCGCGTAAGATGACGCGTGGGACTTTATGTCCTACGTCATTACGTCACTGACGTCAGAGTCCTCGTGGTAAATGTTATTATTATTATTATTATTATTATTATTGTTATTATTATTATTATTATTATTATTATTATTATTATTGCACCAAAAAACACCTAACCAAATAAATATCTACATGTTTACAGTATAAAAAACAATATGGCTAGCACTCATTTTAAAATTCCATTAGCCTGAAATGTGTACTTTTCAAATATTCTTTAACAACAAAAAGCTCAACAAAAACAAAAGCAGGAGGGGGGGGAATCAAAGACAAACGCAAGGGAAGTAAGAGCAAAAGCATCAAAGGCATGGAAGGTGGTTACTAGTCTGTGTAACTTCATGGGCAATTTCATTAGAGACACTGGCAGCGAAAAAAGATAAGTACATTTAGCATTCAATCTGTACAGCATGTTGTGAGATCGTGAAAGCTGCGCTTTGCATTTTGTTGGGTACATTTCTGAGACAGGCGGACAGACATCTCGCTCCAGGGGAGACTGACTGGTGGTTGGAAGGTCTGCAGTGGACGGAACACTACTCAACACGTTATTTATGTGGAAATTCACTATTTTATAGTGGGTCAAGTCATATGCTATTATCAAACCCTAAAGCTGTTGAATAAAAGTTTTTGATCAAATTAATTAAGTCAGTCATTATTGTGTTGCATTCACAGTAGCTGAGGCGATAATACACAAAGATGACATATTTGACAACCTAACATGTTTTTTCAGCTTTGTTCATCAAACCGCTTAAGTGTAAATGTCTAACATGTTGAGTGTGTCCACAGGTACACAAAGCTGATTCTGCTTCTGTTTTGGCAGAGTGGAGTGTGTACCAACAGCATTTTTATTCAACAATCACTTAAATGTTTTTGAAACCATTTCCCTTGAGAGATTTTCTCCAAATCTGGAATTTTTGTGCGTTTAATCTTTTCTTCTTTTGCTGAACAGGAAATTGTTTTTTTCACGTCTTATCTTTATGTCAGTGTTTCATTTTTTTTTTTTCATCAGCAGTAAAGGTGACAGCTTATGTTAGTGATGCAGACCTGCTACAACGCAACCACAACACAACCCATGGAAAAGACATACTTTGGACACCTGTCTTTGTTGTTGTTGTTGTTGTTGTTTGTTCTGAACTAATGTATATTAGTAGTATTGAAGTATTTCTTTTTAAAACAGCATTATGAAAAAGACATTTTTGAGAAGTCAGCTTGGTTTAGGTCGCTTGTTAACATTTGTAATCCATTGTCTCCGTGCAGCTGCACCATAATGCATCAGAAAAATGTCAGATTACCTGTAGGACTGATGTGAATGAGTAATATTCTAGAACAGTCCTATTTTATTTCCGTGTAAAATGAAATCTGAAGCTTGCGTCTACCCTGAAACTGTGAGGTTGTGGGTTTGATCCCGGCTTGGTCATACCAAACATTAACAGTAGCCCTCAGTAGCACTCACGGTCTTTCTTCATTCCGTCCACTTGTGTGTTTATTGACCTTTTCTTTGCAAAGAGAATAAAAACCTTGACGACGAGCAGAAGCCCCATTTTCATTTGGGGCCAGCAGCTGAAAATTTCCACGACATTTCTGAGAGCAATATACTTTTTTTCCTGTAGTAATAGCATTTAAATACCAGGGAGAGCTAATTTACCATCTCACTGAAGAGTATGTTTCATTTACAGTTGCGATATGTTCTCTAAAAATCTATCAAAAAGTTCAGGCGTTGCATGGCCAATGAGAAAATATAACTATAAACAAAGGCCACCAACATTAGAGGGGGAAAAAAATCTGTGCGTGGTACTGTGCGTTCAGTTACTTTGTCTTCTTGCTTTTACATAATAAGAAAATTATGCATAAATAGATAAATATTGAAAAACAATGATGCAAATGACTGTTCTACAAAAACTTTTATGTAAACTTGAAATGAACTTCATATGAACTATGCAGCAAACTGTCCTTCCTGGACCCAGATACAGACGACGGTGTGCACTTATCTGGAAAAAGAATTAACTTTCATGCAGCAAATTTTGGTTCCTCCATCTTTGATGTGATGAAGCAGCCGTCAATAAGAGGAAAAGTTATATTTTTGAACCAGTCGGTCATCTTTTGCAGATGAACAAGGTCAGGCCAGTGAGTGTGTTTGGCCACAGGAGGATTTTGATCCAACCCAAGGCCTGAGCAAATAGCAGACGGACGAACTGACTGACAGACAGACAGACAGACAGACAGACAGACTCAAGTCAGTCACTCACTCACGTAAACATCAAATCAAACCTAAATCTCTATTTCTAGCAAAGAAATAGAGATTTATTATTTTATTTTACTTTTTATGATCACCTGATTTCATGATTTCTTGCTTGGAATCCTTCATCTGAGTGCCAGTCATCCTTTAGAAAGCTTTACAATAGTTTTCTGAATGTTCTGGTAGTCACAAATGACTCCCAATGACTGGTGCCCATTGTGTTACAACCGAAATTCCAAAATCGACTATTATCAGAAGAGCAGCAAACACATTTTACTGCTGACACTTACATAATAAATATATATTAACCTTTGAAATTATTGCATGTGACACTATCTATTTCCACCACCATCAGACATTCCAAAAACTCCCTATCATTATCATGGAACCACTTGCCAGAGTCCTCGTAGCATAGCTTGTCTCTTTGCATTTTTTCCCCCAACATTCTGCAACAATGAAACGATGATGGAACCCATAGCCTTGAGGGGAAAGAGACAATAGCAGGGGATCAGTGTGACTCAATCCTGTAAAGTGTCTGTTGAAACTTTTATTTTGGTTTTTAACTCTGCAAATAAATGACAATATAGTCCCCGCTGACTCCCTGCAGAGCCGCAGTGGCCACATCCCACCGCTAGGGGTCCCCGTTTTCGACTCACTCGACACGCTCTGACGTCACAAACCTCTCACAAGCGACCCAAGCACCAACACGCGCCGTCACCTGCGCGCGTGCGTCCCTGCTTGGTGGAGACTGCTGCTGCTGCAGACATGTTATGACGCGGGCTCTGCGTCTGCATCAGGACGGTCCGGTCCAGGAGGGGGGAGTGGGGTGGGCTGGGGAGGGGATGCTGCGGCCCCGCCTGGGACGACGCCGGAATGCAGCCCTCCATCACGAGCATCTGAGGCCGGGGATCGGACGCGTGGGTCCTGGAATGGGACACGTCTGAGCGAGCGTCGCCCCCTGCGGTGACATCGCCGCTGCGGGACTTGCGGGGAGGGTAGGGTGGGGGTGGGGGTGCGTAGGGTAGGTGGGCTGGGGTGTTGGGTGGCGGGTGGGGGTAGCGCCTTCCAAGATGGGGAACAGCTTCACCAACCTGGGCGCCTTCCAGTCGCTGCACATAGTCATGCTCGGCCTGGACTCGGCGGGCAAGACCACGGTGCTGTACCGGCTGAAATTCAACGAGTTCGTCAACACGGTGCCCACCATCGGCTTCAACACGGAGCGCATCCGGCTGGGCGGCGCGGGCGCGTCGCGGGGCATCAGCTGCCACTTCTGGGACGTCGGCGGCCAGGAGAAGCTGCGGCCCCTGTGGAAGCCCTACAGCCGCTGCGCCGACGGCATCGTGTACGTGGTGGACTCGGTGGACGCCGAGCGACTGGAGGAGGCGCGCGCCGAGCTGCACCGGATCGCGCGCTTCGCGGAGAACCAGGGCGCGCCGCTGCTGGTCATCGCCAACAAGCAGGACCTGCCGCGCGCGCTCGACGTGGCCGAGATCGAGGGCCAGCTCGCGCTGGCTGAGCTCGGGCCCGGCACGCCGTACCACGTCCAGCCGGCGTGCGCCATCATCGGCGAGGGCCTGCACGAGGGCATGGACAAGCTGTACGAGATGATCGTCAAGCGGCGGAAGTCGCTCAAGCAGAGGAAGAAGAGGCAGTGACCACCACCTAATCCCAGGACCGAGACCATGACTCATATATCAAACTGTAGTAAACACTGCGGGTGGTGGAGGTAATATATGCAGTATATGTTTATAGTGACGCTACTTTGGCTGGATTTCTATTAGTATTTTTGCCTCTCTGTCATCGTCACAGGGCATCTCAGTACGACTGTTCATGAATGTGAGACGAGCCTGTCTTGGTTTTTATCTGTTGCATTAGTTCAGACGAGCATTGGGGATTCCGGCAGCGTCTCCCTCGGATACAGTTGGTGTGCCGGATCATAACAACCTCCCATCTCCACCATCAGCCTTTGCCATTTATTTATTTATTTATTTATTTATTTAATGTGGGATGTCAAAAAGATATCTAATCTGAAAGGCTCTGAAGTCACACAAGCTACATGTAGACTGCTTGAGAAGCCAATGGAAGGGGGGAAATTAATGTTGTGTATACAGTACTAAGTGTAGCATTGGAAATTGTGGCAGAAGTGTTAAGATTTGTCCACTTGTAGCTCTGCAATTCCTCGACCCTCTTTGAATTCTGAACGTTCCATCAGAATGTTGGATCTTTTAATCGATGACGACTGACTGTTGGTATGTGTGTGTGTGTGCGCGCGTGCTGAGTGGCAAAAAAATCTTTTTTTTTTTTTTTTTTGTCAGTCTTTGAGAAGCTAAACCAGGAGTCAGGCCTGCTGGCTACTCATGTGGTCCTTGGGGGCTACCTGGTGCCCGTGGGCACCACGTTGGTGACCCCTGACCTAAACTATTCTGAGGAGGATTAACATGGAAGCGACTGTTTCTGTTCTTTGTGCACCTGGGTCCCAAAAGCAGAACTATAAGATTACCGACGGGCCTGACAACATGTTACTCTTGGGAATCGAAAATTCCTGCTAAATATTGTATTGCTTTCCAGCTGTGTGTGTGTGTGTGTGCGCGTGTGTGCGTGTGTGCGTGCGTGCGCGCGTGCGTGCGTGCGTGCGTGTGTGTGTGTGCGTGTGTGTGTTGTTTGTTTGCTGACGGGTCAACTTGGGCAGCAGATCATGTGACTAGTTGACAAAAACAGAATATTCAGAAAAAAAAAACTATTGTAAAACTTTCCAAAGGATGACAAACGACCTTGCGCAATTAAGAAATATACTATTTAGATTTATAAGGAATGTATTTAACAGATATTTATATTAACAAGAAGGCAACGTGATGAGACGGGACAAAGTTTCCTCACTAGTGGCCACCACGTAAAACACAATCAAGGAGGGATTGAACGTGTTGCTGTGTCAGTTTGCTTGCAGCTCATGACTTGGGCGGGACACAAACTGATGGAAATCAAAAAAAAAGAAGAAAAAAAAACTCGAGATCGAATAAAAATCTAAACGCTTTTTGTAATCAGCTTTTTGTTCGTCTTGCTTGGTGCCGACCGACAACTGACAGAAGCAAAGTGTCTTCCTGTGTCAAAACACAACTGGAACCGGTTTATCTGCAGCAGAAAGTTGACTTTTCCTCTGAACGATGGCTCCTTCATATCACATGGGCGAATGCGGAACAAAAAGAAAAAAGAAAAATGCTGCATTAAAGTTTATTTTGGTTAATTCCTTCTTTCCAGCGAGACAGCCGACCCTTATCTGTGTCTGCTTCTGAGAAGGACCGATTGCAGCAGCAGAGTTCAATATAAAGTTAAATCAGCATCTTGTACTTTTCTGACCGGACTGTTGAATGTCATATCGCAGAATCAAAAACTTGGAGAGTGAATGTGCGCGTGGCAAAGCTTGTGGCGCCCTCTCCGCAGCACACACAGCCGGGCTGCATGAGGCCGTGCATGACGGCCGCTGCTTCTAGGCCATGTAAATTATACAGTGTAGTGTCGAAGGCGGGAAAAAACAGCAAAACCAAATGATGCATTGAATGCCACAGCGGGTGGGGGAAAAAAAGTATTTTCTCAATTAAACTATTTGTAAATCGAAATGTGTGTTGTCTTTTTTCTCAAGCTGCCATATATGCATATTTACTTCTATTTATCAAATACATTTACATTGATTTATTATTAATTGAGTGTAATGGAATTCTTTAACCAGACCAAAGGGCTAAATACTGCTGTTTTTTTTTCCCTCCTAGTAATATTCATCAAATTACATGAAGGTAATTAAATGTTCTATTGTTATGAAATTAAAATCTATGACCGCTCGAGATAAAAAAAAAAAAAAAAGATGCAGACAAAAAGATTTTTTTGGGGAAAAATAGTATAATACTGATTCTTGAGTACAATTAATGTACCAGAGCCGCAGTTGCAAAAAGAAAAAAAAAACAAAAAACGCCTTTGTGATATTTACACATTACTTAAGATTTCACTGAAGGGTCTATTTACATTTTTTGTCTTCCAAGGGCATGACCTCTGACCTCTGAATGACTTCACTACATGAGTGAATGTGAAACCAAAAATGCTGCATTAAAGTTTCTCTTTGATTAATTCCCTTTTCTAGTCAAAGTGACCTCCCAGTCATAGAGCTTCCAAACTGTGTCCGCTTCCAGGGAAGACAGATTGCAGCAGAGTTGACACAAAGTTCAGTCAGCGTCCACTGTAGACCGACATCCAGCTTCAGATGTGTCCTTAGTTTCGTCAAGGACAAACTAACTAACTAACACACCAACTGCAGTCAAAGAACATATTAGTGAGAATTTCCTAATGATGTTACAAGGATAAAACAAAAAACTGTGACTATTATACTCCATACTTCCTGTTTCAGGCTTGGCGTGTGCTGCAGTTCTTTCATGTGGTTCATATTGACACTGTAAGGAAACGTCACACACCACAGCACAGTGAGATTCACTGAGCGCAAACCGCCGACCGCTGTGTCTTTGGCCGCGCCTTTGACTCCTCCTCCATCCCCGTTCACCTCCTGTCCATCTGTGAGAGGCAGCGAATGGGATTTAATCCCTTGTTTGGCTGTGAAACACATGGGACACTCTCTTTTCTAATATTTCATTGTGGGTTTATCTGATGGCAAGATTGTTAAGATTAACTTGTGTTTCTCCGTCAGGAGCCACAACAAAGACATGGATTTGTGTAGACAAACACGCAGCTCTATTATTGGAGGTTAAACAAGAACCGACAAGATGGGAAATGGCTCCTCCAGATGGCCAAATACACTTTCAAAAATAGACTGCACTTATATAGTGCTTTCCAGCACCATCATGGTACAACAACGCAAAACCAGTGGATTTCTGTACCTGTAGGTCCCTCTTGTGGTAAAACGTGTGACTTGCATTATCACACGTTAACAATTTGCTGCTCTTGGTCTTGGTTCAGAGTGCAGTTGTGGCTCCTAGCTCATCTCACAAGACGGCCACGATGGACCTCTGTGCATCCTTGCCTGGTTACTGTCCTCACTGGCCACAAGTCTACTGTTTAGTAAGAACAGACTGATGTGTGAGTGCACGGAGCGCTCAGGTGGCAAGAAACAATTCACGTTCAGTTCATTGTCAAGTTCATCGGCAATCAAACATTCAATGTTCCTTTACTTCTAAGCAGGCACCGTGTGAACATCTGCAACCAGGTTAGAAAGGTTTGACAGAGTCATAAATTAATTCATTTATGAGGAGAAAACATTTTTTGTTTAGAACCGGATAAAATAAATTGACTCAGTCTTTTGCCATCGGTAGAAAAACAAGTTTTGTTACATCAGGAAAACTATTATCACGAGATAATAGTGCGTAAAAAATACACTAATGCCGCTTAAATGTTGTAAATGTTACACCACTCACTGCAGACGACTCTTGTGGTGTGGGAAAAACGTTCATTTATTGCTTCACAGACAGGAAAACTCCTGGAAAAACGCTAGGCAGCAGGCATACAGCAACACGAGACAAAATCAGTTCTTCCGGGCTCGACTATCGACTGTCACGGTGTATAACCGATCGCCACCTGCTGGCAGGTGGAGCCCGTGAACTTGTCCCCTCCCATACACATCAAACAGTTTGAAAGAGTGACAACCCTCAAATAAAACAAGTGCACAATAAACTCCTTACAGGTGCCACATAAACAAACCAGCTTCAAGTCAGGGACGCCGTCACGGGCAAACAGGCCTGGAACCGCTAACTCTACAAGTAAGCTGTTGCATTATATAGTTTGGCCACACGATGGCGCCATTAGACTAGTTCAGCTAATGACCGATTGAGGTTTTCATTGAAAACAGCCATTCTATTAAAAAATCAAAGAGATGGGAAATGTTTAATGCTAAATAAATAAATAGCCACATTAAGATACAACATAAATGACAGGAAGCAAAGTAAAAAATATGTCTTTTTACTCTTGAATTGGTCCTCTAATGAACAAATTTTAATTAAAAGCCCTTAAAATAAATTATTCAGGATATTAAAAAAAATAGAAAATTGATAGGCTAACTTAAATTTCTTATAACTTCGGCATTGAGTATGTAATTTTTAGGCATGGATTAAAAACAAAAGAAATTAAATGATAAACTCTCTCATGTGGATGCAGAAGAAAGCTGTCGGTTCATCAAGTTCACACTGCCTCTGTTCCCCATTCCCCAAATTGGGAACAACAATTTGAGTTTGTGAGTTTGCTCTGTCTTTCGCTGCCACTTCCTGTTGGCACTATTTACATTTACATTTCCCACCGAATAGCCGTCCTCGCTCCCTTTTTCAAGCGCACACCAGGGCCTCACGCAGGACATTTCTCCAGTTCTCTGGACCCCTTCAGTCTGGTAGATGTCTGGAACCAAGATAGACCTTAGAATTGTGTTGTTGTTGGTTTTTTTTGAAAGGAGAAAAGATTTGAGATGTGTCCTCTTGGAGTGCAATAGAAAAATGTAGCGGCCCTCTCTTGCTGTCACACAGCTCGCTCCCAACGAATTGGAAATGCCAGCATCCCCTCCCACGCTGCGTCCTCTCGCCGCCCACTCTCCTTCCAGTCTGGGCTTATTTATCGCACAAACTGGCGTCTGAGAACCGTTAAAGAAACACACACGCACAAAGAACAACAACAACAACAACAACAACAAAAAAGAAAGAAAGAAAGAAACAGACAGGATGGATTTGTTACAGCAGGGGGTTTTGTCGACTGTACGCGCTGCTCTGAGGGGGCGGCCACATTGATGGAGAATAATGTGTTTACTAGACAGACTGTGAGACGAGGTGCCCCACACAAAAACACACACACACACACACTCACACACACACACACACACACACACACACGGGTTGAAGTGCAATGACTCTGCAGTCGTCTGACGTCGCGGCCTCTGGACACGCGTGTTCAGCCTCTGTCATCCGTCTTGGAGCCTCATGCATTTCCAATCCGGAGAGCCGGGAAACCACATGAAATGTTGATGTCGCAACACAAATTTCTCATGAGCATTTTTTTTTTCTTGGCTCGCCAACAGATGCAGCTAATTATTATGAATGTCCACATTTGAATGGAAGAGAGTTAATATTTGTTTTGCGCGATTATAACATTTCCTTTGTTTGAAGATGCCGGCGATCCAGGAACATTTGGTAAGTTTTCTGTCACTGTGACAGGACTTGTTTTCTTCCGTCTTTCTTTCTTTCTTTCATAAGTTCTTGAAAACTTGGACTTGGACTTACTTAAAAAAAAGGTTTTCGGACACCCGTAAATATTGTCTCATTCCCAGTTATTGTCATTAAATATTTGCCTGGGTTTTTTTTCTGGTGTGTGCATTTCAAAGGGATTGGCTGCATCAGTCACACAGACAAATGGAATTATTTTGTTGTTTATTGACAGAACAGTGGCCATGCATCTTATGGGTAAATGACAGTCACTAAAATAAACTGTGCTGGGAGACTTAAGATTCATTCTCAGTTCAACAAGCGTAATTATTAAACCTGATTATTTGAGAGAGCTTGTGTTTTGTTCGAAGTCAGGGGAACAACTTGTTAATTAAAGTCATTGAAAAAAAATTGCTCAGTATTGGTGGCTGAAAATTAAAATTTCCATTTTACCTGAATCTGGCAGGGAGGCTATAAGGCTACAAACAATGATTAAATTAATTTTTTTTTTTTTTTTTTTTTAAATGGACTTCATTAGCTTTAAAATCTCAGCCCTCCTGTATGTTGCTGCCAAAAACGGTCGGCTAGCTGGATTTTACAGGAGAAAAAAAAATGGTTTGTGGTATTGAGCAACGCTCTGATAGCTGTTTGATAGATGTTTTTATTTGTGAGGCCATTCACTCGACGATAAGGAGGTTGAAAACAAGGCTTCACAGGGGATGATGCAAACAAAAAGCAGAACAAAATAGATCCAACTGAGGAACAAAATGTCAAAAAAGCAACAACAAACATCTGGCAGGTTTTGCTGTTGGTGAGGAGAGAAACTGGGACATAATGGTCAGAAAAAGTCACTTTTGATCCGGACATGTCTGAGACTGGAGGCATTTAGCAGGTATCGCTCAGCGCCTGACATTAAAATGCCACCAGAAGTGTCTGAGCCCAAGGCCGGAGATGAACGGCTGCCCTTTCATCTGCATCTGTGAAGGCGAACGGCTGTTCTCCGTTTGATCCGAGCCTTGTGAAGAAGCTAGGATCGCGATTTCGTATTAGGAGGGGGAGGTGTGACGGCTTCACGGCAAGAGGTTTGGTCAAATATTTACCCGTATCATCAGTGAATAGAGGATATCTCAAAGGATTTGGCAAGAGTTCCGGCTAATGAAGCAAAGTCCCTTTCATCGCTGACAATCAGACAGTTTGAATGAATTCTACGTCTCTTGATGTACAATAGACGTGGCGTCGGAGGAGAGGGGAAAGCGCAAGCGGGTACAAGCAGCCGTCAATCAGCCCGACGAGTCGTGCAAGAGCCACTCGGGGCACTTAGGAGACGTCGCTGAGGACAAATAATTAGGGCCTCCTACCCATGGAAAGGGATTTCTTGGCAATGTAATGGAATTTGTGTCGCCATGAAGAGGTTGCGCAGGCAAATGCATCGTAAAAAAGGTCGGTTGCAGGGAGCTGGATGGACTGTTGAGGCTGCGATGACAGCAGGCGCGTCGTGAGTTGAGGCGCTGCTTCTTTTTTTTTTCCCCCAGTGTGACATTTAAATGCGTCATGAAGCACTGCAGCACAGAGCGCTCAAAGAGTCTGCGCTGCCTCGCAGTAGTCACATTATATAGACATTTGGGTTTTTTTCAAATTTTTACTCTTGCTGTGACTCACCGTCATTAGAAGTTCTTGGTTCCTGGACCACCCATCATGGTGGTGGTCCAGGAACTGCTGAGCTCTTCTCCTCCAGGTGTCTATGATGTAGCAGCAGGAAGGCAGACAGAAAGGCCTGATCGGAGGTGGAGTAGAGAGGTAATGTTTGTATTAAAGCAAACAAAATGTCTTAGATTGACCATCGAGATCACCTTCTACTATACAGTAACACAAAACTGCCGGCAACATTGCTAACTACAGCCTGTTTTCAAATCGTAGCTAGTAGCTAGAAAGTGTTTTTGTCTGTCTGCTGTTTATTTATTTTCGATATCGCTGTCACATTTTCAAGTAATTCCTTCGTCATTGTCTCCCCGGACAATGTGGGAGGCTCCAGTTGGAGTTCAGTCACCAGAGGGGTGAAGCGACAGGAGGTTGTTAACCCTCATCCACCTCGCAGGGAGGAAAAAAAAAAAAGCAGATCGGGGTGCGAAAGTCAGAGGGGCTGACCGGGCTGACGGCCGAAACGCTTCCCGCTCAGCCTTGCACCAAATCAAATGTCATCCCTGCCAGGGTCAATTACCGGAGCCGCCGGGAGGCGAGGGAAAAGGAAAGGAGGCAAACGAAGGAGAAGAAATATGCGGCCGAGGTGATGAAAGTCTAAAGAGCACAGACAGCGGAGGAGTTCACGGCTGAGCTGGAAATACACCATTGATGTTCGAACCTCAAGAGCACAGCAACAACAACAACAACAACTCAACAAAAACGATTATCCTCCGCCGTCTGATTACCTGGAGTGAACAGAGAAATTAAAGGGTGTAAACACTCAGTGTGAACACCCAGTGATTACAATCAGCGAGACAGAGGACTTGTTTGAAGGAGGGAACGGGAATAGCCAGAGGCTTCGTAGCTACATTTTGAAAAAGCACTACCAATGTCAGCGAAGTGTTGAGGTATGTCTCACCCCAACGCACTGGAGCAACAGAAGAATTGCTTCAGAATTGCAACAGAAGGTTGTTTTGTTTTATTTTATTTTTAAAGCCTCTCTCTTGCATAATTCCATATTCTGTGAGAAGTTCCAGTTTATTTATGCTATTAATTTCTTATCTGGGCACAAAAAGCCTCTCGTCGAGGATGCCTGTTCCCAGAGTGCTCATCGTGAGAAGATGGAGGAGAGGCGAATGAATGACGGCTGAAAAAAAGCCGCCACGGTTTGAGAAAACTTCAGCCTCCGCGCTTCGAAGCCTAATTATTATAGCGAAGCCTGTCTCGTAATATCTCAAACGACACACAAAGGAATGATAGTAAATCATGGCCTAACAATCAGCGGAGGGAGCTGCCAGCAGGCGGCGGAGCGAAAGCGGTACCTTGCTTTTTCTTTTTTTAAATTCAAGCCATGGAGATAATTAAAGGGAAGTTCATTTTAAAAGAGTAATACAACTGATTAACAACCATGTAAAAGGTCCATTTGTAGGATGAATAAATTGAAATGACTCTCCCTTCCCTCTCTCTCCCTGCCTAAGCGAAGGCGAGCATGTTTTATTGCGGAAAAAAGTCTGAAATGTGGGTGAGGTGGGAAAAATCATAAAGGAAGTTGACTGGCATACACTTAAACAATCAGAAGGGTATGACTGAGTTGTTAAACTAATGAAATAAAATAAAATAAAATAAAAACCGGAGAGTATAAATTCTCGGTCATGTGTCATTTTTATTCTGGCTCAGCTGTGACCAGAACATTTCATGGTTTGGTGGAGGGATGAGCGGAGACACGGAAAAATAAACTGGCCCTCGTAACTCCCATTGTAATGCTCCAGGAAGATAAGCTCAGATGATTGATGGAGCTGAACAATGAAATACAGCTCAGATTCTGAGAGGTTGGATAAATACACAAGATCATTGTCTTGCATCCATGTCCATGTCCATGCAATCCAAGACAGCTTAAATCAAGGTGATTGAAGAAGCCAGTGCAAATCCAGACCAGGATTCAGCCCTTTTCAGATGAAAGATCTCGGGGCCGGATGAAATGAAAAGTTGCGCGTCACCAATCGGCAATCCAATTTAAAAAAAATGCAGGAGACATACATACACGGGGGGTGGGGGGTCGACAAACCCCATAAGCCTATGAACACATGGGTCTGAACGGCCCTGCTCCTAGAGATTCCAAAGTCTTCACTTGGTGTCACTAGCTTTCCATGCAAACTGCCTGTGGAGACTTAAAAAAGCCAGGCGAGGGCATTATGTATAGTCAGAAAGATTTCGCAAGTGGTACTCACTGCCGTACTGTGACAGCTGCTTTTTAAGACGGACGTCTCTAAGATGGGAAAAAGGATTTTCACTGGGGCTGGCAAATGACGTACGCCTTCAGGTATTAGTCGAGCGAGGGAAAGAGGAGGACGCCTATCACTGGCTTTTCCCTTCATAAAAGTCCAATTTAATCCCCTGCCTATTTGCAGAGGTCGTCTGTTGGGTTGTTCTCATTACCCCCC
This sequence comes from Nelusetta ayraudi, assembly GCF_046127955.1. NCBI lineage: Eukaryota > Metazoa > Chordata > Actinopteri > Tetraodontiformes > Monacanthidae > Nelusetta > Nelusetta ayraudi. The sequence continues at coordinate 3,054,292 of NW_027466056.1, forward strand.
TCTTAAACACTTTACAGCTGCCAGACTTGATTCCCTTTGGCTCTTGCTGTTTGTCAGTCCGGTCTGTTTTTGTTTTTCCCTCTGAAATGAAGGTCTGAGAAAACGAGGAAACTGTATGCACAAGTTGGGAGAAGTCGGAAAAGTGTCTCAAAATCATTTGCATGTTCTCACTTACAATAGAGGATTATTGGGAATCCTTAGAATCATAGGGTCAGTGACGGATGGAGGAATCCGGATTTTAGACTACAGAGTTTTAATAATCCTCGCAGCACTCTAGGAACTCATGACTCCCTGAAGGAAGGATAAAGAAGAAAAGAAGTTCAAAGTTTAACAGTGAGGTCAGATACCCAAGAAATAAAGTTACATGGGAGGAGAAAAGAGGTTGCGGTTGATGGTATTGCAGAGGGACATAGTAGGATGGCCTCACCACAGAACCTTGATCCTAATCGACTTATCCAAAAGGGGTACCTTGTTCGCCTCCTGCTTTATTTCATCGACCTCGGCCAATTCAATCCTGCTATCAACAATGTCGACCTGAGCCCAAGAGTTGTCACGGCTTTTACAACCACGTGAGAACGCAGAGAGAATACAGACTTCTCAAGCCAAAAGAACCTGTGAACATTCCTCTCTTTGCAGTAATGGCACATAATGCCAGCGTCGGACATAGAGGGTGGATGGTAATGGTCCTCCCACAAACACGTACACACACAATCTAGTGCGGAACATCTTTCCTTATTCATTATTTGCACCAGGATTCATCTTCATTGATCTAACCCTAAAGGGCATACGTAGTTTTGCAATTCAGCTATGCCGACTTTCTCCCCATTATTCATCACATTTCATTAGACCCTTTTCTGTAGTTGCTGAAAACCTGAATGAGAAGAAAGAATAATGGAAGAGCTCGAGTCTGATTTGAATCAGCACAATGACCCCTCTGCCGTGCTCATCCACCGATCGATTCCCCTCTGTGAGTGGACCACTGGGTTCTGTGCAGCTGTCAGATCTCAAATGGTCCATATCTCCATGGAAAAATAGACAAAGGCTCGTTTAAATTCTGACCTCCGCTTCACTGCAGACCTTGGGTGCAGCCAAAAGTTTTTAAAGACAAGGGGGAGGTAACATTTAGCTTTAAATGAGTGTTTTGGACTTTGAAAATTGGTCGTAGAGGGGTGAAGTGTAGATCGGGGGCTCGGTCAACTTGTTGATCTGCATTAGGTGGCATCAATGTCAGCTAATAGAGCTGAACTTTCCCTTGCTCTTCCATCAGGACAAAAACTTAGAACGGGGCTATCTCTGTCTGCCATGGTTTTTCTCTCCTGTTTGAATTAATGCAACACAACCTGAAGAAAAATATCTTGAGCAAACCAAACTTGTTGACTTTGGACATTAAGAGGCAGTTTAACCAGTTTAATTTTGTTATGGAACTCCCTGAAAACAAATGGCAGGGTGACATTTGTTTAGCAAAAAAACCTCTCATGTGACTCGTCGGCTCTTTGAAGCAGATTATTTTGACCATTAGCATAACTCGGTGGGGGGTGGGAGGAGGTGTGTGGTGCGGCATTTTGAACATTTGTTTAACAATATTTGTTGAGTCCACTAGTAGAGAGAGATGGCTGAAACTGTACAGCATGTGTGAAGAAATATATGTGTGCGGGGAGTGTGCCGCTCTTATTTCACATCAATTTTGCTGGACAGATCCATTAAGTTCATTATTATATGTCAACATTATTAACACCGAGACAGAGGAGGGGCACAGTTAGGGAGGTGGAAACGGCAAGGAGGCAGTTGAGTCTTTATGGAGATGTTTTTGCTTTATGTGAGAAGCCAAATGGCTTTCAGTGGGTGCACTGGAAAACATCAAGGTATGCCGTCACTATCTGGGTCAAATGGCAAAAAAAACTAAAACAAAGATCCAAAATAGGACTAGTTGACTGGTGAATGGGACGTCCCTTCTCCAAATTGCAATCTTTGGAATCCATCTTTCTCAGATGGATGTATGAAATAAAGCTAGAAAACTGGAGACGTTCCACCTGACAGACGATATTGCGAATGGTCTGAAAGACAAACTGAGCAAAACTGAACACAGCTATGGGGTGTTTAAGTTGTCAAGAATGTCTTCAAAAGGCTCTAGATTAGCTTCAGAAACTAAGTGATTGCTCCTCCATCCATCCATCCATCCATTCATCCTTCTGTCATGGGTTTCCCAGGCGAGCGCACCCACGCGGCGCACCCCCTCAGTCCCTGTCTGTCATCTTGACTGGCATCATCCTCCCAGGGTCAAACCCCATCCTTGCTGGATCAGTCACACTCCCGCCCCGAGGGTTCAAATTAGGTTGTTTTTTTTCCACTCAAAGGGTATAAGAAGAAGAAGAAAAAAAAGGCTAATCAGTGTGGCGCACAAAGGTGCGTGTGTGCTGCATGTCGCTCAAGCGGCAAAAATGGGGAAAATTCATTGGGCGTCTCATCTAATACTCCTCCATCACCTGCCCACCTGACAGTGCGTCTTTCTGGTCCTAGTGGTTTATCTGGTTGAACCCCGTCAGTCACCTGCACTCAGAGAAGAACACATGCAGTCTGACAGACTGGAGCATTTAACAAACCAAAATCATAATTTAAGCCTATTTTCACACACTGGACCTTTAAGTGAGATGCTATTGTTTTGGAATCAATGGCATCCTTGAGGAGTAGCGGCGATGGACGAGTCAGGCGTGGCTTCATTTCTGCCACATTCTATTTCCTCAGGCCCCATCAGATGTCCTTAATTCCCACTGAAAGCGTTTTATCTGCACAGCCGACTTTTCCCAAGTACGGTCTCTGAATTTATATGTCCATTACCTCAGAATGTATTATCCCCGGCGGTGTCCACGGGTAGTTTGTTCACAAGCAATATGAAAAATTCAGCATATACCAGGCGCCTCTCTGTTGACTTGCGCCTGCAGAGCGGATTAGGGATTCTGTTTGTGTCGACTTGCGATTGATCGACGTGTTTGCCTTGGCAAAAATGCAGTGACGGCAAAAGTCGTCTGGAATATCAGTTGCCAGAGGTGACATGTTGACATCTTTCCCAACGTTTCTGTTTCTCGCCTTATTTTTCTTCTTTCTTTTTTTCTTTTTTTTGACAGAACAAATACGTGGGAAGTAATTCCCTGGTTTGTTGTTGTGATTGAAGGTACTGAAGGTAATATCGCAATTTCTCAGAGCAGGGCCTTGTTTTTTTCTGCGTGTGTGTATAAGTGTTTTTCTTTCTTTCTACGCCCAGTAAAGTTTATAGTCTGAATTTTGTATATTTACAGAACGGAATTTTTCCTCCCCAATCTTAATTGACTTGTCACACCAGACCGGCTTAGACAGACGTTGCGCAAAGGCCTGAAAAACATTGTCACAGCGCTCTGCCAAAGGCCGTTGTTCTCAAAAAACGTCGGGACCTAATCCCGCTACTTTCATGTCACACGGAGGGGTACGACTTGGGGAACAAGGAAGGCAATTTCAACCTGAAGGGAGCTGCGAAGGATTCAATCTGGAAAAAAAAAGGCAAGAAAAAAAATCCCCTCAGAGGCTCCAAGGCACGTGGTGCTGTCACTCTTGTGCACTCTTGCACTCGAGAGATTCCCGTTAGTATTAGTGGGAAGCTGGCAAAGCAGTCGCCTCTCTTCAGTCTGTTTTACAGTTCAAAGATGTGTTGGTTCGTCTCCCTTCAGTCCGCCCAATCAAATTTCAGCATGTTAGCGAGCCGCCTCCCTACTTCCCCCTGTTGGGTACGCCAGCACTGAAAGGTGCCGGTGGCAAACAGGTGGCTTTCTTTCTCACAGACACCTTTCCCATTTCCCTCTGTGTGGCTTATTGGCGCCGGACAGAGCAGCGCTATAATGAGGAAGTGTCGGCAAGGATGACGTATGATGTCTCCCTTCTCCTCCAATGTGCTCCGAGAGAGAGAGAGAAAGCTGGAGCTAGGAGGGAATCCAAGCGGCGTGGGAGGATTCGGCGGGCGGCACGGGAGCTGGGTGCGAGTTCCCGTCCCTGATATCAGCGGTGACGTGTCGAGGTGCCACAGTCAAAATTGGGCATTTCGGGGTAGGTCTGGTCTGCCAATGCGACCTCAAAGGCTCCCACTGAATCATGGGTACTATTTCAAGAGGGCGGCGGGCGAGAGTGGTGACTACTGCAGTCTCCTTGGCAGACGGAGGTGTAGATTCTAGTGATGCGCAGGCCGACCTGTAACCTGCAGTTGCCCGCTGGTTACGGCGGGCTGAGCCGAGTGGGGTGGGCTGGAGCGGGTCAAATAATGTATCATGGGATTTTTCCAAATTATAAAATATTTATTTTTGACGGACTGAAAATAAATCAGTTTGTATGGATATACTGTGTCAAAATGTCAGTGTGAAATGTCAACAGGGTTCATCTTGTGTTGCGGCTGCAGGTCCATGTGGTATACACACGGCTCTGTTTAGGAAACACGCAGAGTGCAGAGCTCGGGATTCACCGTCACAGGGCTATTTATGCATCACGCGTGTCTGTGATGGCGCTAATTAATCTCAACTTAATGTGCTAAACTGAAAATAGAGGCTGCCTTCTGCTTATTCACCCTCACAGGTTTTTTAGTTGCCAAATATAGGACAACCGCATATTTCACGGGAGGGTTGGCAACCCTATCTAGACCACAGACGGAAATCAAATGAGGTTTTGTCATTTTCCCTAAAAAACGGGACAAATTCTGTCCCGGGAGAGATTTCATTTTTCCCGGGACAGGTGGTGAAAAAAGAGAACAATTCTGGGAAAAAACGGGACGGGTGGCAACCCTCGCAACAGGCTAACAAGCTCCACTGTGACATTTAGCTTTTACGTGGTAATGGTTAGTCCACTTGTTTCTTTCTTTTCCCCCCTGTAGCTGTATTTTGGCTGGCCTTTGCCTAAACACTCTTTTGAAGAAGATGAGTTGTCTTCCACTTAAGTATTTTCTCAGTGGTAAAAATGTTCTGCTTGATTCACAGATTCACACAGAGTTAGTGAACCGTGACGAATAAACATGAATGAAAAAAAAATGGACAAAAAGGGAAACTTCGACAATCTGGATGTTTCCCCTGCGAGCGCTGATCCTTTTTTTTTTTTTCTGAAATAGTTTCACAGCTGTGTTGCCTAATTAAGTTACCCGGCATTCCTTATTAGAAAATCCCCCCTGAAACAGTGGGCAAAAGGTTTAATTCAGGGAGCCGTCGGTCTCTCCTGTACCTTGACCATGGGATGTCACCTTGCACGAGTAACAAAGGGGCTAATTTGAATAACAAGGTGGTTGATAAGCTCCTTGCTTCGCAGTGCGCAACTACAGTTGCCACCACGGTGGCATTAAAATGCGGGCCCTGGTGCACAACTCAATTACCACTTACTGAGGCGAAAAAAGGGGGCCCTTAACGTGTGGCGCTCGGTCTAATGCAAACTATCCAGCCGCAACATGACCACTCACGCCAACACACAGTCATGATATATTTAAAACGACACGTTGCCCACCAGAAAAGCACAACGCAAATTTAGGACGTCTACACATCCTACCTGTTTATTTTCATCCAAAGAACTGTTGAGCTGAGAGCCTCCAGGTGATGCAATCACCCACCTGTGGCTCGTTAAATCAATTAGGTGCAGGTGTGCGCATCCTCGTTACAACCGTCAGCAGCCGGCAGTGATTTCGAGCTGGATGAAAGCAGCTTTGTCCACAGTTGTGTTGTTGATGCTGGAACTCACTCACAGATTAATCCCTCCAACACCCCCTTCAGTCTGAAACCTGGCAGATTCAACGTGTACCTGATTAAGTTCAGGAGGAGAGAATCTGGTTATGAGTTTGTGTGTTGTTTAATATTACATTATATTACCTCACTACATTATTACCTTGAAAAACTTTTGATATGCACATTGTTGAAGCTGAATTATTTGTATTTTGTGTTTTGTTTCAACTAACATATCCCCTTAAGTTTCACAAGCTATGCGTTTTGGGTAAGTAGCAGGCTTATCACAGATGAACATGTTTTTTTTTAGTGCATTAGCGCTTGTCTGACAAGGGTTTGTGAGTCAGTTAATTCAGCTGAGCAGAGGATGTATGCCCTGAGGTTTTTTCTGCCTTTGGACTCTCTCAGAGGTCGGCTCGGCTGAGCCTCCTCGCTCTTGGGTAACTGTGAAAAATTGCTTGTCAGGCTTGAGGAAAAAGTGAATAATACAATACCCATCTTAAAAAAGGGCAGTTTTCAGTCTGTTTCTTATAGTTTTTTATATCACATGTTAAGAAACACATTTTCCTGTGTCCCTTTCCTGGTGAAATGTACTTACATTGTATGTGAGAAACAGAACAGGAAGCGTCATAAATCAAACTTGCCGCGTAGCATTATCCTGCTAAATTATCCCTTTTTTTTGTTGCACGAATGCCTGAACACAAGGTCGAAAAGCGACTCAAACTGCATTTTTAATCAGCTGGCAGTCGGATGCAATATGGTACAGCGGAAACAGCGGGTGGCGGTATAAATCAGCCACAGGCCTCCTGCGCATACCACGCATTCATATATATTTATATTTTAATCTTTTTCCCAGGCACTCCCCCGACTTAACCAGAGCAACTTCAAAAGTAGTTTTCAGTCTAAACGGCACATTCATGATTGCCTCACCCTACCCCCGCCTGCCGTCAAGAGGCGGCAGTTGGATTTTTCATGGCAGCAGGATGGAAGGAGGAAGTCTTTTCAAATGTGCAAAGGCACAATACTGGTATTTTTACTCTGGGTTGATTTGGATGTTTACTGGGTTCCCATGCATCTTGCTCATTTTTAAGGTAGGACCCCAGGAAGAATAGTCGCTGGTGAAGCAGTGACTAATGGGGTTCTAAAATAAAATAAAGAATTTAAGGTGGCAGCAACAGCAGAAATAGATTCCTCCAGAGGATGTCCCACCATCTGTAGCCTTTTTTATTATTATTTAATTGTGTTTCTGCCTTCGCAATAAGACAGCTAGGATAGGCTCCAGCAGACCCCCGTCTTTTTGCTGGTTGGCTGAGGGGAAGGTTTCCGGTTTTTCAATGACACATTCTCTGACATCGCTCCCACCATAGGGAACTCATGCAAAGAAGTCTCGCCAGCTCAGCCTCGGGGCTTCTGGCTCGCAGACGGCCCCCTGATAGACGGCAAACGCCAAATGAGAAAAGTTTGTTCCAAATCCATTACTATTAGCTCGAGGAACGCGGCCCAGGCGATTACCTTCCCGCAGAAAAAATACTCAACTTGCGCCGCTGGCCAACGGCAATCTCATGAACTGGCAGGACATTTGCCGGGAGGGAACCCTCGCACGGGTCGTCTGGTTGGATGTCTGTGTTTCTTCATGAGGTGATGACCTAGACAGCAATAGCGATGGACCCACATCCTTGTTCATTGGTCACATGATCTAGATTTCCACTTCTGGCCAAGGCGTTGCCAACCTGTCAATGAAATCCGCTTGCTTAAATTTTCTGGAACTCATCTATTTGTTTTCCTGGTAGCAAAAAAAACATATTTTTGTGGCTTTAAAATCAGATTTGTATGTCCCTTTAGGGCCTCTTGGAACTTGCCTTACTGTCAGTGAGAAAACGTAATTTACAGACTTAGAAAAGCCTTTGAGGCTCCCACCCTTTTCCTTCCAGCCTTTTAGCTCAGCAGCTGTCTTGGATATGGTGGTAATGGCAGCTGAATGGCTATTGACTCTTGATCTCACTATACCCTCTTGTAGGTCTTCCCCCACATTACGGAACATCACTCGCTCTCTGATGCGGCACAACAAAGACTCAAGAGACAACATGGAGTCGAGTCTAAGTAAATGATTAACTGAGTTTGTTCTCCTCCAGGATGCAGGAGGAAAAAACAAACACAACGTTCAAAACCCCCTCAAGGGTTTTCACGAGGGCACATTGTCTCGTGAGATTGTCTGAGGCTCCAAAAAAATGGGGATTCAACTGAGAATCTGCTGCATATTTTAGCAGGAAGCTATGCAGGAAGTTCCCTCATTAGAACTCACACTTTGCAGCCGAGGCAAAATCTCTCTTTGACACACAGGCTGGCGGCTCCCGCTCCTGAAGTTCCAGCCTCGATATTACTTATGAATGACACATTTTTGCCACTTCTTCTTTTTTTTTTTGCAAAGTCTCAAATTCCAAAGCTGCAGCCACAAAGTCCCTCCAACTTATAGTTTCCAGACAGAAAGCTCAGTGAAAGTGGCAGGTTTTTGTTACACCCTAGAAACCTTTCGTTCTCATTTCCCTGCATCCCTCCATGGTAAAGCTTGCACAAAGCGCCATTTAGCTTTTGTCCACGCATTTTCCACCTAGGGGTGTGCTGAAACGGCAAAATTAGCCTCCATGCACAAGGCAAGTTTTATCAGCCCGAACCAGGATTAAACTTTGCAGTGGAAAGGTGAGCGGACGGAGAATAAATCATTGGCTCTGAGCTGGGCTTTCCTGCACTTCTCCTTTTAATGTGCCAAGCGAACTGAAACATCACACATGCTGGGTCAAGAAAAAAGGCCGCTGGGATTGGAACCTTTACTGTAAATGCGGTGGTAGCTACAGATGACGCTGCCACAGGATTGATTACCTTTGGAGGCGGGGGCATCTCCAAGAGAAACAAGCTATACCTACGAAAAGCAGTGGGGTGCATGAGGCCCCACTTCTTTATTGTTTGTCTGTGCCTTTGTGGTGCCGGAAGGTGAGAGACTGAAATGGAACATCATGGGATGAAGCGCAATGTGCCTCTGGTTGGGACGGGTCATTAGGAAGACGTACAAGAGGGTTGGCGAGACGACAAATGAGCTTTTTTGCGCTGCTGTGATGGCGGGACTGGCGGGGCAAGGAGGGTTGTAGTAGGAGACGAGGCTTCCGTTGGACGTCCCCTTCGCCCCTGAGAGATGTTTAGCAGTCCAGCGCCTTGCAAGGACCAGTGGAACGCAACTGGGCCGGAATTATAAATGACTGCGCGGGCGTACAACCGTCGAGGGACATCGATCCTCATCTCATCATCGATTTTGGTCTGTTATGGGTCACCCGCCGTGCTGTGTGGGGATTGGGATTCCCATTCAGACTTCAAATGAGCCAGGCTGCAGCCTGGGGGTGCCATGCAGAAATCCAGCTGCTGGGAGGAAACAACGCAGAGGTGGAGTAACCCGACCCGGCGCTCATTACCTGCACTGCGATTTGTAGACACCTCTTGAGCTAAGCTGAGCTACACTGCATACGAAAATTGAGCTATTTCAAATCAATTCCACCATTGTTTTAACTCTTAGAAAGCAGGTAGTCCTAAGACATCATGGCATGTTTAGCACGCATTAGCTTGTTAGCATATTTGAAAGTAGTTCACTTATACAGCATTGTTTTAACTTCTTAGCGTAGCAGGTAGTGTAAAGACATTGTGGCATGTTTAGCCCTCATTAGCTTGTTATTATAATTGAAAGTAGTTTACTTATACAATATTGTTTTAACTTCTTCTTGTAGCAGGTAATACTAAGACATCATGGCATGTTTAGCACGCAATATGTTAGTATGATTGAAAGTACTTCACTTGCTGTTTGTGGCACTGACCTCGACATGTACCGCCCTCTGGTGGAATGGAAGTGGTCGTTCCTCTATGATCCTTGACAGTGGTGCTCAAGACGAGAAATTGCGACAAATGAAGCAAAACTCACTGAAACGAGACTGTGTGATAAATATGTTCCGCTGAAAGGGGGTGGGGTGGGGGGGCATCAGCTAGCTAGCCCTCTGGCACCATGACACTACTCACACTACTTCACTCAATTCCAATTTTGTCAACTTTTTTCTGATCCTTCCTATCTTATCTTACACCTTTGGTGCAGATGTAGTTGATATTTTGACACAACCACCAATAAGTCTGGGTTTTGTTTTGTTTTGTTTTTTAATTTTCAGACCTATTGCATAATTTAAAAATGTAAAAACACAAACTGTTACGTTAAGCTTAAGAGATATCCACTAGACCAGTAAACAGCATGGATGGAGGTCATCAATATTCAGAAAACAGCCAGTTTCATTCTGCCCTGGGTAAAATATTTAAAGCGCCTCTTCAGCGCTGCCGGAGTGAGACCAAACATGAAAAAAACAAACAAAAACAAAACAAATACTCCTCTGTATTTTGAACAGCACACGGTCAATAAGCGTGAGGGATGACTTGGAAAAAGGAAAATGTACTTTCCCAGCTTTCTGGTCCGAGACGACAGACCCAGAGTAGCGGCCAGGCGTTATCACCATGGTGACGAATCCCCAGCGCTTCGCCACTTCCTCCTCATCCTGGTCAGTGAAACGCGAGTCTGAACTTCCTGAGGGCTTCTCAGCCGGCGAGGACTTTGATTCGCACCCCAGCGCGCTCTCCAGGGAAGTCGACTCGCCATCCGTTGCTGCTATTTTAATATTTTTCTTTCTTTCTTGCAGCTTCACATTTTGTTTACCCCCACCCCCCACCCCCCACCCACCAAAACCCTCCTCCGCGGCGATCGATTCACTGCAGGCGTAATCATGTTTTTCTCCCGATGTTTATTTCTTTTTTTTTCCTTAAATAGTGGACATTTGGCATGAAAAAATACTGTACAAATAGCCAGAAAAACCATGAGAGAAGAGGAGCACAAGCGATAGTCATAGTCATCATACCGGAGCCACAGTCAAAGCAAAAAACACCACAAACACAAGATCCTCACATTTTAAAACCTCCACTCAGACGTGAGAGGATGTTTGTCATTTGTTTTTTCTTTTTCTTTTAAAACAGCTACAGGACAATTACATGTTTTTATAATATTCCAACATTGGACGAGCAGGCACCAAATGTGGCAGAAGAGTGAGCATAGGCGAGGAGCGCTCTGGTAAACAGTAATCACACGGACCAGACAACACAAAGACAGCTTCACATTCAGGGAGGCATTTCCACGGCGATGGAGAGATAAATACACCAGGTACCGCTTGGGTCATTCGCCTCCCAATTCCTCTTAGTGTACATTTAAAGGCCCCAAATTTTTTTGTTTTATTTTGTTTTTTTCTTAGATTTCTTAAAACTCCATCCAACGTTTCCCTTAGGTGCTAAAACCTGGCCAAGCTTAAAATATATGATATCGAGTGAAGCATTAGTTCTGACAGGGCACGACGTCAGCCTTATTAGGGGGCGTTTTCTCATTGCCTCGCCTCGCCTCGCCACGGTACGGTTGTAGGGCGTTCGCACTGGCCGCTACACGGTTGTAGGGGGCGCTGTTTTGGTACCTCAATCCCCCAGGGTCCAAGCGAGACGAAGCGAGTTTAGTGGTGACGTAGCGACGAGCAGGGCACTGGATTGGCTGAGTGTCCTCGTCGATGTTCCCTGTTGGAGCGGACATCCACGCCAACTCCTTCGACACGGAACTTCCGTGTTGGGTACATTTTACCGTGAATACAAGTAGCTACTATTGATGTTGTGCAAATATATTTACATGTGTATACATTTTTTGAAAACAGCTTTTCCAATACATGTTTACCTTGTCTTTTGGGGAGAGGCGGGCGAACCGGGAATGCCCTCGACGTCGCCAGTGTGTTCAACCATATTCGCGAAAACGACGAGCGGCAAACGGCGAAGCGCTCGGAACAAATCGAGTTGCTCCTGCGTGAGGCGTGTTAAGCTAGGGAATCCGAGGAGTCTCGAGACGAGAGGAAATACGGACTCGTCGAGAGGACGTGGCTCTTCGCCGCGAGGAAGCCTCGAACACCGCGGCATTTAACAAAGTCGTCCTTGGCTATAAAGGTTTAACTACACCTTTACTTCAACTTTACTCTCCCAGAAAATGAAACAATAAATTATATATGTTGCCTGCATAAGTTATCAGCTGTGACTTTAGTGAGGAAAACTGTTCTTTCTTTAACAGAAAAGCAACCGCAGACCGAGCAGCAGGTATGAAACAACCTCTACTCCATCGCTGCGCTGTTGTGTATCGCACAGAAATGATGCTGTCGAAAACATTGTCCCGCTTTACCGCGTCGACTCCGCCCACGGTCTCGTGATCCAGCGGCCATGAAAACACAATCGAACCGTGGCGAGGCGCGGCGCGGCGAGGCAATGAGAACACGCCCTTAGTATTCCCCGCTGTGCGACCCTAATTAGCTGTAGGCTTACGTCACGATTGAAACAAACATTTTCTCTGTAGCTCTTGTTTTTCAGGGTTGGTTCGTGGTTGCTGCTGCTGGGCTCCCTGCACCGCCTTTCACGATGGCTCGTGAAGGACAGGAAGAGCTTCCGGCCCAGGCCTCTCACGCAAGCGCGTGGGAGAGGGAGTCCCCAAACCGAACCTGAGCTGCCCTCCCTGCCTTACGCCTTTCACGATGGCTCGTGAAAGCGTTCCACGCAAGCGCATGGAAAGGGTGGGGGGACCCCAAGCAGAACCATACCACCAAACCTAACGTGCTTGATTGTATAATAAGATTTGTTAATTTCGACAAAGTGACCCTGTCTGAAATAATTTTCTTTTCTAGAGATCTTTATTTTCGTTGTTGTTGTTGTTGTTGTTGTTGTTGTTTTGGGGATAATCAATCATGTCAGGCTGCCCCTATACGCAGCCTGCGGATGAAAAATAAAAGATCTGAAAATTGCTTGAATACGGGACCTTTAAAGAAGCTGCAGCCACGGGCTGCTGGATGCATTTTAAATAGATCAACACTCAGCTACTCTTTCCCTTAACACAACCTTTTTTTTTTTTTCCTTTTTACATTTTTTGAAGAGGAACTGAAGGAGACCTGTTCTTTTTTTCCTTTTTTCCCCCCTTTTTTTTTTACACCCCACCACCACCTCTCCTCCCACCTCTTTTGACAGGACGACACTCAGAGAGGCTGCAGAGAGAGCGCAAAAGAAAGAGGCATGAAAAAGCCGAACATAAGAGGAACATCAAGGCAGTCGGTGCCAAGACGGCCCTGGAAACAGAAACGTTTCGCCGAGCCTGAGGCAACGCTACATTCTGCACGGACCAAAGGCAGGGAAAAATAAAACCCGGAGGAGACAAAGAACAGAGGCACGTCTCACTCGCACTGAGGTTGTTCACTACTACGGAACTACTACGATTTGGGGGGAGAAAAAAAAAAAACATTATCTCTGGTTCAATATGTGGGAGAAGCAGGGGTTGTGTTTCTAAGTACAGAGTGAATAAAGTTTCAATTAATAGGTAGGTAACTGAGTAACGGCACCCTAACGAGCGGCGTAACGATCTGCCTGATCCATCAACCGCTTGAAAAGGGTGACGCGGGACACTCCAGCCCACAGAGGCCGCTATTTTTATTCGCCTCCTAAAAGAGGCCCCTCCCCCGTCGTCCTGAAAGTTTTGACGGCTGAAACACAAACAAGGTCGGGATGTTTATTTCTTCCCTCTTTTTCCCCCTCCGCCAGCGGCCCGGAGCCCTTAATAGGATTCTTGTCAAGGTGGGCGGAGATAAGGGGAGGCTGCTCGCCTCCGTCTCATTTGGCTTTCAATTTGCATGGGGCCATTGTTGCGGCGACGGGGTGGGAATTAGATTCTCTCTCTCTCTCACTCTCTATCTCTCTTTCTCTCTCTTTCTCTCACTCGCTCTCTCTCACTCTTTCACTTCCATGCCAGCAGGAGCGTCAAAGAAACGGCGGATTTCCTCCCGGCAGTCCAGCCAGCTTGTGTCTTCCGCCTTGACAGAGTTGTTTCTCGGTCAGTCGGCGAGCAAATCAAGTCGCGCTTGGACGCCAACTAGGGTAATTGGATGTGGGCGGGGCTAGCTAAAACAAAAAGCACTGCCCCGTGTGGCGAGTGGCAGAAATTATGCTTACGATTTCACGATTTAATAATCAAAAAATAGTAAGAAAAATTGTTTTTCTTTCTTTTAAATTTTCGCGAACGTTGCTCAGCTGTGTTATGAATGCAGCCATTTTTTTCAGTTTGGCTGCCAAGTGCGTGTTGTCACTTGTTCCTCTTGCTTTGGTTAATTTAGCTTTGTTGCCTCTCAGTCAGGACCATTTTGGTTTGTTATTTTGGCCTTGGTCCACCCGAAGCTGACAGCTAAACCTATATTGTATAGCCATTTTTTTTGTGAATTCAACTTTTGTTTGAATGAACCAGTCATTATTTTTTGTCAACTAACCTGTGTCCGTGGCTGCTTGGCACTTGGGGAAGATGGGGCCTTCTCATGTCTCAGACCCCCTAGACTGGGGCGTAGCATGTGGAGATGAGAATGATGGGAATTTTAACGAAGCTATTTTGCCTGTACGCTGAAACTAAAGCCAAATCTGGTAGCCCACTAGCCTGTCTTGAGGCTTGGCTAACTACAATAGTGGGAAATAATTAAAAAAAAAAAGACACACACAACACATAGAAAAGTCAAGCATCCTCGTGATTGGCTGCTTGGGAATACCTTTGCTTGGCCATGAAACCGTATCAATGACACACCCAACGCTGCCGCCGCTGCTCCAACATCACGAGCAACACCGATGCTAATTTAGCCGCTATCCGCTCCTCTGCGTACAATATTTCGCTTCTGCACTTCTGCACTTCCTCTTCCTCGACTTGACTTTTCCCATTGTCTGCAGGCCGGCCGATTGAAAATGCTAACGATCGGCCGACTCCCGGCGATGGAGCGTCTGACTAAGTCCGACTGGCCCCATGCCAAGAGTGCGAGGAGGGGAAGGAAAAAAACTCTAGGCGTTGGCAGTTGGTTTTTCTTCACGCTTGTGGGTTGGAGGGTGCTGACGTGAGCAGAGTGAGTTCAGAATTTTTTAGAAAATGAAAATTGTTCTGTCTGGGCGGGTCGTTGTGGGCAGGACTTGGCAAAGTTACAGAGCAGTTGTTTTTTTGTTGAAATTGTCAAAATTCAGGGGTATTGACTGAAAATCATCAAAATATTTGGATAAATACTCACTGGTCTGTTGATGGAAGTGAAATTAATCCCAACCCCTGAATGACTCTGCAGTGGCTGACAATGAAGTGGACACACACACACACACACACACACCCACACAGGGGGGACAGCAGCAGAGCCAAGTGTTCACACAAGAGACTTTGGCTTAACTTTTTTTTTGTGGGCCAGTTGTCTAGCGCCAGAAGACGACAGCAAATTTGGCTAACAGACAGACAGACAGACAGACAGTATGGGTCCCACCAGACAGATGGACATCTCTCCTCCACCTCCGCCAACGTCTGCTGCAGCTCCGGCACCCCTAAAGCCTTTGGCTGTTACCCACATGCTGCTGCTGCTGCTGCTGCTGTTGTCACTCATGCACTCGTTCGCCCAAGAAGAAAAGAAAAAAAAGAAAAGAACTGAAGTGGATAAAAGAGGAGGGTGGTGAGTGGGTGGGTGGGAGGATGGATGAAGATGAAGTGCCAGGCGTCAGGGATGACATGAAAAAGTGCACCAAGCTTCAGACTAACAAAAAAGATGAAGTTGTCGCTGCACAATCCACCAGGGAGCAAGTTGTACAGTGCCGCTACACGTCAATAGCTCTTTTGTTTTTTGTTTTTTGCTTTGCAGGGGAGAAGAAGAAAATGATGCCGACTAAAGAAAAGTAACTCCCCTAGTAAATCCCCTCACCCCCATGCCAAAAAAACCCCTGAAAAAACGGAGGCTAGGCTAGCTTTGGAATTAGCATAAAATGGAAACACACAAAAAAGACTTGAAATGGTTTTTCAACTAAAGCCAAATGTGTTTCGAGAGATGTATGCATTTGGCAAATATTGACCGAACGCTGTTTTGACACGTGATGTTTTTTTCTTTTGCTTGTCACGTGAACAAAAGGTGCAGACGCTGGAAACAATAATGGTCACGTGTTGAACCAATCAGAAGGCCGCAGTCTGGCTCCCGAGGCCCTTCTGGTGAGGAAATAGGTGCAATAAGAACAGTGAGTGAACAGTTTCTGACAAACCTAGCGTTGTTCAACTTCCTAGTCGATCGCCCACTCTCTCACTGCTTCTGACTGACCAAAGACGTTCTTCACGCCAATGCAATCCCAAAAGCGGCACCTACTGCTACTGAGCCCGCTCTTAGATTCTAGAAAAAGAAAAGGAATCTGGTTGATATCTGTTTCGCCTTTTTTTTCCCTGAAACTTTTTTTTTTACTCATTTGCTAAACTCCAGGGCGAAAACCTTTGTAGTTTGTGCGTTGCAGTCGATTAGCGCAGGCTGGGCTAATCGATCGTCTCTCCTACACGCAATTGTCACTTTGCACCGGCGCTATTTAACTCAGTCGTTATGCCCGAGTTTTCTTTTGCTAATCCAGCTGTTCCGCTTGTTCTACGTCATTTCCTTTGCACCGGAACTCATTATTCCCACTGATCACCCAGATTAAAGAGTCGCAGACGTAGCCGAGCTTGTTGTTATTATTACTGTAATTAATTTATTGAAGGGATTAAGACAGTCGGGGCCATTTATCTCCGGTTTTAATCATATAAAAAAAAAAAGCCCAGTGAGAGACGCGTTGCCGCCTCGTTAGCCGCGGCCCCGGGGCGCTGGGGCCGGCGGTAATTGGCAGCTCGGAGGCAGAAGGCAGAGAGGTACATTAAGACGGCGGGGACGTAATCGAGCTGGGGTAAAAAAGTGGGGGAGTGTGGAGTGAGGCACTGACTCTGAGGTTTTTACGTGGCACCCGCATGCATCTTCGACCGCTAACAGACGGACTCATCGCACTTGCGAAGCTCGTCAGTATTCAAGGTCGACCGCGAGCCCTGGCAGAGGTTTGTTTCAGGCAGGTTGGATTTTTAGTGTCAGGGACTCGACGATGTTGCGCAAAGGTTCCTAATCTTGCGGGTTTCTATACGCCGACAGGAGACGACCTCACCCACTAAAACAAATGGACGTTTTTGAGGTGTTTGAACATTTTAGGAGATTAGAGGAATTGACGATAAAGGGGTTTAGGTCCTAAAGCACCAAATGGGTTTGTTACATAACGGGGCTGTTTCCAAACAGATTGTGTGATAAATGACCCTTTCTTATTTATGGGGGGGGAAAAAATTCTGAAATTGTCTCAAAACTTCTCCGCGAGTTCCATTTGGTCAGCGTCTCAAGTTGGTGTCTCGGCAGAATGGAAATTTTCTCAATCCGAAAACACTATTTTTGGGGGGGAATGAGTCGCATCTGGTGCTACTGGAACTGTTACCGCAAAACAAACCATGACGAAACAACAGAAAGAAGAAAAACGATCTAACCTTCACACACTGATACTATAAGTGAAAATGTTCTCTGTATAGCACAATGTCTCTTTCAAGCAGAAATAATCGTCATGAAAAGGAGGCTTTGGTGCAGTGAGAGCATGGAAATGTACGAGCACACCAGTCAACATGATTATCCCTTGGTGTGTGCGTGTGTGCGTGTGTGTGTGTGTGTGTGTCTCAAGCTGACGACGGAAATGGACGAAGCCACACCAGGAGCGCAGGCACTTGGTGCTTTCTTCGGAATGCCAGCAAAAAGAAGAAGAAGAAGAAAAAAAAAAGTGAAAGAAGTCCATTACTGCAGGACGCGGGACGTTGTTTTCTCAAAGGCGGGCGGAGGCTCAGCAGGCGCCGCTGGTGTTGACGGTGGTGTAGCTGAACTTGGACATGGACGTGGCCATGGAGGTGGCGGTGGCGCCATCGTCGCCGGGCTCCCGCCGCGGCCCGCTGCAGCAGCAGCAGCAGCGGCGGCACAGCCAGTGGCGGCGGCAGCAGGCGAAGGTGGCGAGCAGCGCCTTGCGGAAGCGCGTGTTCATGAAGCAGTAGATGATGGGGTTGACGCACGCCGAGGTGTAGGACAGCAGGTGGATGAAGGAGATGGGCGCGCCCGTGAGCGAGCGCGAGGCCGAGCGCAGGTCGAAGGCGCGCCAGGTGTTGGCCGAGTAGAGCGGCATCCAGCAGATAAAGAAGAGCGCCACGATCACCATCAGCATGCGGATGACCCGCCGCTTGGCCTGCAGCTTGGCCTCCGACGTGTTGCTGCGGGCGCGCTCCGTGCGCGCCTGCTGGGCGGCGGCCGAGGCCGACAGGGTGGGCAGCTCCACTGACGAGGAGGTCTTCTTGGACACCTGGATGTAGCAGCCGTCGTCTTCGTCGTTGTTGTTGGGGGGGGCGGCGGCGGCGGTGGCGGCGGAGGAGGAGGCGCCTCGACCCACGCCGTTCTTCTGGGCTGGAGAGAGAGAGCGAGAGAGAGAGGGGAGAGCGAGAGAGAGAGAGAGAGAGAGAAAGACGTCCAATGAAAGGGCAGGGAAAATGAAGAATGGATCTGCATGAGATGAAGTCACGAGATTCAGTGTCTCATTTATTTTCTGCCCTTTACACTGACAGGAGATGCTGATACCAAGGTTGTTCTTTGTTTGTTTTTTGTATAAACATTTAAATGAACAGAACTCACACACACACACACACACACACACACACACACACAAAGCCCTAGCACTTTAAATTGCATATACACTACCAGTCTTATCTTTACAACTTTCAACACTGCAGATAGATACTGAAGACATCAAATATATGAGCAAGATATTTGTAATTATGCAGCAAAGAAAAACACGTTCAATAACTCTGAATATGCTTTTTATGGAAGGTGGCTATTTTGAAGAATTTAAATATAAAACGTGTTTGACTTATTTTACATTTTTATTGTTTCCAACATGTGTGTTCAAACATAGTTTTGATGTCATAAGTGAGAAACTGCAATGCCAGTAGTCATGAGAATGAAAGAAAAGACGTTAAATTCATAAAGTGTCCGAACTTTGTTTTATATTATGTAAACCTTTGTATTAGGTTTATATCTTCATTCTATTTATTGCGTTATTCATTGTGGTTGTTGGCACACTGCTATGGACACACACAACACTGATACTGTTGATATCGTCTTATGTATCCATTGCTGCTGTAAACCCACGTATTTCCCACTTGGGTGATCAATAAAGTTAATTCTATTCTGTTCTATTTTTCTATTCTAAATCCCCACAAGGTCTGATAGACGCGCACCAAGGCCCTATTCATATGCATAATTATTTCATTTTCATTTTTTTTACATGAATTATTCAGCACGTAATGGATAAAATTTGGCACTTCACTTATGCCGACGAAGAGAAAATTTCATAAAGTTTCCAGGGCTTGCTGCTACCAGCCGCTGAATTAATCCATGGCGCTCGTTATGCCTCAGAAAGGGGAGCGGAATTCTTCGCTCGCAGGGACGTAAGCTGTTTAGCTAATAAGAGCCGGAGGCTGACGTGACGTCAAAAAATGCTAAAAAAAAAAATTAAAAAAAAAGTGCGTTGGGTACTTAGGCTGTCAATCCTTGCACGTCTTGATGCGCAGGGTACAGTTGGCGCCTGAAATTGGTACCAAAAAAATACACTTTGTGCACATGTATTACACCTACCCTGCAACACCTGCGAGACATTTTTCACGCCCGTTTGAAAAATAAAATTCAACAGGGAGCATCACTTCGAAGTCACGAGCACCAAGAGTAAAAATAAAACACTGCTATCGCCCAAGGATGGTGGAGTTGTTCGTTAACAGCGAAGCATCAAAACACCAAGAAAAAAAATCCACAGAGGGGTTTGATTGGACAACCATTCCCAATGTTGTGTCCTGCAGCCTTTTTTCTTTTTTTTCACAGTTTGTAATTTTTTATTCATGTTTTTCATTTTCTCTAAGGTTTCTCACCGGTGTTCTCGGCGTTCTGGCCCAGCTCGAACTGCATGCCTCGGTAGAGCTCCCGGGAGATCAGCCCATAGGCCACGATCATCATCACCCCCGGGATGAAGAACAGGATGAACAGCAGCAGCACATACCTGGAGAGGAGAAATGAAAAAACAAGAAGAGTTAGAGGCAGCAGAGAGGAGGGGGAGGAGGAAGAGGAGGAGGAAGAGTAGGAAGCCTCTGAGGGCCAAACATATCAGACTCTGGAGGTAAAACTACTCAGAACTTTAGGATATTTATAACACCATTCGGAGCTTGAAAATATTTGCAGGGCCGAGTTGTTTTTGCCGCTTTATTTGCTCCGGGACATGAGCTGCAATAACGTCCACTAATTCCAGAGACATTTCCAGAGAGGCAGAGTTGGGAAGTTTAAAAATCATTCCAATCTCTTTTTACACTCCTTGGATCTTCAGGTCTTGACGATGTAGGAGGAGATAGCGTGCCGTTTGGACCGGTGTCACCCGGGTTGCTAGACATGGCCAAACATGCTGCCGAGGAATTGCGTGTGTTTGGCTGTGCACAACAAGTGTATCTATAACCCCAAGGCTTTGATTTTCAACCACTGGTGTACCAATTTCACTCCTAAGAAAATTCATTTCATTGTGGAGTGACTGTGCTTTAACAGGAACGTAAGCCTATTTTCCTCCCTCAAGTCCCAAGGCCCAGGTTTCACATTGAGTGAGTATGAATCAATTAAGAGACTATAATGTCATTATTACTGTATTATTACTGTTGCTCAGGAGGTAGAACGGGTTGTCCATTGACCGAAAGGTTGGTGGTTCAAATCCCGCTTTATCCCAGACTGTTGTTGTATCCTTGGGCAAGACACTTAACCCACATTGCCTCATACGAATGTGAGTGGATGTTGGGTGGTAGTGTCTTCCGTCAGTCTGGGCAGCTGTGGCTACACAAGTAGTTTACCATCACCAGTGTGGTTGTGGTGTAAATGAATAATGGGTTCAATGTAAAGTGCTTTGAGTGCCAAAAAAAAATTGATATAAATCCAATCTATTATCATTATTATTATTATTATTATTATTATTATTATTATTATTATTATTATTATTATTATTATTATTATTAATATAAGGCTGAAACATGTATTTTATAATATTTTTGATTGGTGATGTGCCATGGTATCTTTGTCAAAGTAAAAAATGTGCCATGGCTCCGAAAAGGTTGAAAAACACTGCTTACAAAAGCTAAGCTAAATGCTAACCTGGCAGGTTATGTGGAAAAGCAGACCAGTCGGATATGCAATGACATGCACTGCGCTTGGCTGGCCTGCTTTAAGCGTGCTATCCAGTATGCCAAAACAGTGTCAACTAATCGTCGTCTTGTATGCAAATTTTTTCTGGAGCAGCTCGGAGCCTCGGGGGAAGCAGGGGCTGCAGAATCTTTATTTTAGAGTTGAACAGCAGTCACCCATGCAAGTTTCACTGAACGGCACAACCCTGGTTGTGGTGCAACTTGAAATTCAGCTTTTCCAGAAAGCTGCCTGCACCGCAGGGTCTCTCTTTTTGTTGTTGTTGTTTTTAGCAACGGGAAGAAGGTCCTCGCTGATATTAGTTTCCAGTGTTTTCCACTCAGTGCGGTGGCTGCGATCCACAGCACTCTGCTCATCCGTCAACGTCTGCTAAACAAAACTTTTGAGACGTGAACATGAGGTGCTGTAATGTGCAAATGGCTAAAGAATTTTTCTTCTTTTTGTTGTTGCCTGGAGCCGTATGGCAGGATGTTTGCTGTCATTTTGCTTTTTTTTTGGAGGACTTGATATCTTTATCTTCTCTGCAGAACCTGGATTTATGACACGTCGTATAGGGGACATATCAAATTGATGTCAGGGCTAGAAAACTTAGTTTTGCATTGGGCATATATCAGTTTTCAAATACCAATCTCTATATATCCATAGCAAAAGGTTGAACACCGTGTTAGACCCTTGATGCACAAGGAAAAAGGCAGAATTAGAAAAAAATGCTATCAGTTTTCCAACTGTGTCACTTTGATGCTAAATGTTTAACATTTGCAGGCAGCACATGAAGAGCGAGAGCAGTTTCATTCACAATCCGTTTTTTCCCCGATCCATTTCTGGACGAAGGCTCTGAACGCTCAACGCCAGAGAGAATAAAGCTTCGGCTTCGGCGGAAGAACAAAAGCTGCTATGGAAGCAAAACGTAGGACAGTGCGGGCAAAACAATCCACACAGCAGAGAGAGATAAAAATGAATAAATAAATAAATAAATAAATAAATAAATAAAAGGTGCTGGTGCATATTCGAGCTCCGATCGAATCAAAGACCCAGGACCCAGATGGACACAGCTGATGTGGAACAGATGAGAAAACGTGATAAATATTCAGATGTAGCTCCCTCCTTTGACCATCGCTCAGGAAGCTTTCGCTTCATACAAACAGAAATATCAGCAGCAGCCGCTGTGAGTTACATTTGGCCTCTTTTAATAACGTGAAGAGGTGTAAAATACCGGCCAAATAACAAGCAATACAAAAAACAAAACAAGACATTGGCTGTCAAGTGTGCAGCAGCAGCAGCAGCAGCAGCAGCAGCTGGCATTCATATAGCAACTTTCTCGGGATCAAACTGAGACAATTTGCATTCAAACACGGTGGGTTAAACCCCATTTCATGCCGATTGACCTGCTCTGTCACAACACATACGTCACAGCAAACATTTGATTGTTCAAACGATGGGGTCGAAGAGAGTCAAAGACCAGCACGTTTTCCCCAAAGGCACACAAATGTCACCGGTTCAACCGACTGCAGAGGAGGTGGGGTGCCGAACTCCCCGCGATAATGAACGCCTGGTTCCAAGAAGAAGGAGAATCATTAGATCTCGTCTGTGACTCGCCACGCCGGGGTTTAATAAGTGTGTTATGGTCGCAGTGTGAGCTTCATTAGTTGCCTTCTTCCTCTGCGCCTCGCCCCTCCTTTATTTTGAGTTCCTTCTCCAGCTGTACCTTTAATTGAACAGGCGGTCATGATGGGCCAACAGGGAAGCCACAATTACATTTCGAAAAAAGACGAGGCGAGGAGTGGGGGAGGGTCATAGTCAGTGACACAGCCGGACTTTTTTGACATTTGAGCCCAGACTTTATTCATCAAACCTCCTCTAACTTTCCACCATCTTTGTCTCCGCCTCTGCCAGTGGGCTAATTAGCCAGGCTCCCCGCTGCCTCGTCTTTCCCAGGCGAAGCTTTACGGTTTGATCGACAGCCAGAGAAAAGAGACTCCTTCCCGGCGATCTGCCACAAAAAGGCTGTCAGGCGGGGAGACGCGCAAAGGTTTTTTTTTTTCCGCCTTGTTTCGGCTCCCGCTTCATTTTAAGTGCGCCAATTCTGCATGCTTATTTTTCTACGGTGGGGTTCATCTCAAGCATTTTGTTGTCTTCTACACGCTAGCGAATGTGTGAGCTGCCGCCAGCTTCCGCACCCACCCAGGCACAAATCAGAGGAAACCCATCCTTCCATCCATCTTCTATACCCGCTTATTCCTATTCAGGGTCACGGGGGTCTGCTGGAGCCCCTCCCAGCTGTCTTAGGGCGAAGGCAGGGTGGCACCCTGGACAAGTCGCCAGTTCATCGCAGGGCCACATAGACACAGACAACCATTCACACTCACATGCACACCTACGGACAATTTAGAATGTTCAATTGACCTCACATGCATGTTTCTGGACTGTGGGAGGAAACCGGAGAACCCGGAGAGAACCCACGCAGACACAGGCAGAACATGCAAACTCCACACAGAATGGTCCCAGGTCCAGGCCCTGGAATCGAACCCACGACCTTCTTGCTGTGAGGCGGCAGCGCTGATCACTGCGCCACCATGTCGCCCCAGAGGAAACCCATTAAGTAAATTCAAACAGACGGCAAAACGGTTTTATCCGTCAAGCTTGACGTGTAATCAATCCTTATCTTTACTCAAGAGCGGTGTCAAAATTTTATGCGTCCTGCTAAAACACGCAGGTGCCCGCTAAATGAGTTCAATGAATGTGCTGCACTTTTATTAAGAAAGCAAAAAAAGATGGATCGGAGAGTATTTGGCATGACCAGCTCGTCTGCAGGAAATCAATGCTTTCAAAGACTCGTCTTGGAGGAAATCCACTTTACTCCAAAATCAATGCAGATTAATTAAAAACATCTAAAATTACGTTCCAACAGTAAATTCCAAGGATGGCAGAACATCTTGAGCAAATGCTGATGCTGCTGCTACTGATGATGTGAGCGACACACATCTACTGTTCGCCCAGCTCTGTGGCTCGTTGTGGCTCGCCGTGGTTCTCAAACTATTTCAAACCAAAGGTCCCACACTGGGGATGGAACAAGAGCGAGGTCTCCCATTCTGTAAGATTTTGCTCCAGGCTCAACATTCCAGAGAATAGACTACGGAGAGAACTATAACTAAAAATACACACATGGCATGTCTTACGAAAGGAATGGAAATAATTGACAACCTCTTAGGCCCTTCCCAAGGACCCCTTGGGGTTCTTGTGACAAACTTTGAGATATCTAGTGCTGAAGCCAACAAAGTTCACGCCCAGTTCAGCCTGCAAGACTTAAGCCCTGATTTTCAAGTCCTGTGCGGGTTTACCAAGATCCCGAACAAGAGCGTCAGATCAGAGGCAAATCTGCAATGGTGCTCTGAGATAAAATGCTGGAGGGGGGTGTAAGACATGTTCAAAGGCCCGCCGTAGGTCCCCAGTGCTTCTCCAAAATCTGGGATACATCGACGACTACCAAAGAGCAAACGGCCAATAGGAATGAAGGGGGAAAGTAATCACGATCCTCAGGGGAGTTCTGCCTTCACAGTCGTCTATTGACACACCTGTGTTTCCACTCCACCTATCCCAGCAAGCCTTTCTCTCCCTCTGAACCATGCTACAAATGAAGGACTGTTGCTATGGGCATGCAGGGGCGAGTTGGCAAGAACAGGACAGCAGTGAGTCAAATCCGGCAGAGTCAAGATTAATTAAACCAAAACGATTGCCGAAAGAGTCCCAAGTTTGAGTTTACGCCGCAGCCCTTTTTTGCTGCGTGCTACATAATGAAACCGTTGCACAATCTTTGCTTACCAGGTCTGCTCAGCGTGCGGACTGGGCCAGTTCAGGCGACACATGTGGCCGACCGTCTTCTTGGCCTTGGGGAAGGACAGCAGGACACTGAACACAGGGTAGGGCACCATGATGAGCAGCGACAGCACCCAGGTGGCAGCGATGACGCGGTAGGCATGGGACCGGGTCTGCCACGAGCGCGACTTGAGCGGGTTGCAGATGGCGCTGTAGCGCTCGATGGCGATGGCCACCAGGCTGAAGGTGGAGATGCTGACTGAGATCCCTGTAGGGAAGAAAATGTTCAGTGGCGAGGCTGTACTGAAAACATGTTTCAGTACAGTAAAATCTTTCAGGGTTCATTGTAAAATTTGTGACAATTCTGTTTCTGTTACACTACCCACCATTTTAAGCTACCCTGGACACATGTTGATTTTACTCTTTACCAGCTTTTCAAAAGTAGCTAGCGAAGCACTTCAGCACAATGCTGCAAGCAGCTGGTCGGTGGTGAGAAACTGGCAGGACCAAATAAATCGCAACTTCTTTCCCATCTGCACAGAAAAGATTTTTTTTTTCAAGTCTCATAGAGATTCATATCAAGGTGCTGTATGATTTTCATATTATTTACAGTATTAATGCCCACTGGGGTTTAATTGTGCTGTGACCATGGACTCTCTCTCTCTCTCTCCCTCTCTCTCTCTCTCTCTCTCTCTCTCTCTCTCTCTCTCTCTCTGTTGTACAGGTTGCATTCCTCCAGACAAGATCAGAGTCTCCCACCGGATTTGCATTTATGAATATGCATAATCTTCTATAGAGGTGAGTCCAAGTGAGACAAATGGCAACAATAAACCCCCACCTGCGCAACACCAACAGCGATGAGGGGGCCCTTGAGTCCAGACTCTGGCTGTCACACATTAATACCCTGTTTCCTTTGTCCTCTGTCATGAGAAGGCAAACACAGTCCTCTACAAACACCACTAGTCCATTGTCATTCATGGAGGGGAAGTCCAGATGCACGCGGTGGTCACGGTGCAGGTACAGTGTCAGGCGACTGACTGTCTGAAGGCTACAGTCTTCGGATTAAACTCCAAGGCAGGGCAAGTTCAACATTGTGTTATTGTCATTTGTAGTCGAGCAGACCACTGCTGTACAAGTGTGAGAGGCCGTGATGTCGTGATGTCGTTTCCCAACAAGGCTGCAGGTTGGAAACAACATAACGACGAGTTTCCCCGAGGGTGACTTGAATTGAATTGACTCCATCAACTGATTCTCGCTCGGGAATCAGCCTCGCGCTGCCATCTCTCTTTTCCTAACCAATGATAAATCCACCAATTGTACCCATCTGTGTGTCTTTATTTTTCATTGCAACAAAGCAGCCTCACACAAGTCGTTATCCGAGCAGACAGCTCTATTGATCTCAAAGGAAAAAACATATTTACCTTGGCAAACACTCTCTGTATTTTCTTTGGGCTGCTAAAAAAAACCATCCGTCGTTACCGCACATTCAGAAGAGGAGGTAGGAACAAAGCCCGGTATAGTGGTGGTGTGGTGGGTAATTTCCAGGGGCTGATTTGCAGCACTGTATGCACATACACTTTCTGAACAGCTTGAAGATAGCAACTACTGCAAAAAATAAATAAATAAATTGTGAAATTAAGTTTGCATAATGCGGGGGCAACATATTGCACTGTTATCTTTCCGATGTCGGAACAAAAGCTGTGACTTGAAGAGAGGCTGCAGAACAAAGGGGGAACAATCGACAGAATTATGTCTGCACGCCTTTTTGTCTGTCTTTTTTTCCCCCTGCGCTCCACGAGTCGTCGCAGAGTATGCGGCGTGCATTATTAAAAGCATTCTAAGCTCTTTGCACGGAAAGCGGTAATTTCTTTTGATTGTCGGACAGGACGGCACATCAAACCGCACCGCCGTGCGCAGATGAAGAGGGACGTTTGCCTGTTGCAACCCCCGCGAGGGCGCGTGAACTTCGGCGTGAACTCACAGGGCAATCGGGGGTTCCTGCTAGGTTAGATTTTCTGCGATTCAGGGACGGGTGTCAGATGAAAGAGGGAGTGAGAACACCGGCTGAAAGACACGGCGAAATGTCGTCGCGACCCACGAGCAACAGGAAGCTGGCGAGAACGCTTAACGCGGCTCAGTGTGCTCCTTTCTGCAGCCTCGGCCTCCGAATTTGCATTAGAGATTTTATTACTCCCCTAAAATGCAAAATCAAAAAAATCAAATATATTACTCAATATTACTTTTTTTGCCTTTCAGCACCAACGTGGCAGGTCGCTGGTTCGGATCTCAAGACCAACAGGAGGTTGGAGTGGGGGAAGTGGCCACTGCTTGTCTCCACCTTGAACACCACCACAATGGGCCCTTGTGCAAGGCCACTAAAGGCCTGACTCCTCCTGCATAAGTTTTACTATGTAGGGTATGGGGTCAAATGCAGAGAAACAACTTCACCATGAGAATCAACAATAAAGTAACATAATAATAATAATAATAATTATAATGATGAGAGCAGGCCTTCGCTGTGGCTCAGTCCCGAATAATAATAATAAGAAGAAGAAGAAGAAGAAGAAGAAGAAGAAGAAGAAGAAGAAGAAGAAGAATGCAGTTGCATTCATATTCCCTTGTTACATAATATGTAAAGTGTGCATTGCTGCTATACAGTTGGCTCTTAATCCCAACAAAACCAGTAAATTATATTGTGCATCGCAATAATTTTTCATTATTCATGCATTCATTTCAGGAGAGTCCATTAAGTCTCTGTATTGATTAAATATTATTTTCAGTATTTACGAGTGTTTGGTTCATCACTCTTGACTTCAGGCCAGCGGTCACTGCCATCCCACTTAACTGCGCGACATAAAATTTAAGAAAAAAAGAAAAAAAAAGAGCATTCAGTCGCAACAGTCACCTTGAGCTACAGCTGAGCAGAAGGATGTGGGCGGCACAGTCAAAACACGAAGATCCTATCGGTGCGAAAGTCTCGCACAATAAAGTCTCTGACACCCCCGCACTTCTCCTTCAAGTGTGAGAGGCTCCGGCTACACGGGAAGAACAAATGACACACAGAGGGAGCGTTGTTTGTTGACGCTTGGAGGCGGTGGCGTCCGCCAGTGGTTTTTGGAATACGAGGAGAATAAAAACAAAGAGAGCAGGGGGGCAGGGGCAGGAGAAAAAAGAAACAAGTCAATCTGTTTCTCTTGTCCTGCTTTGAAAGCGTTGAAAAAGAATTATCAAAGGGAGCAGGTGAAGCAGCAGGTGAAGCAAATGTAAGAGGGGGAATTTATTGACGGGAACCTGCGGAAAACGACAACACGGCGCAGCAGGATTAAGAGATTACGAGCGTCGCGGAGGAAGCCGTCAAGGCGCGCCGACAGACGAATAAATATTCAGAGGGAAACTACGGTGGGAGAATTTAGAGGTGCGACGGCAGCAATAGTTTGGCGTGAACGTGAGCTCGCTTTGGCACGTACGGCAGTCACGACAGCGAGCAGAGTGTTGGCGAACTTTGCGCTGATTAACACCTGCTGAAATACAGGGTAACAAGTGAGAGTATGAGAGTTCCGCTATGAAGTCTAATGGTGTGACTGGCATCATCTGCAGCACTGAGGCGTGACATAGGAGCACCAACAAACATCTCCAGCGCCAATCAGGAGTTGTCAGGCAGGCGGATTGACTTCACTGTACGGAGCGGAACGCATATTTATGGTCTGCTTTGCGGCGCACATGTAGCGGCGTGAGCCAGTGAGCCTGCGTGAAATAGTTTTCACGAGCGATGCCCCTCTGAGGGCGACACTCATCAAGAGCGATGGCCCCAGCGGCCGCGCACGTCCGCATACGGGAAGGAAGTGCACTGCCAGGTGGGTGATGTATGGCGTCGATGCAGGCAGGCAATTTGGATTGATGACACGGCTGTGGGCCCACACACGTACGCGCACACACACACACACACACACACACACACACACACACACACACACACACACACACACACACACAAAGACGACAAGACAAAAGATTGATGCAGTTTGCGTCCGAGGGATCGGATTCTCGTCCCGGAGCATCGAGGGGCCTGAATCCATCAAGGCCGGACCTGCAGGTCCAGGTCCATTTCACCGTCACTTCCCATTACAGCACAAACAAAATGCCCAACACTGGTCGTCAGTCTCGTGTTCCGAAACTTGAAAATGTACCGCAGCGACTGCACATCGATCGAGCCTCCTAAGGACATATTAGGAGGCGCAAGTGATGTCAAATAACGTAGTTTGGGGTATATATAAATATAAACCTCAGTATGATTATTTGATAGCTTGTTAATTCATTAACACTCTATAGAATAGAACAGAACAGAATAGAATGGTGTTTTTTTTTTTTATCCAACATTGGGTGTATTTGCATAATTAGAGTAACATATAGTGCTAAGAAAACAAAAAATGATATGAATTAAAAAGAAATAACGAAAAAAAATAAGTATATACATAGCGTAAGAAAGGAAAAACAAAATATTTACATCTTATGGACACTTTCTCACAATATGTGCTTGGCGCCTGTCTGAAATATATGTCTGAAGTTGGAAAAATAGTGTGAAAAGAAGCAACGTGACACTCACCTTGGGTCTGACCGTACCGCGAGTCTGTTCAGCTTTTGTCTGAACACGAATCCTAGCAGGCTCAACCGCCGGTGTGGTTACATGCCGTAAGGTCATTGCTGCTGAGTAAATTCCACTCAAGTTTGTTTTCTGTCTCCTGTATGGATCAAAGCTTCACTCTCCTACGAGCGTCTGAACAGCGGGGACGAGTCGGGACCGAGTGCCGCCGAGCTAATTACCTCTCCGCGCACAAACTAAAGTATTCTCCCTGCTCTCAGTACTTCTTTTATTTGGATGGATGTAAAAAAAAAAAAAAGAGAAAAGACAGAGAGCCAAAGGAATAAAAGAGAGAAGTTCAAATACGTCCATCTTGTTCATTAAAGACTGGACTCGGGCCAACGCTCGCAGCAGGTGTCCTGAAAAACCGGCTTCAGGGCGAATCTGTGTAGTTTGGAGGCGAGACTCTTCCCAGCACGCCACCCTGTTAGGGCAGACATATCTTCCTCGCCCAAATTCACCGGGGCGCTGTTGTTCCGGTGTTGCCCCGAAGACTGACGGCACCAATCACCGACATGCCGCGTCTTCTGACCACATTTCATTCTGCAAGTGTACGCAAATTTTCATGTATTATGCAAAGGCCACCTTGAAGGTCTTTGTTTTAAGGAAGCCGACAGGAGATCTGAGAAAAAACAAAAACAAAAACAAGACAAAAAAACACGGACGCGTGAATGTGAGAGGAGAGTCCGGACACACGCTGTGCAGGCCCGGAAGCGACATGCCTGGAATATTAGCGCATCGATCTCAAAGGCTGAAAGCGAAGTGCCGCCCAGGCTCGGCATGATGATGATGAAGATGATGATTATGGAGCTGCGGGCAGATGGACAAACGGTTGAATGGATGGCAGATTGTCTCTTCTCCGATGGCCAAGCGGTATGACACAGTAGGAATTAAGCGAGGGGTAGATGAGCTTGCTGGGCAGGTTGGCCACAGAAAAAAAAAACAATCAATGCTTCCCGACAGTGATGATCCCATCCTATTGATTGTTGTTGGAGAAGATAAAGCTGTAAACAAGAGGGATTTGACTACTACTGGCTTTAATTATCTCCTTTGCCAGTTTCCACTCAAGCTAGCGCAGCGATGGCGGTAAAGCCAGAGCCAATGGGGCGGTGGTGGCATTGTGTGAGCAGTGGGAGGAAACTGGGACTGTCCACGTTGCTCAGCTGTCGCGCGGCGATAGCCTCACACGGAAGCGCACCTGTCACTTCCCGGCTGTGCCCCGCTGCATCGCTGAGATTGTTTTCTATATTTGTGGGCGTTCCGCGGCAAGGCTGCCGAATGGAGGTAAAGATGACAATCGACCCCGACACACAAAAATGGACACAAAAAACAGGGCCAGGAGTATCAAACCAGACTAAGCAGAGTGTGTCGGGTAAAAGACTTTCCGCTCGGCGCCACCACAGGAAGCGCCACTGAGCGTGGGGGCGGGGGGGTGCAGGCAGTGAGAACACATGGCATTTCGGTATGTCATTGTTCTTTTGCGTTGCATTTTAACTGCAGAGGGGATTCAAACAATAGCTAAAGATATTTCAGCGATGATTATTTTAAGTCTGACGGCGCTGACCTTTCAGTGAGAGTTAGAAAATGGGAGGCTATTAGTTGAAACATTTATTATGCTATAACTAGCATGACGGGTTTCGACTCGCGCACTTCCCTCGATCTTCTTCATCTCAATCATGCTGTCACAAATCAGGCAATGACGAGATATCAATTACAACCGATCAAAAAATCTAGTAGAAAATATTTGTACGAAGTATTAGTTAACACTAATTAATAGTAATTAAATATTAGTCCAAATGAAAAATATCATGTCAGTTGATCACAAATAGCCAAACAAACAAACAAAAGTGCTAATTTCTAAAATGAATGCGCTGTAGTTAAAGCTCTAAAAAGCTAGCAGACTAGCTTATGCTACAGTCGACTAGCATGCTATCGGTCCCCTGTCGTTACAGACCAAGTAAACAGACTATTATTATTATTACCCTCTTCTGACCTTTTGAAAGTTGAGAAGTATGTTACGTAGATTCTGCCCGTTGGTCCAGTGGTGTGAACCGTCCAGCGCTGCCCTCTGACTCTTTGGACCATTTCGAACGTGTGAACAGTCTTCTGCATGCTGTGCACTCCTCGCACTGAGGCCCTCAAAATATTAGATGCTTGATGCAGACATGTGCTATTTGGAGCGCTTCAGGATGATGCTTAAGTCATGTGGACGGACAGGATGGGAAGTGAAATCCTCATCATTATTTATGGTGCAGAATTCATTCTCTTTTTCTTTCTTTTTTTTGACCCAGAGCACAACCCTGCCTCGACTTGGACGAGCGTCAACACAAGACACTGTGTTGTCCAGGGCAGTTATCCCTCGTACCCTCCTTCTTACCTCAGCTCGGGGAGCGCCGTAATTGAAAAAGAGATCCTGCAAGGGGCTGCACTCACTGCGCCGCATCCCAAACAGTAGTGGGACGGCGGACCTCGCTGTTCTCTCTTTGACTGTTCAGAAGCACCGCGGCCCGAGATGTCTACCCCCTTGGTGTTCGCCTGTGACTCTGAGGCTCTCACGTGGCACCTCTGATTCTGGGCCCTGATGGCCGCCGACTCATCGGCAAGTCACACTCCTGGAGACTTGTGACTGTTTCCAAAGTACTCTCAGCGTGATGGTTACCTTCTGACAGGAGCCGGGGGGGACTAGCCTCGCTCGTCAGACGCAGAGCAATCTTTTTTTGCTAAATGAAATATTGCAATTTCCCTGATGGCTGTAATATTGAATAATCCTTTTAATGAAAAAGACCGTTGTGAAATTCCAGTGTACTGTGATTTTGTGCTTAAATTCGACAAAACCCTGAATTAATTTTACCCAGGGCAATAGGAGGGGGTGGTTAATGTCATATTTTGCAAATTTTCCCATCTTGCGTCCTTCAGCGTGTGCGCTCTGCTCGGCTACCACACACACACACACACAGACACAGACAAGCTGCTCTGCGATCGCTTCTTCAGGTCTTGTGGGTTCGTTGCACCTCTGCTAGAAAACTTTCCCTCCTCATTGGTTTAAAAAATAAAAACGCCTTCACACGGCCAACTCCGGCCCTCCTCCAAGTTGGCTCGCACCACCTCAGCAGCATCAAACACGCAGAGATGCGACAGATGGTATTTGGCGGTCTCATGGGACATTCGGAGTATCCAACGACGTCTTCCACTCGACTAGCGCCGCTGCGCAGAGTTCAAGCCTCACTGGTCGATGTCCTCTGAGGCGCGCCGCGTTATTCCTTTTTTTTGCATTCCTGAACGACGTCTTTGTCTTCTCCGGGCAGTCAGGGACCTACCGTTACATTTATACGGGAAGCAGAGTGCTGAAGAGACCAGGTGCAGAAGCATACTTGACTTTTTTTTGAGGGCACTGTTTCTTCCTGCGGGCTCTCGGCCAGACGGGCTTGCGAAATAAAGCTCTTGGATTTATGAAACACCCCTCTTTGGTCCCATCAATCAGGCACGTCGAAGGCGGTTGTCAAGAAACCCTTGCGCTATGACACATGGTGCAACAAACCAGCGTGAACAAACCTTTTCTATTGATTAGCAGCGCGGCTTCCTCTCCTTTTGAGAGTCCCCACACGCGAAGAAAAAAAATGTATCACCGGCTAAATCGGGCACGACAGCCCCCCACAGCCCTCCTCCTTCCTTACCCATGAAGTAGGAGACCGTCTTGCACATGGCGGCGCCGAAGATGAAGTCCTCCAGGATGTTGGGGATGAGGGTGAAAGGCATGCAGAATATGGCCATCATCAGGTCGCTGACCGCCAGCGACAGCAGGAAGGAGTTGGTGACGGTGCGCATGCGCTTGTTCATGGCCAGCACGATGATGATGAGCAGGTTGCCGAACACGCTCAGCAAGAAGATGAGGACGTAGAGCAGAATGCGGAAAGAGTCCATCTCTGTGGGGAGAAAGGTAAAGAGAGAGAGAAAGGGCAGTGAGTTCCCCATAGGTGCCTGACGAGGGGCACCAGATTCATTCATCAATTCATGGCTTGGGAGAGCTGATTAAAACCCCTGAACGCTATAAAACCTGATATAAAAGGACAGATTAAAGTAAAAGGGCTGGTGCATTTAATGAAGTGGCTTCCTGACAGCCTCCTTTCGGCAGGCAGACGAAAGCCAAGAGCACGATTCTCCTCCTTCTTGCACACAGAGGACAAATTCAACAGGTTGCTCAAACAAAGCTCGAGGCAAAACCAAACAGAACATTTTTACATTTTAAATTGTGCTAGTGTCAATATTTCCCCTGCATAAAGTCTGATAATCTTTTTTTTTTTTTTGCTTATTATTTGTATGACAACTTTCCTGATGCACCCCGTTAGTGAGACCAGGCTCGGGTAACCCTGTCTCTTCCTCCTGGAGGAGGAGTCACAAACCTTCATGGGCAGGGAGCGGGAAATTAAATAACTGAATGAATGAATGAATGAATGAAAAAAGAAAAGATTCTGAGGGAAATGAGCATCAGGGCAACCCGGCTGCAGGGTTTTTTGGGAAGCTCTCATCATCTGCTTCGTCCTGTCACGACGAGTCAGTGTGAAGGTTAAGAGCATGTGAGCGGACAAGGTCGGGGGCAGGTTTTCTGCTGCGCAGACTGATTAGAGACAGCGACGTGACACGCACGCACGCACGCACGCACACACACACACACACACACACACACACACACCTCCTCCTCCGCAGACCGCACCAGAACACCCGGTGCACATCGTATCAAGCATCCATATTACAAAAGAATCTGTCAGGTTTATTAATATTTATAGGTGCGGGACTCTGTACCCAGCTTCTCGTCACGCTTCCTGATTTGTGCGCTGTGGCGTCGCGGAACTCAGAATCGCTTGTTTTA
The DNA here is from genome assembly GCF_046127955.1 of Nelusetta ayraudi. Taxonomy (NCBI): domain Eukaryota; kingdom Metazoa; phylum Chordata; class Actinopteri; order Tetraodontiformes; family Monacanthidae; genus Nelusetta; species Nelusetta ayraudi. The sequence goes on from NW_027466056.1 coordinate 3,088,543, forward strand.
CATGGTAAATTTTGCCTTCGACTTCCTGCCTCCCTGCCTTTGTATCCGCCAAAGCTCCCCATATGGCAGCCACCAATTGAGTGTCTTTGGGGTGGAGCTGAAAAAGATCGCACGGTGGCCTGAAGGGATCCATGTCACGGTTGGTATTTTATGGGAACGCAGTGGTAGAGGATATGAAGAACACTACAACGTTCTCATTGGCTACGGCGCGTAGCCTGTAAACTTACTCGCCATGTACTCACTCCTGGTGACGGTTAGCACAACCAGGATGAGTGCAAAGACTATCTGAGAAAAGTCTGATTCAAAAAGACAAACTTGACCACAAAGTAAATTTTTTTTCCGCACAATTAGACTTCGCTGCAAGATTCGTTCTCCGGGTTGTTTCTATATATGTGAGTAAAAGATTACCATTGGCTACCGCTGCATTGGGATTTGGTGCGCAATTCTTTCCCACCATAAAGCCTCAGAAGAGTGATCCGCATTAGGGGACTTCGGGCACAGCCTCCACTGACATAACAGTGACTAAAAAATGGTTGAAATTTCCATTTCAGGGCAAAGCATCCCTTGAATAAATTGCCTTTATTGCCAAACAATGTTCTGCATCACTTAGAGTAAAAAAAAATAAAGAATACGGATGATAATTCACAATTGCACAAAGATCAATGTCGGCTTTAAGGGTCTATCTACACGTTTAGAACAATGATAAAAAGAAAACGGAGCTGGAAAGTGGCGGTGGCACACCAAGGTGCGTGTGCACACCTCTGCCCTTCACAAAATATGAATTATTCCTTTGATAAGAAGCCATCTGATGGCTTCTGAGGCCGCTCCGCCAGCTGAACACCATCACTGCACACGGCCTAATCGAGTCAGCGTGCATTCCGTCGCCCGCAATGCATGACAACGCCATTCCTAGTGCGACGAGAGAACGTGCTGGCTTGAGATGCGCCCATCCCCGGCGAAACGTATTAAGCGTCCTGCAGCGCCGGCTTGGCGCATAAGTAGAAAATGGAATTACATATCCGTTTGGCATCCGAGCCGCCACCACGTCGCCTCCCCTGAGCCCAACCACGGTAGAACAAGTCCCCCCCCCCCTCCTTCTCTGGGACTCCCTCAAGCACAGGCGCATTGTTCCGAGGCGCCTGTATCAATAAATGCATCTCAGCTAAGCATTAAAAGAAGAAGAGGATGAAGAAAAGGAGGTACCTTACCACAGACTCATTCAACCTCAACGGCAGCAAACAGGAGAGCAGGGGCCCAGGTGGTGGGAGTCCCTTCCCTTTGTTGAACCCCTGTACTTGCTGACATTCAACTGGCTGCCATGACACAAGCAGGCAGTGATTATGTTGTGCCGTCACTGCCAGCACCATTAAACTCTGATCACTTCACTTTGTCTCATCTTTAAAGGAGAATTAGTGCGAGTAGAGAGGAGATAATAAGTCAATTTGGGAGGAAAGTGGACTGGGGATTTGCGGGCAAGAGGTTGATTAGGTAACTTTCGCCTGTAGCCAGGATAAAATGGCAGTTTTGTTCACGCGAATGGGATTCAAAGAAATTTACAAGAAGCCTACCAATGGGGAGCGCCAGTTTCTCCCTCTCTGTGTTGCAAAAACAGCGTTATTAAATAATGGAATGTACCGCAGGTATTCCCTTAATTTCATTCAACAAGATCGTTTTCCAAGGACGGGGACCGCCGTGCAGAAACGGCACAGCTCGTGCCTCCGTTCTCTACTGATCAAAAATCATGTCTGCCGCTGCTAATGACAGACTTTGAAATTCAAATGACTCAGGCCATGAATGTAAATCTGGCCATGAAAAAATAATATCAATGGTCCTCCTTAACATATTGTAAAACTCATCCATTATTTACGCACACTGTGTGACAGCTGTGATATTAGGCGCATTACTCATAATGTAATTGCATTTTTAATGTGCTATTCTGTTGTGCTGGCACACCATCTAATAGGAGTGACATTTTCTTTCCTGCATGAAGAGCCTGCCGCGGCTGACTTATGACAGCGTTGGCTGGGAGACAATAGCGCGTCAGCGATGAAATGCACACTAATCGTCACTGGCAACCTTGGAAAGTGAAAGATTTTATGTTCGGGGCCATGAAAGGAAATCGAGCTCCGGTTTAAATTCCCTCCATTTTTAACGGCTGACGGTCACGGCCAATCAGGTGTCGCCTCCCTGCAGCACAGCAACAATCCAGACAGTCGATTTAGTGATTTGGCGATTCAATCAAATATTAAAATCGAGCGCAGCAGGCGTCAGTGCTCTCCCGCATTCAATAACAAGACGCAAAAGGCAGATTCTGGCTCGAAGGAGGCAGAACTTGCGACATCCAGTTTCACCTGCCATCTCATTTTTAGGATTGCCTCCCTAAATGAACCCTAATGACTTGAATCCAGTGCAGTTAGCCGTTTAACCTATCGACCCCACAGAGTGCGGTGCCGCCAGGGTCAAACAAAGCGGCGGCAAAGAATCTTTTGACACCAATTTGGCAAAGTGCTCACTTTGCAGGATCCGCCGCCGAGATGAGCCGGCTCACTGATGGCGTCAGCACAATTACGCTCATTTAGCTCCCCTGCCCCCGTCATCATCTTGTAAGGGAATTTGCATCGATCCCTGCATCTGTTCAAAGGTTCTTTTTAAGGCAGCTGGGGACAGGTTGCACTTCTTCAATGGGACTTGGCTGCACCCGCAAATGGTTTTGTTAGCATAAATTAGGTTTCAGGGATGTGAATATTTCAACTTGAAGACAAGCAGAGTATAGATGTTCATTAGATGGAGGATGCGGATGGAAGGCTCACAGCAGGTGGGGATTTTTTTTGCACGGCGAAGTGGGGCCGCCGCTCGCTGTGGCTCTCCCGTGGGTGACCGATTCACTAAATCTCCGTCAGAGCAGGCACCACGGGGTGGGAGCCAATGCCTGCCGTCGGCAGGGCGGACGGCTGCAAACTGTAAATCACGTTCCCATGGAGCCCGCTCGGCGTCCACTGAGTGTGCATACCGATGACTGCACCGAGGTGTCTAGGGATCCCTTATTCTTCAGCAGAAGCGGACGCACGTTGTGTAGAAGTCTGAGTAGCCGGTTGTTGTCTTTTTTTAATTGGGGTGAAAGAAAGCAAAAGATCCAACAGCTAAGGCGTGCAATGAATGAACAACAAGGTTTTTGCCTCCAAGAAAATTACTATTAGAACAAGTTCACTCCCTCAGCCTAAGTACGACTGCGTTTGGAGCAGCTGAGGCGCTAACACGGGTTCTTCACAAGGCCCACACGAGGGGGTTACCGAGCCCGGCTCCCAGCTTCATGTGAAGCAAATCCTGAAGAATGATGAAGAAATGCAAATTAGGAGTCTATAAAAGCATTGAATCATCCGCGTGTGCGCTAATGGAACCACTGCATCACCCTCCGGGTATTCCTATTCAGTACTTGAACCAGGTCTGAACCTCTATTACCAGGGTATCAGCATAGTGGTGGTGATGCCCTGGAACAGTTGTCAGTCAAGGTGATTGAGACATTCTCCTCAGACACATTTGCCGCTATGCTTTTTTAATTGCCATTATTGCCACTGAGACTTTCCAACCCCCGCAAACTGCTCTGCCCGTAGGGAGAAATCAACTGGGTATGTTAATTGTTTGCTGCAGTACAGCCTCGCCACACACGGTACACCTATTAGCACGGCTGCATCTTGGGCAGGTGCGGGGTCTCTTAGTGAATTAAACTTTCCACCGAGGCGCCGGCAGTAAATCACTTTGTAAACATAGCAGCGTGGCAGCGAGGCGACAGGTGCTTCCAGAAGACAGGGGAGCGCAGCGCGTTTCAATTACACCACGGGCTTACCGCCTACGCTGCTGTGAGATTCTGTGGCAAATAAAAAAAAGACTAAAAATCAATCACTGATTACGGTCACTCGGGGCAGCCAGATATCTGGCGTCGTAGAAAACAATGGCAGATATCATGCGGCTGCAGGTTTGATTGAGCTAATGGGATCTCACTCCGTGCCCCGTGTCCCCAGCAGCCGCGAGCGGTTAAGCCTGCGCTGCTTTCATGGGGTGAACTGACGAGGTGAAGGCATATCAAGTCCATAATCTCTCACTAAATGCACGGGAGCTCTTGGACTGCGCAGCTCGTTCCTGTGGAAGACCATGATGATGCTTATGGCGTTGACGCGGGTAGTTTGTTCCGATTGACTTGCTCCTGATCCTTTTAATATCTCTCGTCATTACCAGGATCATATGATGGTTGACATCACTGTGCGAATACCCAAAGGGAAAGAATTGCTAATCAACCGCAAAAGTCAACTCTAATAATAAATATGACTATATATAGATATAGATATCGATTATTGCTTAAAATCACCTCCATCAGGAATAGCTCCTCGTTCTTCGTTGATATTTACTTGGGCGCAAAAGAAAATGAGACGCTGCCCATTTAATGAAACCCACCACATGGCCTCATCTGGACAGGGTGAGCTCAGCAAAGTGTCACACCGAATCAGCGGTTTGGGGTGGGGGGGGTGGGGGATAAAACACCATGTCCAGACGCCTGAGTCGAGGTGCAGCTCAAGATGCTGCTCTCAATGAGCAGGTTGGCGGTCTGAGGAGGATGCTCCTCTGCCGTGACTGCCATAATGTGATGCCTGTCAGCCGCTGTTCTGAAGAGTTTTCAGAAGACGCTCCATCAGCGAATACTGCCGACAGCAGGTGCAGGGATGGTGCAATAGGGGGCCCCCGGACGGAGGCTGAACCCTCCCTTTTCACCGTATCGCACGACTATTAGCCCCTCGATTGGGGTAGAGAGGGGCGGGGCTTGAGAACCACCTCTATTGGTGGTGACAGGAGCGCATCGATTTCCTGCACTGACATTTTAATTACGCCCGCAGTTGGTGTGAGGTCATTCAAAACAACAACAAAAAAAACAAAGGCAGGCAGATTTTATTTGCGGGGCCCGTCGAAAAAAACAAGGACGCAATTTCCGCCCCGGCTTCCCGCGGGCAGAGAGGCATCATTATCCGTCTGCGTGAGCAAGCAGAGGCGTCACAGAGAAAGTGATCGGCTTTGATTACTGCACTAAAGTTGGCGGAAAAACATGAGTCACTGTGAGTCCCCGAGTTTGTGACCTCCGTTACAAATGTTCATATCTTTATCCAACACCTTAGGTAGAGATCTCGCTGGGCTGTGCGTCAGGGCCAGGACTTCCCTCAAAGGACCCAACATCCAATAAGCGACTTCCTGTTGTTATTAACGCATTTGCGCAACCACGACTCCTTCAATCATCTCTCTGTGGCAGGCCCCCACACACCCACCCACCCACCAGCAGACCTACAAATCTCAAAAGAGCCACGCATAAGAGTTTAGAAAAAAATGAAAAAATATAATAACTCTATAGGATATTGAGACAATAGCAGCAAAAAGAGCAGTTTTCACAGATTCGCTGGCTTTGTTTCGGAGATTAAAGTTTGGATACTAAAGGATAGCAGAAAAGAAATGAATAAAACAAGACAAGCAGGAAAACCTAATTGGTTGAGTTCATCCATCCATCCATTTTCCATACCCATTACCCACTTATTCCCAAGCATGGTCATGGGGGTCTGCTAGAGCCTCTCCCAGTTGTCAAAGGGCGAAGGCAGGGTGACACCCTGGACAAGTTGCCAGTTCATCACAGGGCCACAGAGAGACAAACAACCAGAAAGGTCCCAGGCCCGGAATCGAACCCACTGCCTTTTTGATGTGAGGCGGCAGCGCTAACCACTGCGCCACCGTGTCGCTTGGTTGAGTTGATTACCCAAAATATACATACTAGGTTGTTTTGGTTTTTTTTAAAGCTTCAAATTCGAAAATCAGTATCAATCTCTCAAAAGACAAATGCACTCTCTCTCTCTACCTCTCTCTCTCTTTCTCTCTCCCTCTCACTCTCTCTATGTCTCTCGCTTTGAAAGAAAAAATTATCCTTAAACGAAAACATGTTTGCCTTTGAATTACACAAACACTAAATAAGCTCTTTGGCAGACAAAGGGTTTTGATGAAAGGTCCTGGCAATGTTGACAAAGGCATTAACCTTTTTAAAGGTTTGCACATGCTAATCATCACATCAGCCGTTTCTCGTTCCCTGGCTGATTTTGGGGCTGTTTACACAAAGACGTGTTTCTCTGAAAACGCACAAATTCAATATTTATGCAGTTTGGCCTCGCGTTTACACAAAGCCAACAAAAACCGCACAGATCGAAACCGCACTAAGAAAACGAACCTCAGGTAGGATTTTTTTTGAAAACGCCGCCTGCCCGGATTCGTGTAAACACTGAAACTGATCATTTTTGGAAACACTTATGTCACAGCTCTAAACCCCACCCCCCGCCCTGCAGCCTGAGCCGCCGTGAGGTGCAGAGGACCACTCACAACAACAACCACATCGGGCAGCGGACTTGTTACCGCAAACAATAGTGATCGATCGTGGATTGTGTGCAAAGTGAAAGTAAACACGACGAAAGCAATTTGCAAACCTCCTGTCTTACTTTTCATAAATTTTCTTTTGAGTCAGCAGACTGGGATACAGGGGCAGGAAACCTGAATGAAAAAAAAGTTAGGAAGCTTTTACTGGCACGACTCCCAGTCAACCTTAACATGGACCTTTCCAGGCTTTGTGTTCTAAAGTAACTCGAAGCAGAAATTAAACTCTGTCGTTTATCCACACCGTCTTTTCACGAGCGATCTTTCTTTCTATTCTCAGTGGCGCACGAGGCCGGGCATAGCTACTACTTTTGTGTAACTGTGTTTTTCTTTTTGTTTTTTTTGAGTGCCGTTTTTGAAAATGTGTGGTTTCAAAAAAATCTGACTCCGTGTAAACGGCACCCTAGTCGTCGTCTCTTCTTTAAATCTCCTTTTTTCCCTGAGTTTGGTATTCTTCACTTTATTTACAATGGTTTACATGTTTATGGATAAGGTGGGAGTTTGACACCAAAACAATGTCGCTCTGTAACAAGCCGATCTTGTTAGACCGCACCAACCCTTTTGCACACATGAATGACCTTAAAGAGCAACTTTTTAACATTGCAACATATTAAACAAAGGAAAAGTCCTTTGTGCATATCCTTCACGACTACAGGCTGTAAAATAAGAAGCAAAAACAAAGAAAAGCCAGACCCTACAAAATAAAGCTCAAAAGTTGGTTTGTATGCAATTCTTTGTAACGGTTCCCAAACACCACATCTCTAATTTTGCCACTCTGAGAGCGAGGCAAAGTAGGGAGAGGTCCGCTTCAATGAACCAGACTGCCGTGATTCCACAAGTGGACAAGACAAAGCCTGCGTGGGGGTTTAATTTCCTGTCCCACCGCTTGAAGAGAACATCGCAGAGCAACTCAACCACACAGCCGCATAATCAGGGCCGCATTGATTTACCTTGGTCCTACAGGGAAACAAGCAGAGGAGGAGGAAGGAGAAAAAAAAAAAAAACGAGGCTTGCGGCGCATTAAGGTAAGTTAAAGGGGAAGGCCTGCGAGGGAAGGAGGGAGGGAGGGGGGATGAGATGGGAGGCGGCAAATAATCCATCCGTAGGATATCCCTCTTGGTCCAACAGTGAGCATGCAGTGCACACAGTGTTTGATTGCTCTCCAGCTGCCCGAGCCGATACCTGCGAGTGTGTACCCAGCGCTCCGAGGTCAATAAAAGTAATGCAGTACCGGAACAGGGCCGGCTGTGAATTATTTAGAGGAAAGTGTTGGGGTGTGTGGGGGGTGGGGTTGAAGATCTGAATTTTTTTTCTCGATCCTGCAGCACTTTGAGCGCCAAGGTGGAGGAGAAATTGGTTATTTTAGAAAGAGCTCAACTCTTTCCCAACATGTCATTAACCCTGCGGTGGTCCTGATGAGGCCTGAGGCCTCGTCTCCTCCGAAGAGGGACAGGGGTTTCATCTGCTTAAGGGTGAAAAGAATGAAGAGTAATAACTCGACTCAGAAACAGCTCCAACGCGCACACCAACACACACACTCACACACACACACACACGCTCACTCCAAACAACCAGCATCGCACCGTCGCCACTTTCTCTCTGCTGCAGCTCATCCTAATTGTGGCTTCATCGACTGAGGGCAGAAAGCGGCAGTAAATTGAGCTCTTTCTGCAAAGACAGAGTAACTGCTCCGGAGCAGAAATCATCATCAGCTCTCCTTTGCTTGGGCTGCTCGATTTGAGCTAAATTAGCCAGGTTTGAAGAAAAAAGAAGCCTCCCCCAGGTGATCTGACTCCAGCTGTGTTTTTAGCAAATTAGAACTATCTAAAAAAAATAAAAAATAATAAATAATAAAAATTGCAGGAGCAAGCTCAGGTGCCTTTTCGTAATGATTAGACCTGCACTTGTGGCACCTTTCATTCCCCGCTGGAGACCATAGGATGCCACCTGAAGCATTGGAGACATCCAGGTGAACCCCTCGAGTCGTTAGAACATGAGTCTTGATGCTGGGAGGAGGAGGTGCCGGAGGTCTGCTTACCTCTGCCTCTGGCCACCGGTTTGGGGAGGACGGTGCCGTTGGCGCAGCTCGCGTTGTTGTCCCCGAAATCTACGCTGAGGTTCCCCCGGTCGAGCGCGCAGCCGACCGACACCTCCGGCGCGCTCGCGTTGCCCGCCCGCACATCCATGGCCGCCCCGCTGCGCCTCTCGGTCGGATTCACTGCGCAAAACTGGAGAGACGCTCCTCTTCCCTCCGCATAACAGCCGGCGACGAAGACGCGAGGGGGCCCGGAGTTTGGGCAAAAGTTGAGGTGGCGCGGTCCGATTGTTTTAAAAGAGGGCGAAGAAGAAGAAAGGAAGCCGGAGTGTGGCGAGTTGATTGCCGTGAAGTGGCGCTTCGAGCCCCGTCCGTCCGCTGCGCTCCCACCACGCACCAAGTCCTTCTGTGAAGGAATGAAGCTGCGCTGCTACGGCAACTGACAAGCTCTCTCTCTCTCTCTCTCTCTCTCTCTCTCTCTCTCTCTCTCACCCTCTCTCTCTCACACACACACCCACTCAGTCTCTCTCTCCCTCTCGCCTCCTTCTTGATTCAGCTCACGGCTGTCACTGTACCAAGCTACGCGCTCACAAGGCTGCAAAAGCACCAGGTGGCACCCGCGAGGTTCTCCGCGCCTCCACTCCCCAGACACGGAACACCGGAGCGGCGTAACCTTGTGGGGGATTATTTGGCCAACAAGACAATCAGGATCTAGAGTGGTCTGGCACAACTTCGACGTCGATATCAATTAAAACTCATCTAAGAAGTGAACCGTTCACAAAATACAAGTTACTGTTGACTTGTGATGAGAGTTTAAATGGTGACCTCAGTAAAAACAGAAGCCCGATCGAGTTGTGGGAAACAATCTGTGATTGTCCCATCCTTTGTCAACTCTATGCGGGAGAGGTCGGTCACTCCGATTCTTTGCTTAGCTAGCGGACTGATCAAAGTTTATTATCATGCTTTAAGTTTTAAAGCCCGTATCTCTTGTTAAAAGATGGTCCATCCCAATTTGTCCTGGCTAACCCAAAAATATGGTCACTGCCAACAGCAGCCCAACGGTTTGGAGGCGCCAGTAGTGTGTGGAGAAATCATTGTGTGGGTGGTGCTAAAGGAAGAATTGAGTGGGCCTACTTATGCATGAAAACAAATGCAATTTATCAGCTGTTGAAATACGAAAACCAACTGCCAGCAATGCTTTCATCAACTGCAATATATATAGTGGAGATTTTTATTGAATTTTTTTTTTTTTTTTTGCATTGTTTTTTTGGCATGTGCAGCACGTTTGGGAGAAAAGAAATAAAAGCATCTCCTTTCTCAAAACTTCTCGAATAAATCAAAGTTTTACTCTTGGCTGTAAAACTGAAGAAGGGACTCAAGAGCCTAACAAACATTGACAGGTGGGCCAAAAATTAAATATCCAAATGTATTGGCACAGGAACAGTTTTTGAGTCCAAAGTAAAATTAGATTAGATGTGCTATAAAAAAAAATTAAAAAAAAAAACATCTTTCAACAGATGACTTTCCTAAATGTTGTTGGAGCCATTTCCAAAGATGTGAGCCAACTCAAACATCTATTGGCTCATGCCAGATGCAGTATATTTGCCCGGAGGAGTCACTCTGTAAAGCTGACAACAAAAAATCTGAGCAACATTAATCTATGTTTCAACAACTGTGCTTTAAAATTCCACCGTTCACCCAATGGCCACTGGGGCCACCATGAAGCTCTGACCTGTCCTTCTGGGACAGTTCAATGGGCCTTTCTCACAGATCCTATTCTCGAAATCACTGTCCCTTCCTCAAATTGTTTTAACGTTGTGTTCCGCCTGTAGAACAGCCACACCCTGGGGGGAAATGGATGGTGCGAGGCCCCCTGGCTACTCGCCAGGACGACAGGTGGAATCATCAGCGGGACAAAGAGTCGACGTTTCGGCGAGGAGTGCGTCGTCTTTCCTGGTACTGCCCGGTGACTTGAGGCAGACGGCACAAGGTACAATCGAATTTCAAGAGTGGAGCGTATGGGTTTCTTTTTTTCTTAAATTACACATCCTGTTTTTTTGGATGAAGAACATCTTGGATGGTTTCTGAAGCCTGTGGGCTGAGAAAAATAAATTGAGGAATGAGGTGAGACTTCTGGGAGTCTTGTCGCTGGAAGCAACTGTTTTGGAACAGGGTGATCTCTAACTGCCTCCGGGTTACGATCAAGTCCTGAGGTGGCCGCGAGGAAAGCGAGGCAGTTCCTCCTGACTATGGGGAGGAGGGAGCTCGGCAACACGAAGTCACAGATTGCCGAGCGTGGCTGCCGCTCTTGTTTCTGCCTGTGAATTACTGTGAGAGTTGCACCCACAAGTGCGCGCAGCTCCAGTTTGGCGAACATGCGCCTGTGTTTCTCCCTTGCGAAAGATAAAAATAAAATAAAAAAATTTTCAGAAGGAAAAATAGGAATACCAAAATTCTCTCTCCCTCGCTTGTGGTTCTTCTCTAGGCTGCGGCGTTGCGCATTTGGCAGCCGCTCAGTATTGATTTCCGGTGTAACAAGGTCTTCACACAGGTCATAACCGCCGTGCTTGACGAGATAGGGAGCCACTCACCCTCCAGTGTCAAAACATCCGGCTCGGCTGGAGGAATTCTGTTGCTCTCTGAGATTGGAGGAGGACTTGAATTTGGTGTTTCAGCAAATGTTAAAAAAAAAAAATGCACTAAAACTACATGCGCTGCCAAGTCATCTGCCTTTCAAGAAAGAGGAGAAAGAATTTCCCTCTGCTCCACTGAACTTCTCATTCAATGCAATCGTCCCTGCAATGACTCTGAGAGAACCGAGACGGTGGAGAAAATGACCTTAAACATTCCTTAATGCGTCGGTTCCGGCATTGAAATGGTGCACGGCTGTACTGCACTAAATTGTACTCGGGCTTCACGATTAGCATGCGGGAGCTCATTGAACAGACCGACATTGTCCTTCGCCAAAACACTTATGACCTTGAAGGAGGTTACACACGCACCTGGCCGCAATTGTTTTAGCTTGGGTGAAAACTCTGCCAGTGGTATATTCGAAAATCTTACATGCAAAGTGAGGGAACATTTAATCTTCTATTATTTGCATGAGAACTAGGGCTGCAACAAACCATTATTTTTGTTGTCGACTAATCTATCAATTATTTTTCCGATTAGTCGATTAGTCGCAATTATCTTCTTTAATTTCAACACCTATTTTGGACTTCTGTTTCACCTGGCTTGCTTCAATCTTCACACCTGTGTTATACTGCTGTACTGTGACAGCATACATTTTTAATCAAATATATCAAAATAGTGACACACAAAGCATTTACCTGTGACATAGTTGTTAAAATTTTTTAACATAAAATATCATCGGTATATTAATTCACGATTTAAAGTTTATATGCCATGTTTATCACAGTTAAATATCTTAAACGGATTTCTTACAACGTAAATATCAAATTATGTATTATGCCCTAAATAACACAGTTAATAAGTGAAAGAATTTCAAAATTCAGTAAACGCTGGTATTGACAGGGGCTGTAATTCACTAACTACTGCCGTAAAGTACGCATTTATATGTATACGCTAAGTGAACAATCGTTTGCTAAGCAAGCTAGTTCCATGACTTGCATGACATGCAAAAAAAAGTATTATGTACTTGCATCACAGGCTGATGATTAATTAACAAATAAGCATGTCGTTTAAAGAATATCTACAAAATATCTATCCTCAACGTTATTTGTGAACTCCTGTCTGCGGTGCGTGACGATACAGCGACTCTTGGGTGTCGGCATTGAAGGTGTTCCCTTATCGGCGTAGCGCTACCCTGGAATGCTATGTTAGCTTCACACAGTTTGCACCTCACGTGCTTCGCTGCTTCTTTTTCTACAAAATATTCCGAAACTTTGGAAACTTTGGGTCGGAGTTTTCGAGACTTTTCAGAGAAGAAGCCGTTCTTCTTCTCTGTTTTTTTGCAGGATGTAAACAACAAGCGACACTGCCACCCTCAGCGCTCAGCACTGCACTGCAGGTCCAAATGAACATGTAGCAGCAATTTACAGTAACAATAACACAACGCGTCGACGCTTCAATTTCCGCGTCAACTAATTAATGTTGTCGACGTAATCGATTACGTCGACAACAATTGTTGCAGCCCTTAATGAGAACCCTCTTGCTGCTCCAATGCCTCCGTCAGAAACCTGTGGTCCTTTTAAGTTGATCCCTGAAAAGAAGGGAGTCGAGCCAGAATGAGGGCCCTCTTTGGCCAGATGGACATCAGGAAACCAGGTGACTCACACATTAGATTCGTTGCGCGTCCCGCTGACAAAACTTGGCTCTGTTTATGCTTCAACGTTCCCAAAGTCATCCAGAGGGGTCCGAGGCACGGCCAAGTAAAACATTTCATTAAGCTTCTTGTTAGGGATTATTGGGTTATTACCCAATTCCAGGCAACTCTGAAAGTCTCAGCTACGGTTATTACTTCCCAAGTTGGCACTGGGTCTAAAAGGAATCCTCCCCGTATGCTAGTCGGAGGGTCCTTGGCGCTAAATTCTCTCTCTTTTCTAGTCCAGGGCTCTTAATCCTGCGATGGGATTAGCAGATGGTCGGCAGGCGAGGGAGGAAAGCTCCCAGCCTGGGGCGCCTCAAATGTCTTTCAAGTGATTTGAGGGTCCCATGTTGGCACACGGTCTGGTGTTTTCTCCAGGCCCGTATCCCCCCCAGCCTCCCCACCCTGACCCCTGCCAGAGCAGCAGACACACTCTGACTTCCTGCTGCTGGTTGTGGTCGAACACACTGGGCCAAAACACGCACTGTGGTTTAACGCCTGGGAAAAATATATGTTCTTACCTACGTACTGTATATTGAGCTCACGGATGACGTTTCAGAATGATACAATATCATTGTGGCGCAAACATTTTGCATAGATTTCACCCCAAATTTATATATCCCCATTCTGTGGGCAGTGTGTGATTCTGTCATAGTAAGTCACTAACTTAAAGCTTTCAGTAGGTCGCCACTGTCTCAACAGGACACATGGAAATGAGACAAGTCCTCCCTTATAAAAAAAACTGGTATATTAGTCATCATAATATGGGATCTCTGACACATATTGCGAAATTTAATGCTAACAAACTGACGACACCGTGAGGTTTTAGGAACACAGCCAACACTTCATCGTTGAACCAGCAGGCACCTTCCCAGAATCTCCCAGCTGACACATAACACTTTATAACCTCTCACCAAAGCAGGTGCACTGTAAACTTCCAGTCTAGAGGTTTTTTTTCACACCACACACACACACACACACACACACATACACACACGGCCATTAAATTAGCTGCCGCTAAAACAAACGGCTTGTGATCACCAAAGTATCCCAGTACGTAAGCATGTCTAAATACAAAAAAAATTAAAAAAAAATAGATGAAGAGTGGTTGTTTGAAGAAACTTATTTTCGTCGCATACACACTACCCTGCAGCGTCTCCCCATCTGAAAGTATCAGCATGATGCACGTTGCTCTCGTTCTCAGTCCAAGACACGCACACGCAACATGTATTTATTTGCAGGCAGGGCCGAGTCTTGTCTCTGCGACTTAAGCGCAGCTAACGAACAGACACGATGCTGTGTCAGCAGAGGAGGAGCGGGAAACACTAGGGTGCACCGAGGCCAAGTTCGCCTGGGCAACGCGGGAGCGTCGCTGCATAACAAAAGCCAACACAAAGAGAGAGAGAAAGAGAGGGTGAGAGAGAGAGAGAGAGAGAGAGGGAGAGAGAGAGAGAGAGTACGCTGCAACTGTAATTAATCCCAATGGGTTTGGAAGAAGAAAAAAAATGTGGATTCAAAAAAGTAGTATACCAGTGTTGGGCAACTCTGTGTTAAAGTGGGCAGAAAAAAGCATGTTGTTATTAAATTGGCAGCGCAGCCCTGATAAGAGGCCGCCAGGTGATTTGTTTGTTGTATTAAATACATATTTAAATGGTCGACTGATATTAAAGTAGAATTTTAATTTGCAAAGGAAAACAAAGGTGTGTGTGTGTGTGGGGGGGGGGGGGTTGACGTTCAGTCCGAGGTGTTTTACTGACACCTGCTGGTCATGTGGTTCATGAGTGATTCCAGCAAACTAATGGTCAAATGTAAAATGAATTTCAACGTTGCATAAGGAAGGTGGCAAAATAAGAAGTGGGGTTTTGGGTTTTTTTTTATACATCATTGCATTAAAAAAAAAAAAAAACTTAGATTACGAAGTAACTCAGAATCAATTAAAACCAAAAAGGGAGAAAAAAAATAAAATAAAACACGGTTGGAGCTGCAGACAATCTGGCACGGCAGCATTAGTGTTGCTTATCTCACCGGTGGAAAAGATAAAAGTACAAAGTAATCCATCTTAATGACCACAGTTAAAGGGGTTGCTGATGCAGTACAATTCAAAATTGATAAGGATTAGATAAGAAGTTAATCTGTATTTAAACATTAAAGCACATTCTACATGACAGGACAAGCTAGAAAACATTAGCATTAGCAGCGAGCCCGTATTTACCCGAGTCGTGCTGTTACTGTATGTCCTCATACTGATCAGACCTTTGAGCTTTAAAGTCGTCATGAAACTTTACTATTCCATTGACAGCCTCATTCTGGCTCATGAAACCTTGTTCTCTTATATGACCTCTGATAAACCAGCATGTTGGTTGCAGGTGTGGGGGCATTATAACATAACAAAACAGAGAAACATAACATGGTGTATGGACAGAGGCTAGAGCAGGCATGCACAAACTATGGCCTAGTTTTATTTACTATGTCAGTAAATAAAATAGCTGTTTCATCCATTTTTGTGTGTTTTAAGAGTCATTTCAATCAAAAGCTAAATACCGCGGAGCTTCAACACTTCATTTTCAATTGATATTAAAGCATGTTTTCTATATACATCCCATGATGTGTTTTTTCTCCTATGAGGTGGGTCACCAAAACACTCCGTCCATCTGCAGCTGCTTCGACCCCTTTGTCAAGTTTCAGAACCCATTGTGGTGCATGAGTCAAAAAGCTTGTCCATCCCTGGGCTGGAGAGACAGGATGGATTTTGTTTAATATTTGACCTTAAAAGATTACCAACAAAGACCCAATGTAGATATGTATTTACTTATTTCAAAGACATTGCTACCTTGCACTGAAAATCTTTCAACAAATGACACCTCGCCACCACCGTGAGGCTGAGCGTGGTGTTTTTTGCAATGAGCCCAGTCCCTCTCCCTGGTGGACGCTGTTACCGGTCAAGAGAGACGTCAAAGCAGCAGGCTGTCCTCGAGATTCCTCAGCCACGATTGGCTCTGATGCCCTCCCCGCAGCTAACAGCTACCGACTGCCACGTCTGGACCCGAGAGAGGGGGAATGGGAAGACAGAGAGGAGGCAATTAAAAGTTAGCGGCCGGGGGAAAGCGAAAGGTCACGGCTGAAACGAGGGAAGATGGGAGGAGGGGGCAGAGAGGCACCTTCACCGCTCCACGTCAATTCAGTCTCACCGAATCGTTCATTTGCAAGACGTCAAGACGAATAAAGGCTTCGCCGGTGAGTAGCGGTGGTCATTGCCGATACAGAACGAGAGGCTGTGTGATTTTGAACGTGTGCTTCCGAGCCACTTCAAACCCATTTGTTTCATTGCCAAATGGCATTACGAAGTTACCAGGCAGATTTTAAATATTAACCAAAGGCGAAGAGTCCATTTACAGTCTGTTCCGAGGCAGAAGGTAGATCTTTATCTTCATCTTATCCACTCTACTCACTATAAAGGCTTATGTCAGCCCCGGCTCGCCTGCTGTTTTTGCGAGCAGGGAGCTGAACTGAGCGCAAAAGCAATGTTTGTCTCTGCTGGCAAGTGCCTTCTGCTGCTGCTCCCAGTGCTGGGAGGAGTAGCCACTGTGGAGGGGTGAGTTTGTTTTTTTAATTCAATGACATAGGATGCCCATCATTTGTTTGAAAAATACAAAAAGTAGATTATTTAGAAATATTATTAGAAACCCAAGGTGGAATGTTGTTGTTGCTTCGTATGTCAATGTACAGTGTTTTTGTTCACGCTTTTTAGATCCATCAACCTGTCAAACTCCGGTGCGTCGAACTCTGGTCTATACCTAGAGATCTGTGTTAGGCTGTCAGATACATTGAGTTTATTCAAATACTTTGAGGGGTATTTTTTTTTTTTCATGCAAAAAGAAAAAAACGTTGTTTAAAAGTTAAAACTAATATCGAAGACTTATTTGTCACTTTAGTGCAGCATGACTTCCTGCTAAAGTAGGCTGGCCTTTTTATTTATTCATGATTTTGTTTGTACCGTATGTATTGCATATTTTATATATTCGCCCCCAGGTACATTCGCAAAAGGTGTTTTCACCGTTAGGACAGTGAGAAGTGTCGGATGTCTTTGTCTGAGAAAACAAGACTTACCTTGACCCCTTATCTCAATACACTGTATGTCCCCATACACACAGGACTCTAAGAATGAACGCTTATCAGCTGCAAGACATTGTAGACATGTGTGAGGGTGCTTCTCCTCCTCGCACGTATGCTGTTTAAAGTGTGATTCATAAATCATTTCTTTTCAGCTGTTTCCCTCTCGAGTGATTGAGTTTGCACAGGATGTCATTTCAATTTTTCTTTTTCTTTGTGCAACAGCGTAGAGTATGACTACTTCAAATACCATCCCATGGAGGAGGTGGGTGACAATATCCCAGTCATGTCCTCAGCACACACATAGATGAAATGAAAACACAGTGAGGAGTTGACAGTGCCGCTTATTTCAGATCAGTGACTGGATGGCGCAGATTCAAAAGGACCACTCTGATGTTGTGACCATCGTGGACTATGGAAAGACCTACGAAAAGAAAACCATCAGCCTACTCAAGGTATAAAAAAACATAGTATAGTATAGTATATTTACATATATAGATATGGAATATAGCAATAGACGGCAAATCATTTGTCCTTCAGATTGGGGTGAACACTGGAGCCAAAAAGAAAGCCATCTGGATGGACTGTGGCATCCACGCCAGGGAATGGATTGCTCCGGCCTTCTGCCAGTACTTTGTCAAACAGGTGACACAGATCATGCAATTACCTTTGGAAAAAAATAAAATAAAACGTCCTATCCTTCACATCCTCCTAAATGTTTTTGCTTTGGGCCTCATCAGATCCTGGATGCGTCCAAAACTGAGGGCAAAATGAAGGAGATGATGGCCAACGTGGACTTCTACGTCACGCCGGTGCTCAACGTGGACGGCTACATGTACACTTGGGAGAACAGCACGAACGACGAGGTCAGTACCCGCAATTAATGGGCATTTTTCACATTACTTCTGTTGGGCTCTTGAGCTCGGAGCCACCACAGGACGAGGAGAAGATGGAATTTGTCAATTAATACCAAAAAACAACTACTGGTAATGCGACCTCGGTAATAGTCTAGACGTTCCCAATATTGAGCGTAAAATGCCAGGAACCACCTGGTTTAACCTCCCTGCTTTCTTTCAGTACCGCCTGTGGAGGAAGAGCAGGTCCCCTGGGCCAGCAGGCTGCTTGTGTAATGGAACCGACCTCAACCGCAACTTTGATGCCAACTGGGGAAGTGAGTGCTTTGCTTTTCAAAATCTCATTTTGTTGTAATATGTTATTATTTCTTTTTTTTTAACTTATAAGTTAAAAGCACTTTTTGGGAACACCGTACCGTACCACAAAGGCAAAACAATGTGTTACTGCTACAGCCAAGTAAACACACACACACACACACACACACACACGGCCCAGTAATTTTAAGAGCTAGCGATAGGAATCATAAAAGGGTCGTTATCTTTTCATTTTGTCATGTATACAGCTATTTAGAAAGCACTTGTATGACATTGGGGGAGGAGGAAGGCAGGTGCTGATAAGTCGTTAATAACTTATTTAAACAACACAACAGTTAGTGGGAGGGGAATTAATTTTTGATGACGTTTACTGGAATATTGCATTGTTGCATTTTTGAAGAAGATAGAGAAGTTTTGATTTGGGTTTCTTTGATCATGGTTCAGAATATTGACAACAGTGACCTGCTCGCGACAAGACATCGAATAATTGATAGCAAGAGACGACCACTGCCTGCCAGAGTCGGTTCGCTAGCCCTTCAGACTTCGAATCGAACCTCGTGTTCCCCACCTGAATGTTGAGTATATTTCCTCGACCTCCCGGGTGGCCATGTATGTCCATGTCTTCGGAAAACGACAAAAAAAAAAAAAAAAAAAATTCTAACACACAGTGAGCTTAGTTGCGTGCTTATATTGTGTTGCATTTCTTACTTCTTTCCATCTTCTTTGCTTTCCCTTCCTTTTCCTCATCCATCCGTACGGAGTTCCGCCTTGTTGCTGCCGCTTCCGCTTCCGCCAAGTGCTATCAGCCCAGAGTGCAAGGCTTTTCATCTCATTTAATTCATTTTGTTGGCTCGACCCGCTGAGAGGAGAGAGAATATTAATATATAATATTATATTATTAATAATAATAACAATAATAATAATAATAATAATAATAATAATAATAATAATAATAATAATGATGATATGGCGTGTAAACACATCATCCAGGATAAACAGCCTCAAATGCCAAAAGCAATGGGAAAAATGTGAACGTGTTGCTTAGAAGCAGATTTAGTGTGTGCACACAACAGGCTTGGAGTTATTATTTCAGCTGCAAGCTCCCACAGTGTCATGACAATGGAGCAAATTAATGTTTTTATTTGAAAAGTACCACAGACAGGGACTCAAGATGCCCATGTTGAAAATCTATAAATCACTTGCCTCAATTTTTCTCAGCCATCGGCGTATCGAGAAACTGCTGCAATCAGACCTACTGTGGGACCCAGCCTATGTCGGAGTCCGAGGCCCAGGCGGTGACTTTCTTTGTAGGATCCCGCCTCGAGGACTTCCTGTGTTTCCTCACCATTCACTCCTACGGCCAGCTGCTCTTGCTTCCCTACGGACATCCGAATTTCACAGCTGAAAACTACGACGAGCTGGTATTTACATCCTCGCTCGCCCTGACACTGTTGCACCAATCCTAGGGACACAAAGTGCCCACAACCCAACGTAATCATTCCTATGTGCGATGAATAAGAAAATATGCTGTACAAGCAAGAGGTACACAAAATGATTTATTGAATCCACGCTGTCTGCACAATGTAATGTCCTTTTAGCAGCTCACACACATTGGAAACGGCAACGCGCCACATCACTCAGCGTATCTGCATATTCAACTGTTCTGACAGGGTGCGAGAACATTTCACACTCCCCCATGACGGCATTTGAGCAACATATTAAAGAAAAAACAAAAATCGTGAGGGGAAAAAAAGGTGTCACAAGCTTATTTTCACATGCAATTCATCTCATCTGTACTGAAAAACAGCCTCAGAATCACCCAGGTAGTGACACATGTTGGCAGACTGCAACAAGTGTTTGGATCAATACATCAAATAATTGTAAAGGGTTTTTCCTCTTCTCAGATGGATGTGGGTCTGGGTGCAGCTGATGCCATCCGGAAGGTGCACGGGATGAACTACACCGTAGGAACTTCACCTGACGTACTATGTAAGTGCAAGTGTTGCTTCTGGTGAGGTAGTCATCAACCATACGCAAGCACACACAAAAAATTGACCCAGGAGAAAGTATCTCCCAAAAGCCTAAAAATAAAAAATAATATCTGCATCCTGTTTCTGCAGACCCCAACTCTGGCTCGTCCAGGGACTGGGCCCGCCTGAACGGAATCCCCTTCGCCTTCACCTTCGAGCTCAGAGACAAGGGGACGTTCGGCTTCAAGCTCCCAGAGGATCAGATCCAGCCCACGTGCGAGGAGGCCTACGCAGGAGCCCAGCACATAATCACGTATGCCCACGACAAACACTTCCCTAAAACTGAGTCTGCAGCCACTGTTGCCGCTGCGAGCCTTTGGACCCTCCTGCTGGCAGTGTGCGTCGCTGGCAACGCCCCCATGTAAAAAGGCTATCCCAAAAAAAGCACTTGTAAGCCCTGTTCTTGGTGCTTTCTTAAATTTTGAATGAACTTTTCATGAATGTAATATTTCTGATATTTAATGTGACAAGGGTCAGTGAATATGAACACAAATGAAGAGGAGGGAAAAAACAGTAATATTTATTATTTATGTGCGAGTGTGTTGCGCACACTGAACAGGCTGTTCATGCACTTAATTCAATAAATTCAGCTTGCATAAAAGAAGCGATCGTGTCGACTCCATCATTTCCATTTGCCTTCCATCTCAATGTGTCCTGATGTGCAAATACCCATCGTGGGCGCAACCGTTTTTTTTTTTGTTTTTGTTTTTTTTAAATCCTGTCTGCCAAAAAAGTGTCCATCGCCGAACTCCCGAACGGGTGGAAGCCTTGTCGTCTCAGACCAGCGAGGGGCAGGAAGAGCTGCTCCTCGGGTGGAAACTGGTCCCACCGCGTCCACGTCCAACCTGGGAGAGATGGGGAAAAAAAACAACCCATCACACCAACAAAAACATACCCAGGGTGACACGCAGCACTACCTCTCCTGCGCACCCTCGTTTTTCTCCGGCTCCCGGTTCTCCGGCTCCGCCGACTGCTCCCGGTCCAGCTCCCCTCGCATGAAGATGGTGACGTAGTGGTACTGCTCCTCCACCCTGATGGAGTTGACCACTGATGCCAGGCGTACGTTCACCAGGCGCACACCTGCCTCCTCCATCACCTCCCGGCGGGCACACTCCTCCCACGTCTCCCTTTTTCGGAATGACACAGTTGTTGACGTCACGAGCGCTGGCTGTCATCGGAATTCGATCGTTTCACACATACAAAACACACATACACAAAAATAACCGTTTTAAACACTACCATAATCCCATTCGTCAGAGTCCTAACATACATTTAATGTTGCACAAATCCTTTCACAAAATATGCAATTTTGATGACCTTCCAAAAATTGTAACACGTGTTTAAAAAAAAAGAAGAAGAAGAAGAAGAAGAAGAAGAAGAAGAAGAAGAAGAAGAAGAAGAAGAAGATCTCAATAACTGTACCATACATTGGCATATTAACAGATCTGTAAAAGTCTGCACGGTCTCATAAATATTGCAATAACAGCAAATATGGGCGTTGTAATATGTCTATTTTCTTGGGAAGGTATCTTAACCGTGTGTTCCACAAGGCTGAAAACACATTCTGTGAGAGTTCATTCAAACGAGGAGTCAGTCCGCTAAGCATCATCTACTTACCTACCCGAACTCGAGGTGGCCGCCGGGCAGCTGGAACGTCCCTCGGCCCACGTCGCTTCTCCGCTTCCCCAGGAGAACGCAGCCCGGGTGGGTCGAGTCCGTCACCAGCACTCCGACACCAACCCCTGGACGTTTTAACACTTTGTCAGACATCCGGTTAGGCTAATAAAAGAAACCAAAGGAATTCGCATTCATGAAGTAAAGCAACCTGAACGCAACATAGCGTTTGTGCAACAGGAAGCACAGACTACGGTTCGGGGATACTTCCGGAACTTGTCGTTGTTGTGTTTTCCGATGTAACACTGCCACCTAGCGACGAGTTGAGAGTTTTGTTGTTTGTTTTTTTTTCACGTTTTGACGCTTCTCTTCACTTTTAAGTGCCCTTGAAAATATATATCATGTATTGTCTCGCGTGTACAATTGACGGCCATAGTTGTAAAAAAAACAATTTGTAATTTCAGGAAATTTACAACAGCACAACGCCAGCCGCCAATTCAAACCTGTAATAAACGTTTGGTAGTTGTAATCCCCATTAAATGAACTTTACAGAGACATTTAACAGCCCATTATGTACCAGTTAATACAATGTGCTGATGCATAATGGAATAAACATGGGTATGTATGTCTTTTAAAAAAAATAACAAAAGTCCTATGTGTGCTGCAGTCTTTCCACCGACACCCGTTTTCCCGGCTCGACCTGCCCGGTGGCTCTCACCCCGCCCCGATCACCCGTCCCGGCTCTGGTCTGTGACGAGAGGCGCCAGTTTCCTCCTGCTAGACGCCTCTCACCCCAGACTTCTCTTCACACCACTACGCATTTGCCGGCGCCAGGATGGCCTCCAAACTGTGGACGGAGGAGCAATTCAACTGCCCCGTGTGCCTGGAGCTGCCCAGCGACCCAGTCACCATCCCCTGCGGCCACAGCTACTGCATGGCCTGCATCAAGGACTACTGGAGCAAGGACGACGGCAAGGGGATGTACAGCTGCCCGCAGTGCCGCCAGACCTTCTACCCCAAGCCCCCCCTGTCTAGGAACACCATGCTGGCCGAGGCCGTGGAACAGCTCCGCCAAGGGGCCCGAAAGTCTGACGTCCGCGAGTCCATGCGACTGGCCTCCACCAAGGCGAGGCTCTCCACGGCGGCGGTGGCATGCGACATGTGCAAAGGCGAGAGGCGCGAGGCCATCCGGAGCTGCCTGTCGTGCATGGCGTCGTTCTGCGAGGCCCACCTGAAGCCTCACAAGACCAAGAAGGAGCTGAAGAAGCACGAGCTCATCCCGCCCACGGGCAACCTGGCCGAGAAGATCTGCGTCCAGCACAAGTACCTGCAGGAGTTCTTCTGCCGCCAGTGCAGGATTTTTGTGTGCTGGCTGTGCACCAGCAACCAGCACAAGGGCCACGAGTGCGTGTCCACCAAGGTGGAGCGCTCGGAGAGAGAGGTAGGAGGCTTTGGAGGGTCCTCTGTCCCGACTCTGTTCGGACTGAAAGACAAAGCTTGATTTGACCTGTGTCAAAATGACATGAGCAGTTTTTTTTTCCAATTGTCTGTTCAGCTGACTGAATTTTCAAAAGAAAGTAAAAATAATTAAATTCTATATGTTCACATATGTATATGTGTGTGTGTGTGTGTGTGTGTGTGTGTGTGTGTGTGTGTGTGTGTGTGTGTGTGTGTGTGTGGACACATATAAACAATGTATACACACACACACATATATATATATACAGACACACATATATATTTAATTATTTTTACTTTCATTTAAAAAACTACAAATGTTCCTTTCAGCTGTACTGACAACAACTGAAAAAAAAAACTACTCCTGTCACTTCAACACTTGTAGAATTAAGCCCTTGTCTTACAGTCAGTAAAAATGAATAAGTAAAGAAATAAAGCAACACGTTGCCTTCACTAATTGTATTTTGAGGGTTTTTCATTGGGTACGGAAAATGATAGACTCGCATTTGTATCGTCAGGCTTTTGACCTTTGACCTTGAACCACACGGCATCACCTTTGGTATTTCAGGCACATTTCCATTTGTCGGACGTGCTGCCACCTCGTCTCTGTCCAAGAGCGAGGAAGTGGCCCGGGCCGGGCCCTGAGGACATTCCTGATCAACTGCATTCCTGCAGCCGCCGGCAGCACTCCACCTATTAGTTTCCCAGTCTGTCCGCGTCACGCCGTTTCCTCGTGCCCGTGCCAAAGCTGCTTTTGTCGTTGTTGCAGAAAGTGCTGTCCGAGTTGCAGGCGGAGAACCTGCGGAAGCTCAAAGACCGAGAGCAGGAGCTGAAAGAGCTGAAGAAGGCCATGGAGGTGATGAAGGTGAGGCGGAGGAGCGTTAGTAGGCCCAAACTAACCTGGAAACAGGTCGAGTACATGCCCTTTGACCCCTGGTAGACGTCCCCTGACCCTTAATCTTCCTCCTGCCCCCCTTTTACGCGCAGCACTCGGCGGACCGGGTGCAGCAGGACGGTGGCAAGGTGCTACAGGAGCTGCAGCGCTCGATGGAGCGGCTGCAGGAGCTGGTGGAGGAGCAGATGGAGCAGGCCAACGTTGAGAAGATGGGCCAGGCGGAGGAGGTGGCCGACAGCCTGGAGGCTGAAATCCGGGCACTGCGGAAGAGGGATGGCGAGATGAAGGACCTGGCTCGGTGCGAGGACCACATCCACTACCTGCAGGTGGGAGAGGAGACGAGACGAGGGGGTGGGGGTGGGGGTGGGGGACGGGGGTTGACGTCGTCCACCAACAGTTTTTGTTTTCCCGCCAACCTCCGGGACCACAGACGTGCGAGTCCCTGAATGCACCGCTGGAAACGGGAGACCTGCCGGCCGTGGTGGTCCACCAGGAAGCCTCCTTCCTGCCCGTGCAGCAAGTCATCCTGGACCTCAGGGACCAAGTGGAGGAGCTGTGCAACCAGGAGCTAAGCAAGATCATCAAGCAAGGTCTGCAAAATATCTGTATACCTGTATCCCGTCGAACCCCCCCGCCCCCGTTTAACATATTATGTTTCTTATTGTCCTCACAGTTAACGACACGTCAATCTTCGCTTTTGAAGACCGTGAGTCATAGAAATTGTATCTTTTGCTATTCATTCATTCACAA
The DNA here is from genome assembly GCF_046127955.1 of Nelusetta ayraudi. Classification (NCBI taxonomy): domain Eukaryota; kingdom Metazoa; phylum Chordata; class Actinopteri; order Tetraodontiformes; family Monacanthidae; genus Nelusetta; species Nelusetta ayraudi. The sequence continues at coordinate 3,113,381 of NW_027466056.1, forward strand.
AGATGCCGTCGGTTGTTGTTTTGAACTTTACATTTTCAATTTTCACAATCCAGCCAACCGCAATGCAGGACTGAGAGGGGGGATTCGGAAACGTGAGTCTGGGTAGTGCTGCTGTGGGTCTTAACTTTTATGGGGTTTTTTTCCCCAACAAAACGCTAATAAGTCCATCTCTTGTTCATTTCAGTGTTTTCTGGACTGGCTCCTCGACAAGCGGCCACTCGCTCCCCAGGTGCGTTTTCTTTTTTCTAAAGTGTCAATTTTAGATAACTGTGTATAACTGTGACTCCCTGCTCACCTGGCCTGGCAACCCCACAGCTCCCAGCATAACCAGCACAGCCTCGGTGGGATCACGGGTTGGAGACCGACGAGGAATCGGTAATTGCACTGCAATGAAGAACGCTGATGATGTGGCGACAGAAGGTTAGAGTTATATACTTATTAGGATTTGTTTTTGTTTTATACAAAAGGGGCGAGCCACAACGGTCCAGACGTGAGGAGCCGAGACGCACCACGAGCTACTCCAATCCTAGCAGGTGACAGGCGACCCACAAGTTCACCCAATCTGGGGAGTATGCTCAGAAGAGACAACAGTGAGTCTGACGCAATGGTGTTTTTTTCTACTTTGCCTGGCAGGGGGCGCCACTTCCTCTTCGACTTCCCCCTCCACTTCCTGATAGTGATTTGGCTGATTTTCCCCAATGCAAGAAAACATTTCTTTCTTGGAATGAATGACAAAAAAAGCTTGTCTTTGCCAAATGCTAATCATCCTAAATTGCTAGCATAGCTCAAAAGCTTTTAAATGCTGCGATGAAGTCATACAAAGTTATTCATTTGTCCCTGAAAAAAGGTGCCCGAATGTTTCTGTGTATTTCTTACATGTTTGTGCCTTAATTTAAACTGTTCTTGTTTTTTTTCTGTGTGTGTGTGTGTGTGTGTGTGTGTGTGTGCTAATAAAAGGTGAAAGGTCCCTCTGGAGCAGGTCAAGTCAGCTCAGCATGTCACCCACTCCAGCTCCAGCTCCAGATCCAGCTCCAGCTCCAGTTCCAGCTCCAGCTCCAGCTCCAGTTGCAAGTCCAGCTCCTGCTGCTCCAGCGTTAAGTGGAGGTACAAAACTGGCCAACAAGCCCAGAAAATTCATGATTCTCCCTCAACAAAAAGGATTTTTTATTTTATTTTGAAATGCCTTTTGTATGTTTTTTGTTTTTTGATTTTCTGCTGTGTCAGGCTTCAGTCGGCTGGGGTCAATCAGCAGCCTCAGCAGCCTCAGCAGCATCTTCCGCTCCCACCGCCGCGGCACCACCCCGGCCACCCCAGTCCAAAGCGACACCCCGCCAGCGGGAGGAAATCCATGTAAGGCCCAATTCTGCTTTCCAAAATAAGTCAATGGTCAGAAACCGAATAACATCAACATCCTGAACCCAAAGAAGCACAGAATGACAGAAGAATCAGTTTTAGTGTGTACCCTAAAATAACAAGACCCAGTCGCGTTGCATCACACTGCACTACACTAATTGACAACATGTTCACCAACGTCTTAGACAATAATATAAGTGGATTATTAAAAAATGGCCACTGGCCAGTTACCTGCGTATACAATATACGATTGCAATTACTATAAAGGCCATCGAGCCAAACTGCCCACAATAGAGACGAGTCAGGACTGAGGACTTTATGAACACCTTGGAAAATGATTTGATTGCATACAACTGGGACTCTGTCTGTATATATTGAAAATGATGTCAATGTAGCATATGATACATTTCTTAGAATTTTTAAAGTATTATATGATTAAAAAAAAAAAAAAAGTCTAGTAATGAGGAAAAATAAATCTAAGAATAATCCTTGGATTTCAAAAGATTTACAAAATGCATGTAGAAAGAAAAATACACAATATAGAGAATTTATACAGCACAGAACTGAAGAAGCAGAAAATTGATATAATAAATATAAAAACAAACTAATATTACGAGGACATGTACAAAAGAATGCTATACTAAAATATTAGAAAACAATAAAGACAATATTAAAGGCATATGGAGAGATACCCCAAGATATATCAATTGCCCTCAGTATTTTATATGTATTGTATTTGTAATGTATCTAGGTCATTAAAATGTGTCCTTTTTGCAGATGATACTACTGTAATGTTCTGGTCACTGAGGAAAATTTGCAGCAACTTCTGTTATGTTAGAAATTAGTAAATTCAAAAAATAGTTTGATAAGAATAAATTATCTTTCATTTAAATAAAACTAAGTTTATGACATTTGGAAACTATTAAAAAACATTCAGGCACAGAGATGGAAGGGGTACGTTTAGAGAGGGTACATGAAAATACATTTCTGGGGTTAAAAATTGAGGACAAAATTAGCTGGAGACCTCATACCAAACATGTTCAAACTATACTATCCAGAAGGATTTCAGTTCTGTCCAAAGCAAAGTATTTTCTGAACAGTAAATCACTCCATATTCAATATAACTCATTAATATTACCATATTTAAATTATTGCTCTGGCAAACACAAATAGAAGCTCTTTACAACCGTTGTGCATGCAGCACGATTGATGTTTAAAGCAAGGAATAATTTGCTACCTAATAATATACAGGAAATGTTCTTCAATAGGGAGCGGGGTTATAAGCTCAGGAGACAATTTAACTTAAAGGTTGATTGTAACTGAGCGTCTTGTGTGCTGTCGACAGGGGCGATGACTTCTCTGCCTGAGACGCCGACGGAAAGTAAGTTGAAGCTGCCTTCATTTTGAGTGTTGACCAAAAAAAATAAATGAAAAAACATGTCCAATGTGTTTCAACCTGCTTCTTGCAGTTAATCCCGGCCTCTTCCTGGACACACCCGCCCCGGACGCCATGACTCAGCCTCCAGTTTTCCCTGCACGTGCGTTCACCTGCCCACATAAACTTCAATGAGAAATAGAATTTCTTTTTTTTTTTTCTTTTTTTTTTAGAATATTGTACCTTTGAAAAATGTCTCTCCCTATGCGTTACTCTTGCTTTTTATTTTAATTCAGTAAGAGAAATCAACATTGACAGCATCCAGGCACCGGAGCCGAGGACCCGAGAGGAGTTCCTCCAGTGTGAGTCTCCACCAATCGAGTCGCTTCTCACTGACTTCAATCAGTCTGAAAAACTGTTTCCTTTAAAGTCAAAACGCTAAAAATAAATAAATAAATAAAAAACAATTTGTGAAAGAAAACACTACAATTTGAGATTATTCAGCTTAAACATGACCCACAGAAATAGAATTGAATAGCAAAAATATAACAGAAACTGGTGCACACTGCCCCCCACTGTCTCAGTTAGGAAGTCCTACTTTGCTTAATTTAGCGAACCAATTTAGCCTAATTTACGACGCAAATTCAAACAACACGAGACTGAACGTCCGCTTAAACCTCTCGTCTTTTCAGACGCCATCGCTTTGACCCTTGACCCCGACACGGCCCACCGGAGGCTGGCCCTCACCGAGGGCAACACCAAGGCCACCCTGCAGGTGGCGGCGCAGCCCCTCCCCGACAGCCCGCGCCGCTTCGACGGCTGGACGCAGGTGATGTGCTCGGCGCCGCTGCACGGCCAGCGCTGCTACTGGGAGGTGGAGTGGCGGGGCCGGGGCTCGTCGCTGGGCGTGGCCTATGGGGCGTTGAAACGCAAGGGCACGGAGGCCAGGTCAGGTCTGGGCTACAACGCCCAGTCATGGACCCTGGAGCTGTCGGACGCGTGCTGCTCGGCCATGCACGACAACCAGAAGAAGGACATAGCGGTCACTTACTCGCCGCGCCTGGGCGTCTACCTGGACTCGTCGGTGGGCACGCTGACGTTCTACAGCGTGGCCGAGACCATGACGCACCTGCACACCTTCAGGACCAACTTCACCCAGCCGCTGTACGCTGCCTTTGGCGTGGGCAGCGGGGTCGGGGTGGGCCTGGACTTCGCACTGGGCCAGTTCAGCTCCTCCTCTGACAGCGTTAAGATCTGCCCCATGTAACGCACGCGGCAGACAGTCAGGGGGCGTATGACTCTGGGAATGTCAAAGCAAAAAACGCCAACGATCATCCCTTAACAGTTTTTTTTTTTTTTTATTGCACTTTGAAATCACGTTTGTTTCTGTAAAGATGAACATTTGTTTGAAGTCATGCGACCCAGCGAGTAAGATTTAGCAGCATCTAGTGGTCAGATGCTGTTAAGAGAGGGAATTCATTCTAATTAATTAGACTGATTAATCAGTTGTCGAAATGACAATGGCCCTGGAGAGACCATGTGACTTCAGCATCGCTCACCACATTATTCTCTCATAATTCATCATCTCATTACCTTTTATTTCCTTTGACATCTTTTCTCATGTCATGATCTATTCCAACGTTTCTCAACTGGTGGGTCACGGCCCAAAAGTGGGTTGCGGAGCCGTTTTCATTGGGTCGCCCTTTAAAAAGGGGATTTTAAATATATATGTATATTAATAGATAAATAAACGTTTGGCATTTATTTTGCAGGACACACAATTCAACTCAATCATTTTAATAATTTATTGACTAGACATGACAGAAAATGGGCTTAGGATTTGATTTTTGTGAAATAAATGTGGGTCCCGAGAGTCCACCAGTTGAGAACCACTGATCTATTCTATCTATTCTCATATTATATCAGTTAATGCTAATTTATTTGAAGTGAAATTATACAATCGTGGGACTAAAAAAAACTTGAAATACGGTTTACTTGAAATAAAAAATCTGGAAACTTTTGGCCTTTATCGCTCATTCGCTCGGCAAAAGGCTCCCAGTCTGAAGCGTTTTCATCCAGCCTCAGGACCAGTCAGCACTGTTCAAGTCGCGACAGTTGCAGTCTTGTCGTCATCCTTCGTTAGATGGAAAGGAAGAGGAGAAGAAAAAAACGACACTGGCCGTGCCACGTCATGCTTTGTTGTACCTTCCGACAGACACGAGGCGGCACATAGCTCCACCCAGCATGTGGCTGTGACTGACCTATGGAGAGGTATCAGTGTGATGTCACAAAGGGCTTGGGTGTCCGCCAGCAGGCTACTGTTCTCCTTAAGGCTTGTGTTCTTTTGTAAAAAAAAATTAAAAAAAATAAAAAAAATTGAGTAATAATAATAACAATAAAAAACACTGATGGATGAGTCACTCTCTTTGTTTCCACTGCTTTATTTTAAAAAAGAGGCAACAGAGTAAATAGCCTTAAATAGTTTACAAAGGACCATGAGGGGGCAATATGTTACAGGTTTGGGGGGGGAGGGGTCAACCTTAAATTTGATGTATCCGAACGGTGTGAATGTCCCTCCTCCCCCCTGATTCCTTCACACACAAACATCAAAACCGATTAAAGCACAAAGTAGAACACAAGTGAGTGAGTCAGTGTGCTGTCCTTGTCTGAAGTGAAGCTCCCACGCGGGTCCCTTCTGTGCTGTTGAACAAACAAGCTCCACGTATATTAAAATGTTAGATATTATGAACACAGGCACGCGTAGCACGAAATTTATCCCGTTAATGTGTTAAAATCTATATGTGTATATATCTATACTTCAAGTGGCGGGAAAAAGTCGCCAAAAGAACAGATTCAATGTTAAAAAAAAATAAATAAAAGTGCGTCAGCTGAGCAGGCGGGGCCTTGTCGGCATGACGGGTTCAAAGGTCACAGGGCAGGTGGACTCTCAAGCTTCTTTGCCTTTCCCCCCCACCCCCACCCCTCCGGTGGCAGAAGAGCAAACTGCAACGCTAAAACAGACTCGGTACGATGTGCTAATTCCCTCCGATCAGACGGAACCCTGAACGTCCCACAGGCGCAGAGACCTGTACGGTTGGTGACGGCAAATAATAATAATAATAATAATAATAATAATAATAATAATAATAATAGTAATATTACCCTCCAAAATGGTGAAATGTATTTTTACTGAACCCCGAACGCCACCTCCACTTGCCACCAGCGTGCAACCAATATGAGCGAGTGTGGCTTCTGAACAGCGCCGGTGTCCACTTTAAGGCTTCTATAGCGCTAAAAACAAAATAGGCCCAGATGTCTGGGGGGGGAAGAGTCTGTGTGTGTGGGGGGGGGGAGGCTTGGACGGTCACCTGATGCAGGAAGTGGAGTTAAAAAAACGAGCACAAGGAGATGAGGAGGAGAGCTCGAGACGCTGAGCCTCTAGCCAGTCATCCGCTCATGCATTCCCTTATTTTCTAGCAGTTTGCCGACTGTTTTTTTTTTAATTCTTTTCTTTTTTTTTCTTTTTTTTTTTTTACAGACCTAAAGCTTTTCCGAACTACAAAGAAAAAGAAAAACAATAAAGCCCTTCAAAGTGACCCTGGATGCTCAGCCTCAACCTTTGACTTTTCACTCAATTCTCACTTCACTTTCCTTGATCAACTTTCAAACTCTCTCTTCTCGCAGCACGACACCTTCTTCTTCGTAGCGACATTTTCCGGCCCACATCTGAACAAACTTTCTTCACTTGCGTGTCCTCCTTCACTTCCTCCTCCTCCTCCTACCTGCAGCTGAGCACCCAGAGCCTCATGGGAAACACCTTAAACATGATACAGGAGAACAGAACTTCAGCCTTTTAGTTTAGTTTTTTTGTGCTTTAAAAACTCTGTCAGACAGGGGGAGGAGGGCTGGGGGGGGGGGGTTTGTTCTGGCCATTATCTTCAGGGGGGTAAAGTTTCATCCTCCTCCTCCCATCAGCGTTTGGTTGAGCCGGACGGCAAGCCGGAGGCGGGCTGGCGCCGCCGCTCCCCGAGGTCGCCCCACGGTGGCGGCGGGAGGGCGAGGGAGGTGGGGTGAGGAGGGGGAGGAGCGGCGAGGGAGGTGGGGTGAGGAGGGGGAGGAGCGGCGAAGGGGTGCGCCACCGACCTCGCCGCCGCCCGGCCGCCGATCATGGCGGGCAGGCTCTGGTTGCGACGCAGGCCGTCCAGCAGGCTGCCCCCGCTGGCCGACAGCAGGGTGGCGGAGGAGGGGTGGGGGTCCGGGCGCCGCGTTGGGGGCGGAGCCTCACCGCCACCGTGCAGCACCTTGGCGAAGCCGAGGCGCCGCAGCCTCTCCACCAGGCCCACGGCGCCGGCCGACTCGGCCCGGGCTCTGCCGGGGGCCAGGTTGGCGGCGAGGGCGGGGGTGGCGTCCCGGGAGGAGGAGGGGCTGGGCAGATCTGGGTGCGGCGCCCGACCCAGGTTCAGCCCGTAGACGTCCTGCAGGAAGAGCTCGGCCGGCCGAGACGCCAGGAAGTTGTCGGCGGCAGCGGGGTGGTGGTGGTGGTGCTGGTGGTGCTGGTGGGGGGGGGGGGCCGGGGAGGGCGAGGGGGAGGGCGACTGGGAGGGCGAGTTGGGGGGAGTGCACGGCAGGAGGAGGAGTGGTGGCTTGGGGGCGGTGGGCGGGGCTGGGCGAGCAGGCGGGGCCTGGGCGGCCGAGATGCCTCGCTCCAGCACCAGCTTGGCCAGCAGGAGGGGGGGCCGGGCCAGGGGCCGGGGGGGGAAGGAGTCCAGGCCCAGGTTCAGCCGGCAGGGGGTGACGGGCGTGCTGGGACCCGCCCGCAGGGAGCTGGGCGTGTTGGCTGGCAGGGACGAGCGAGAGCTGAGCAGGAGAGAGAGAGAGAGAGAGGCGGCAGAGGTCAGAGGTCAGAGGTCAGCGGTGGTGGTCGTGCTATTGCATTTCATCTGGCTCAGGCGTGGCCTGGTAAACTTTCCAATACGGACCCACTTGAAGAAATGATATTAATAGTCAGTAAGCCATGACAGCTGCATTTCATCCATTTTTTCAATAAAGAGCTGAAACACTGTGGGGCTTCAAAGACAGTGACTTGCTGCTGCTGCTCCGCTACCCCCCCCCCCCCCCTCTCTGTCACATCTCGAAACTCACTGTGGCCCCACCAGTCTAAAAGTTGGCCCACCGCTGCTCTAGCTCAGAAGTCCTGCAGCAGACAGGTGCAGGTTAATACCTCACATGCATCCTGTCATTCACCACATCTGCATCATAACCTGCACAGCAACAAACAGAACGTATCCACACGGCCTGCTGTCTCCCAGCCAAACCTTTCCTCCGCTTCTCCTGTTATTTAACTGCTGTAGAACCGAATGAGGTCAAACCTGTGCGTGACGAGTGTTCTTCCTTTTCTTTCAAACATGTATAAAGGACCTGCACCAAAATGATCCGTGTGCTTTTCTGCAGAACATCTCACCATCTGTTCAACCTGCACCTTCAAGCTGGAATCAAATGCGCAAGACCTCATTGATCGCTTGGACTTTTTCCCATCACAGGGGTTAACACACCACCACCACCACCCCCCCTTCCCCCTGCCCCTCCCCCCTTCCCCAGCGGAAGGGCACCCACCTGGGGGTCACCTGAGTGACGTCGCTGGGGTGCAGGATGCGGCAGGTGGTGAAGGTGTAGGTGGAGGAGGTGGAGCTCTGGCACTTGCCCGGGTGTGGCGCTGCGAGCGAGGGGGGGACGGACACAGAGGGTCAAAGGTCAGAGGTCACATGCAAAAAAAAATTAAAATAGAAAAATAAATAACAATAATTTGAGCATCTGGATGAAGGCGTCGCTCACCTGAAGATGTTGTGGTTGCCAAGGTGGTGGAGGTGGAGGTGGAGGTGGAGGTGGTGGTGGTGGTGGTGGTGGTGTTGGTGGAGGTGGTGAGAGCCTGTGATTGGTCCTGGCTGGGGCTGGAGTTCTCCGCCAGGAGGGAGGGGGTTGATGGAGTGGGAGGAGGAGGGGGAGGGGGAGGAGCGGGCGAGAACCGCTTCCTGTCCCGCCTCTCGTCGGGCGTGGACGATACCCGCACCTTGAAGGTGATCCCGCCCTCCTCCTCTTCCCGTTGGTCCTCCTTCTCCTCCTCCTTCTCGTCTTTCCCACGCTCGGCGGCACCCTTCTCCAGCACGCCTCCCCCTCCCTCCTCCTCCTCTTCCTGGTCGTCCTCCTCCATGTCGGACAGGCGGTAGACGGCGTCCTGCGGCAGCGGGCAGAAGCCCTTGGTGACCACGCCCGGGTGGGGGTCCAGGATGGTGGCCAGGTGCGGCTTGGCCAACTGCTGCCAGTGGTGGAGAGTCAGGGAGCCTGGAGGGAGAACAAAGAGTGGGTTTCCAAAAAAAAAAAAGCTAAAGAGCTCCATAATGTTACATGTTTTTTGAGAATGTGATTAAATGATTGATTGACTGAATGTATTCATTATTCAAATTATCGTCATTTCAAAGCACAGAAACACAAACAATGAAGGAAGTTTTAAATCAAGCGACCGTACAATCTGTCTTTGACTAAACAGGCTGAGGCAGAAGCTAAATGCTTATATAGAGTTTGATTCCGGGTCTGGGGCCTTTCTGTGTCTGTGTCTGCGTGGGTTCTCTCCGGGTTCTCTCCGGGTTCTCCGGCTTCCTCCCACACTCCAAAAACATGCATGTGAGGTCAACTGAACAATCTAAATTGTCCGTAGGTGTGCATGTGAGTGTGAATGGTTGTCTGTGTCTATGTGGTGATGAACTGGCCACTTGTCCAGGGTGTCACCCTGCCTTCACCCTAAGACAGCTGGGATAGGCTCCAGCAGACCCCCGTGACCCTGAGCTCGGGAAGAAGCGGGTATGGAAAATGGGTGGATGGGTTATGTGTTTTTGCTTCTGTAGATTAAGATGTTGCACTGCATCAGGAAAAATTCTCAATCAAAAAGCTCAATTAAAAGTGCAGAAAACGAGGAGGCCGGGTGGAGTGGGGAGGAGGCTCCGCCCACCTTCCATGGGCTTGACGATCTGCAGCTTCTCCGGCAGGAAGGTCTTGAATGCAGAGGAGGAGGAGCAGGAGGCAAAGGAGAGCTCCGACAGGTTGGAGAAGGAGGAGAAGGAGGCGGCGCTGCCCGTTGGCGAGCCGCACCCGCCGTCGTCGTCAGCCAGCGCCTGCAGCTTCCGCTCGCGCTCCGCCTGGAAGAACTGCCGCTCGCACAGGAAGTTCTGCCGCCGCAGCGTCAGGCGGTGGAGGGCCCGGGTCAGGTCGTTGCCCCCCGGCGAGCCGGGCCGGCCCAGTCGCACCTCCTCCCTGGAAAAAAGACGCTTTAGCGAGGAGGCTGAGGAGGTGGGGGGGAGGAGAATGCCGAGTCTCTCTCTCTCTCTCGTACCCTTGGGCCGACTGGAAGGGCTGCGCCGTCATCACCAGCGAGCTCTGGCCCGAGCCCGGGATGGCGGGCGTGGCCGCTGCCGCACGAGACGCCGAGGCGTTGATGGAGCGAACCGTCTGGAAAACTTTCTTCTGGGACGATCTGGAGTTGAGGGGGTTGACAAAATTTCAAAACTTCTCCGTGACTTTTCCACGACCTTTTTCATGATATTTCCATGACCTTACCACAACCAATCAATGCAGAATTTTCATACTTAAAGGTCCAGTGTGTAATATTTGGCCTGATTCAAGATTTTTATACTGGTAAAAGCTTAACATACTGCCCATAAATAAAGGTGTATAGTTGCAGTACAATAAAAGTAATTTGGTTACCCATAGAACAGTTCTTCTAAATATATACATACAAGACAAAAACATACATACAGCAATAAGGGTCTTGTTCCGAATCGGAAAGACACAAGACATTTTCTCTCCTATTCTTAGTCGATGTTGTACTCCCTCGACCCATCAGATATTAGGAATGTGATACAGAAGTGGGAACGTGATGTGGATGGGCAATTTATTGAAGATGACTGGCTGGAAGCAAAAGCCTCTGTCAAAAACACATTGGTATGCAACCCAATGAGAGAAACTCAATGTAAGATTCTGCATAGATCCCACACAACACCATTCATCCTTAACAAGATGGATAACCAGGTCTCTCCCTTCTGTGTTAAATGCAATTCATCAGTTGGGACATACATTCACTATTTCTGGGAATGCCGTATGATTAAGAGATTTTGGAACAATGTTGCCCAGGAGCTGAGTGAAACTTTCTCTCTCAGAGTCAAAAAGGATCCTGGCCTCTTCATACTGGGCTTGCCCGCCCTCAAAGAAGTTATCTCTGAGTAGATTCAATTTTAAACTTTGTGACAGGCTCCTGTTTCTGGCCAGAAGATGCATTCTGGGACGGTGGATTAGTGACAAACCCCCAACAGTCACACAGTGCTACCAAGAAACGTTTAAAGTTCTGCCCTTAGAAAGACTCCCTGCACGAATGAAGGGGGATGAGCGTCTATTTGAGAGAGCATGGTCGGCCTACCTAAGATATTTACCTCCACCCCTCCGCAGCAAATGTTTACTGCAGTGATGGGTACATTTACAAAATTGTTTTTCTCATCTCCAATTGAATCTGTCTTCCATCAACACCTTACACCCTGATACTGCCTTGTGTTCTGGTACTGTTCTTTCACTTATTTACTTGTTTATTTTTTCTTCTCTACCTCCATCATACAGGATGACTGACGTAACTAAGTGGAGTGTGTGTGTATGTACATGTGTATTGGTGACTACAGAGGGCACGTGTTGTTATGTTGTTTGTCTGTTCTGTTATGATAAAAACTAATAAAATCTATTTTAAATATATATTTAAAAAAAAAAACGGGTCTTGTTCCAAGTTAGCTGCCATCTTGCACCGCCATATTTCTACGGAAGCCTGGTGTGGACAAACCAGCGAGTCACCTGACAGCACGTTTCGTATTTAGAGTGAATGATCGCGTCCTCAAATAAACCAACAAAGAAGAAGGTGGACGAGGCATCCAAGTTTGTGCGCGCAGGCCACTGTAGCTGACTGGCAAACTCGGGGGAGGGAGGGTGGGTGAAAGAGCGCTGCAATCTAAAATGTAACCACTTGATGTCACCGTTTCCTCTCAGAATCTCCAAATATTACACACTTCACCTTGAAAAGACATGTGAACCGTTGTCAATTACCTTATGGAAGAAATAGTTGTTAAAAATATTCAAAATACAGACAAAGCATTTGCGTTGGTCTAAATAAAGTTAAGTGCAGGTGAAACCTGTCGTTGGTGCGTTGGGGTAAACTACATAGGCGGAGCTAGTTGGCAAGGCTAATTCTATTTACAGAGCATTGCATTGTTGGAGACAAAGGAGGCAGGGGCGGGGCATAGTCTACGTTAGAGTAGAACAAATAAATGTGCTAGTTTGTAAAATTCGGTCAAAGTTTGGTCAAATTTCAGGACTTTACCAAAACTTTTAGTGAATTCACAAAATTCCACGACTCTTCCAGGGTTCCCCCGACCGTGGAAACCCTGTCAGAAGGTCAGGAGACGTTTTTCAAAGCGGCCGAGAAAAAGCCTTTCAATCATTCATAAAAAAACGAGACGTGCAACTGGGCCGACCTTTGGTCCTGGAAGGCCGACTCCTCCTCCACGCTCAGCTCTCGCCTCATGGTGCCCTCGATCTCCGCCGCCAGGGAGTCCTGAGCGCAAAAAATATTAAACAGAGGGAGAGTTAGAAGGGGGCTGTGGTGGGCAGCGTGAGCCCCGCCCAGATAATTCCTGGCTCGGCCTCTCACCATGGGGTAGAGGCCGTAGGAGAGGTGCCGGCGCTGGCCAGCAGAGGGCGTGCTCTTGTTGCGCAGCTCCCTGATCTCCTCCTGCGACTCCTGGAGCATCTCCACGCACTCTACGTTCCGGTCGGCCAGCTCGTTCAGCTGCAGCGCACACACACACACACACACACACACACACACACACACACACACACACACACACACACACACGTACATCAGTCAGTAACTGTTATCAACCTGTGTGTGTGTGTGTGTGTGTGTGTGTGTGTATGTGTGTGTGTGTGTGTGTGTGTGTGCGTGCGTGCGAGCGTGCACGTACCTCTGCCGTGAGCTGCCTCTGAGCGTCCTTGGAGGCCTGCAGGTGGATCCTCAGCTCCTCCTTCTCCAGGGCCAGCTGTGGGGGACAGACAGCGTTTAACATGCCATTCCCCTTCCCGCCCCCAGGGGGTAGGCGGCAGACCGAAAGCACAATCGGGGAGCGGCCGACCTCACCTCCTTGACCCGGTGCTGCAGCTCGACGATCTGGGAGAGCAGCTGGGCGATCTCCTCCTGGTGCCGCAGCAGCTCCTCGTTCTTCTGCGACAGCTCGTCTGACAGCGACACCATCTGGCTGTTGGACTCTCCTGCAGGGGCGAGAGCGAGCGGGCCATATCAAAAACTCCCTTCTTCTCCTCCTCCTGTGTGTTTAACTGTGCGTGTGTGTGTGTGTGTGTTTGCACTCACGCAGCTCCTTGACGCAGTCGCTCACCAGCTGCTGCTCCTTCTCCTCGTAGCTGATGGTGTCGCTCTTCAGCTGACGCGCCTGCGGAGGAAATTTTCACCATTTAAACCAGGGGTGGGAAAACTAAGGCCCGGTAGAAATATGCGGCCCGTTAAACTTATTAATCTGGTCCGTTGAACTTGAAGAAATTCTATTAATAGTAAGTAAGCCATGAAATAGCTGTATGTCATCCTTTTCAATAGACCTTGAAGCACATGCCATCGTCATATCCTATGATATATTTTATTTTCTCCTATGAGGTGGATCACCAAAACACTCCATCCATCTGCTGCTGCTCCGGCCCCTCTGTCACATTTCAGAACCCATCGTGGCCCCACTAGTCATAAAGTTTGTCCAACCCTGATAGGAACCTTCAACTTCCTACTTCCTGTTTCCTCCCCGACCACTTCCTCTCCTCTGTCTCGCTTCTCGTACCTCAGACCTGAGCGTCAGGTTCTCCTCCTCCAGATCCTGCAGCTTGCTCCGCATCACCTCCAGCTGGCTGAGCGCGGCGGCAGCGGTGGCGGCGGCGCCCCCCAGGGACGGGTGCTGGTGCTGCAGCAGCGGCGTGGTGGCGCTTGAGTCCGTCTCGCTCTCCTCGGTGACGCTGGCCACCATCCGCAGCAGCTCGTCCTTCTTGCCGAGCTCGTGCTGCAGCTGGTGCACCTGCGGATGGCGACGACGAGCGCGTTTTGAGAAAATAAATGGTTCAAACTAACTAGCGGGTCGAGGCTAACCAGGCTAACCCGGCTGGCCAGGCTCACTGACCTGGTCCAGGGCCTGTGCCAGCTGCTCCTCCAGGGCCTCGTTGCGCTCCTGCAGCAGGTGGTTCCTCTGCAGGAGGGACTGGCCGATCCGGGCAGCCAGCTCCAGGTCTCGGTCCCGCTGTTCAGAGTCAGTCAAGTCGGCCATTCAGATTATAGGGGGTGCGGGGGGGGAGTTTAGAGAGAGAAAAAAAAAAACTTACCTCGACCAGAAGCTGCGTGACCACCTCCATGTCGTTGTAGGTCTTGGTCATCTGCTCCACGCGGTCGGCGCTGAGGACTGGAAGTGGGGGAGGAAGGGGGAGAGGAATTTTCACTTTCACATTGACTGGAGCAGACACAGTGAGTCCATGCAAAAACACAATAAGCGTGATGAGAGTACTGTCTTTTTGCAAATACGCAAAAAGGCAATAACAAAAACAACTATGAAGCAAAAAAAAAAACTAGAAATAATTCCAAACTATTACATACACAAGCACAAGTCTGCAGCGTTGCACTTTTAAACGCTACACAACAGTGTCCAGACCACAAGCAGCACTCAGCCTCGTCAACCTTGGCCACCTTTTAATCATCAGCATCCCATTAACATCAATGGGGGAAATGAAAGTGAAAAAAGCCGCTGCCAGTGGTCTGAATGCCCGGATACCAAACACATACACGCACACACACGATAGCAGCTCTACGCTAGTGCAAAAAAAATCTCCTGTCGGCATGCTACAGACTACTGCAGCTAGGATTGAAGATGTTGCAGAGCAGCAGCAGCAGCAGCAGCAGCAGCAGAGGAAAAAGGCAGCAAGTAGCAGGTGGGCGGAGCCAAGTGAAGAGGAAAAAGATACCTTTGGAGAAGCTCTGGGAGCCAGATTGGGAATAAGAGGTGGGCTCCAAAGCCAGATACGCTAGTGAGAGAAGTGGGGAGACAGAAGAAGGAGGAGGAGGAGGAGGAGAAGAAGAAGAAGAAGAAAGAGTTAGAGAGGAAGAGGAAGGAGGAGAGCTGAAGCGTTGGAGAGAATCGTCGTCACGTGGAGGGAAACATTAGTTTGTCCGAGAGTCGGAGGTTCTACACGGCGGCGGCTAACTCTGCCTCAGGACCTGAGTGGGCGTGGCCAAGGCGGCGCAGCTCAGCTCTGCCCCCACACCTGCGAGGAGACAAGGGGAGCGTCTCTGATCACCGGGTGCAAAGAAGACGCGAACGCGGCGGAGCGAGCAGTGTCCTCCGCTAATCCGAGGCCCACGGTCAAAAATAACCTCGGGTGGAGGGCGGGGCAGGGGCGGGGCTTGTGACGTCTAATGTCAGCGTGCACGCGAGTCCGAGCGCGTTTTCCCGCCCCCCTCGATACAATACGCGGCGTGTTGCGTAGCACCTGCAGCGTCACATCATCGCACACAGGTTCATAGAAAGAAAGGAAAGAGGCAAAATACGCCGTGCACAGTCACAATCACACACTCGCTTTTCTGGTTGAACTGAAAACTCAGTTTTCAGCTGCACTGACTGCGAAAGTTGTCGGCACGCACGTGACGAAGCTCGTTGGTTGCGTGAAGTCGGAAATCGGATCCCTTCCTCAAAATCTGTCAGCGGCGAATCGCTGCAGCTGAATCTCAGAAAACAAAGAAAAAAATCTAACGAGACTTGAGATTAGAAACACCAAGTAAAATGTTAAGGTCTGAAAACATGCAGTTGACAGCTGCATATTTCACTGATTTCTGTTTAATTGTGTTTGCGTACTCAATCTGAAATGAAAATGTTCCAAATATGTGTGTATAATATGCAAGGCAGCCAGTGATCATGGTGTCTCTAACGCCACGATTGATTGTGAATGTAACAGTCGCAGGGGGAGAGGAGGTTCACCAGAAGCCTTTCAATCATTCATATTAATACACAGTGAAAGAAGAATACTGACGCCGTTTGTGCTTCATTATCCTCCTAAAAATAAACAGCCATTGTATGGAACACCATGCATGCACCATTCCAGACGCATTCCGTGCGTGTGACCGCTGCTTCCATTGCGAGTGCGGGGCCACACGCGCTGCAGATGCATCAGCCTCTATTTATAGGCGGGGTTCAAGTTCAGCGCAGCACAAGTGGAGCACACATTTTCCTCCGAGCCGGAACCTGGAAACCCAAAGCCTTCTTCCCCTCCCCCACCGCCACCCGACGCCTCCTCCCTCCCGCACGTGCAGGGACGCAAACAAACGTACGAGCGACGAGGGAGAAGCGGAGGAAGCTGCAGGTCAAACAACTGTTGCATGCTGGGACTTTTTTTTTTTTAAACTAAATAAATCACTAAATGACTGCTGAGCCTCACAGGGAGCTCATTCAGAGCAGCTCCTCCCCCCCACCTTTCTGCATGACCTTGCAGTCATGAGAGGAGCAGAAGACAGACCCACCCGGCCCCCCGCCCCCCACCGGGACCTCCAGGGATTGGTC
Source organism: Nelusetta ayraudi (assembly GCF_046127955.1). NCBI lineage: Eukaryota > Metazoa > Chordata > Actinopteri > Tetraodontiformes > Monacanthidae > Nelusetta > Nelusetta ayraudi. The sequence goes on from NW_027466056.1 coordinate 3,129,791, forward strand.
CTCCTATTTCCCCGCTCACCTTCCACCGTGAAGCCGCCGTCAGCCTCCTCGCCGCGGACGGCCGGCATGTTTCCCTCCGGCTCAGCCCGTCCACTCTGTGACTTTGGTGTCTAACACTCCTCCCTCCCTCATCCCTCTCTCCCTCCCTCCCTCATCGTTATCATCGTCGTCTTCCCCGGTCCCGTGATCTGGCTGGATTACTTGGATTCCTCTGCCTCACTGTCACCCCGCGCACACACTCCCTCTCTCTCTCTCTCTGTCCAGCTATCTTCCTCTAACACACACACACACACACACACACTTTACTATTTACTACCTCAAATTCTTTAATGATTCTCCTACTCTCTATGTCCTATTTAATGAACTGATTTGCTGTTGAATGATTGTGCGGCTGAGAAGTTGAATTTCCTTTAAATTAAGTACTCATCTATCTATCTATCTATCTATCTATCTATCTATCTACTCACACACAAACACACTTTACACTGTGCGCCATCGAACAACATCACTGTTAAACCCGTGTGAGTTTAATTGAAGGCGACCTCGGCCGAGCAGCAGCAGAAATCCCTCACGTGGCTAATGCACTCAGCTCGCCATCTGCTCGGCCAATGGCGAGCCGCGCCGCCCGGCCCTTGGCCAATGGCAGGAGAGCGGACCTCGGGAGGTATGGTGCGACGGGGGGGGGTTTGCATGTAAATTAAACAAAATTAGAAGAGGGGTCGGTTGGGGGGGGGGGGACTCACTCATGTAGCGGAAGGTCTCCTCGGCCAGCAGCGGCGAGATGGCGTCGGGGGGGCCAGGGGGGTCGTCAGGTGAGCAGCTGGGCGACACCACCCAGTCCTGGCTGTCCGACAGGTAGACGGAGCCGGCTGAGCCCGAGCCCAGGGAGCCCGAGCCATAGTGCCTGGCGCTGCTGCCCAGACCCTCATCTGGAGGAGGAGGAGGAGGAGGAGGAAGAAGAAGAGGAGGAGGAGGAGGAGGAGGAAAAAAAGACAATCAGGTTCCAGTCTGGGCTTCTCTGCTCGTGCCAGTGGTGTAGAGGTTTGAGGCACCACTGGAGATGGAAAAGAATGTTGTGCAATCAATGTTGCACTTATCTCGTGCACCTTTTATGGCACGTGCACGGTAAGAACGCTGCGGTCAATGAGTGACACGAGGGTGTGCTTTCTGCTTCAGCGGCTATGTGGTTCACTGGGGCAGATGTGGCTAAACCAGGCGTGGACAAACTGCGGCCCGGGGGCCATATGCGGCCTGTCAAGCTTTATAATCCGGCCCGCCGGACTTGAAGAAAGGATATTAATAGTCAGCAAGTCATAAAATAGTAGTGTTTCAACTATTTTGTCAGTGTTTTAAGAGTCATTTCAATAAAGAGCTAAACACCGTGGGACACTGATTTTGTTGTAACTTTGCTTTTGCTCCTTTTCAATTGACACATGGTTTATACATATCCAATTATATATTTTTTGTTCTCATATGAGGTGGGTCATCCTAACATTCCATCCACCTGCTGCTGCACTGGACCCTCTATCAAATTTAAGAACCCACTGTGGCCCCACCAGTCAAAGAGTTTACCCACCCCTGGGTTGAACTCTAGCAACACGAAGCAGAGACTTAAAAGAATAAAACAGACAAACACACACAAGAATGGGCATCTTCTCTAGAAAGGTGTGAGCGTGAGAGTGAGAGTGAGAGTGAGAGAGAGCGAGAGAGCGAGAGAGAGAGAGAGAGAGAGAGAGAGTGAGAGAGTGAGAGTGAGAGTGAGAGTGAGAGAGAGCGAGAGAGCGAGAGAGAGAGAGAGAGAGAGAGAGAGTGAGTGAGCGAGAGTGAGAGAGAGAGAGAGAGTGAGAGCGAGAGAGAGAGCGAGAGTACCCGTCTCAGTGCTGGACTCCTTCTTCTCCACCGCCGCCCGCGGCTTGGACTCGAACATGATCCGTCCTCCCGAAAAAAAGGGCGAAAGGGCGGACTGACGACTCACTCACATCCTGTTGGGGGCGCCGATGGGCAGTGCACCGTTACCTGCGGCAAGGAGGTTGGGGGTGGGAGATACATTAAAACATGTTGTGTACATGTTGAGAGTGTGTTAGTGCCTCCGACCAGTCGTGATGTCACAAAGGGGTCTGCGAAATACCCCCAAGCTGGGGTCGTCGTTGTCGATCCACCTCACAGCCGCCTCGTTTTGGCCTTGTTCGAAATGTGTAAAAGGTCCAACAGGAAGCGGAGTGTTTCTGCGAGCAGCTAGTGCTAGCAAGGGGCTAAATATATTGTATTAAAGCACTGTTTAAATCTGTGAGGCTGCTCACTGAAATAAAAATGCAGATCTTTATGTACTCTGAACTCTTCCTAAAATACAGAATTGCCATACAGTTTGCATTCAATACCGTAATCTACACAGCTGCAGGCAATAACATTGCACAGCCAATACACAACAACTGCATACCGGCTGTGTAGCTTGCATAGAGTATGCTATGAATCAGAATCGGTGGTTCTGTTCCACACATAAAGGACCAAAATTTGACATTAAGTCGTGTGTGATGGCACAGCCAGCATCACTATCCCAAGATGTACTTATTATTTTTATTTGCATTTTCTTTATTTAATTCCTTTGTAAAAAACCCATCAATTCTGCACTTTATTGATTATTGTGTAACATTTCAATACAATTTAAACATTATTTCTAATGTGTGTTGGTAACAAAGCAGTTCAAACTATGTGAACCATATTCTTTTTTGAAACCCTATTTTAAGTTATGATTTCCCACTGCTGGCGAGCCACTGGCCTGTGATGGTCATGGCCCCGACCACTGCTTGCAGGAGGCCTCCTTTATTTTTCTGAATGAAAGTTGGCAACACTACTTCCTATGCTGCTCCCCTTATTTCCACCTTCATTTGGATTCTAAAAAATAAATAAACTTGCCACATCCCTCCAACAGCCCTCTGGGTCTGTTTCAAGGAGGCCTCGAGGAGGGACAGAGCCCCTCCCACATCCTGTTTGCCATGTCAGACAGGAAGGAGGCTGATCTCCCTCCAGCGTCTCTCTTACTGTAAATGCAGCTGTCTGCCGCTGAACGCACACTATTCACTCACATGCATCTGTCTCACTGGAAACATCGGAGTGAAGAACTCCATGCTGCTCAGCAAACCTGAAGGCTAATTCAGTCAGCCCCTGAATGCAACACATCCCATGATGCACTCTGACCACAGTTCCGCAAGAAAAAAAAAGGCTTGGATCATTTTCCACTCTGTGCAACAAATCACTATTGCATGACCGACACTTGCAGCTGGACTTGGCCGGCCGCACTGGTTCTGCGTCCGCTCGAGCAGCATCCCCCCCAGACCCGTCGGCATCGCCGGTCTCGTCCCACATTGTGCAAATCGCGGCGGGTGCGTGCGCCCGCTGGAAAGTGGCTTAACCTCTGGCGACATCCATCCTCTCGCTTACATAACGCGACTGGAGGAGGAGATTACAGCTGTGAGTGCAGCGCTGCAGGACACCGATGAGGCTTCCTGATGTCCCCGCATCCTTGACGTCCGTGCGCATTCAGACACGGGAGTCATCTCTTCCACGAGTGAGTCACCTCCAGCCGGACCGTGTCCCGTGAGTCACCCTGTGATTAATCCTCATGCCCCAGACTGTTTATCATCCCAGGAATCCGTCCGTCAAGAGCAAATAAATGCGCTGCAAATGCGAGTTTAATTATTCGCCCTTTTATGCCTTTGCACCCCCGTAAACTTTATGCTCATGCCACAAGAGGCATAAAACGATAAATGTTGCAACTTGGCAGCCACCTTCCATCGCAGCTCGACCTTTCGGCGGGCGGTCGCGTCCAGCGCAGCAGAAAAGAGGGCGGCGCTGACGCCAATCTGTGCAAGACGGACAAATCAAGGGGACGACACAGTGCTCGCATCAGCTCCCGTCAGCCCTTGTTTGTTTCATATCCCCGTCGACTCTTCCTGATGCCCTGCAACAACTGCAGTAGCAGGACAGATGTTTTTTTCTCTGGTCGACTGAAGCAGCCTGAGCTCTAAACACACGAGGCTGCTAGTTGTAAACCCTTTCCTTCTGTGCTATCTTAACAGTGTCTCCAAAAAAAACAACAACATCCTTGTCCCTTTTTATCTGTGTTCATATTTGACAAGCCTCCCGGAGCCGACGCTGTGTCTTGGGAAATGAAAAGGATGTGGAGCAGGAAGTGAGATTTGTGAGGCTTCTTGCCTTCTTGCTAAGGGGACCCCTTAGCAGGAAGTTGCACGTGCCTCGCAAGAAAAAAAATCTTTTTTTGTTTGTTGTTTATGCAACCACATATGACATCAGCACCGAATCAACACCTTGTAGCGTGGTGGTTTCACTCTTTGTGTTTGGCGTCTTGACCTTAATTCACCCGGAAGTTTAGCTTAAACGCGTTGCAAACGATAAGAATTGGATCATTAACACTGGAATAAAATACAGAAAGAACACAGGTCAATGTACCGGAGTAACCTTACACGGCAAAACTGCGTGTCGACTTGGCACACCGTGATAAGTATCACTAACTGGTACATAGCTGCTATAGGGCTATAAAGATTATTATGGGCAGTGCATCTTATTTTGTTAGCCCATAAACAAAAACATTTAGCAGGCCAGCTAACGTCGCGCGTACCGTTACGTCAGCAACAGCTGTACACGATTGGGCAATGCATGTGTTGTTACATTACATATCGGACCAGCGATTCACTGAACCCATTTATTGAATTGTTATTTTATTGTATTGTCTGTTTAGCAGCTGCGTGTGTCCTTCCGCCAGCGCTGACAGCGAAATAACAGTGTGCAGCGGCGGCTAAACGAGCTCCATCACGAGCTCATCGCGCGAGAACCTAATTTGAATATAAAATTAATACTACAACAACAAAAACAACAACAAAAAAAAAAAAATCTCTTGGAAACGCAACACCTACCCGATGTCAAAGTTGCTCCGCGACATCGGCGGCTGTCAATCTCCCAAAGCAAAACCTCAGACAATGGAGGGCAACGGAGGGAGGGAGAGCGAGGAGAATATGCCCCTGACGTCATCGACGTGCGACGGGGGAATAAGAGGGGGGGGGGGGGGGGGAGAGGAGGCACGATGACGTAGTAATCCCGCGCCGATCATCTGTGTCAAATTAAAAGTCCCTGTCAAAAAACGGCGCTGGCGGAAGCTACCCGCTTTTCGGCTCGTTCCGGACACTTAAAACGCCTAAAGTGTGTAAAAACGCCGCTTTTTCACAAGTGTGAGACTGTGAGCTTTGTGGAATAAACGCCTTTTGAGGATGGCGCCCGTCTGTGCGCGTTTCTAACTTGCTTACGGGCAGCCGTCGAGAGGAGGTAAGCGGCTTGTTTTGTTTTTTTTTATCAGGGAAAAAAAAAACATTAATATGGAAACGTTTCCTGGTGGGAGGTTCCATTATCTCGATCTAGGCACATGCAATTCTTGCACATTTGCAGTAACCCGCCTGTCTGTCGAAATGACTAAGTCACCTTGCTGTTTGTTGTTGTTGTTGTTGTTGTTGTGTCGAGAAGCTTGCGCCGAACGTGTTTTCCGCCCACGTGGATATAAATCGTTTAAACGCAATCGATCAACTTTATTAAACATTACTACCCCAGTAGTAATAAAACATAATCACCGCGGTACAATAGAAAAAATCAATAAGGAATGAGCAGTAAATCAGAGATCGACACACACTTCCTCTCTGCTTTATCCGGCATCTGGTTTTGTTCGTTCACCTCCAGACCGGAAGATGAACCCAGGTGGACCGCAAGGATTTGGATGGATGCTGGCTCTGGCTCTGGCTCTGGCTCTGGCTGATTTGTAGTCTGGAGGTGGGATCGGATTGGGTCTCATATTACAGCGCACCGCACCGCACCGCTCCGCTCTCCCCACCACTGCGGCCGGGGATCGGATGGATGTCTACCAGAGAGTGTGATTGCATCGCCGCCCAGAGGACTCCATGTCTTTCCTGGTAAGAAAAGCTACAGACTGTAGTCACCAATCAGGACGTGCTGCTGCTGCTGCTGCTGCTGCTGCTGCTGCTGCTGCTGCTGATGATGATGATGATGATGATGATGATGATGATGATCATGATGATGATGATGATGATGATCATGATGATGATGATGATGATGATGATGATGATCCGGACTCACTGCCTTTCTCACACATTAGGTTTGTAAAAACGAAAAACAAAACAAAACTGACATCAAGATGTTGCAGGTTATTGAAATCCTCTTTTGCATATGCATACAAATGCTCTCCTCCGGGGCTTCCATCACATGTGTGCAAAAATCCCTGTGCGCCTGCGCACCTACCTCACACATTGATGCAGCCTTCCATCTCGCTCTGGGAGAGTCACTCCGCATCGAGATCTCACACATCCACTGTTCCATATCCACGCTCGCTCCTCCCAGCCTGTTCCCTCACGACTCCTCCCCCCTCCGCTCCTCCCCCGGCAGGCATGTCTCACCTCACCTCTGCTCCCTCCCCCCTTCCTCGTTCACCAGGACTGTTCCTGCATCTCCCACGCTCAGGTCCAGCCCCTGGACATAGAGGAGCGCTACGAGGACACCAGCCACCACTTCCTGGTCAGTAGCCCAGACGCTGTCGGCATGAGGGGGTGGGGGGGTGGAGGGGTTCCCACCCCGTTATCACTCCCCGTCACTCTCCAAGTGTCACCTGTCCCCAAGTGTCCTGGCATTTCTTTTTCTTCTTTTAGCCGCTATAGACAACAAATATCTATATGAAAAACTACAGCATTGGTAAATAAGTGCCAGTCCATGTGGTAAAGTCATTCTTGGCTAAGCTGCTCTGCATTTTGCAAGCTGATCCTCATTTGCGCTGTCCACCCCTCCTCCTCCCACACCGCCTGTCACACACGCACATGTCAGTGACTCCAGACTGCAGGTTTGCAATGCAAAAGAGCTCCAAAAAAAAAAAAACAGCGTTGCTAAGTGACTGTGCACCAAGTGACTGTGTGTGTGTGTGTGTGTGTGTGTGTGTGTGTGTGTGTGTGTGTGTGTGTCCCTCAGAGCTGCGACGGTTCTCAGTACACCCTGCCGGGGGCGACGGCCACCACAGCAGCAGCAGGTGGCGCCAATGACATCACGAGGCTGTCGGCCGAGCCGGCCCACTACCAGCTCCTCTCCGAGCTGGGTGAGTGAGCTATGACCTCCGCGACCTCCCAGGGGCACAGCGGAAGTGGCAGCAGCCAGTCGGCTGACCAAGCACCCCTCTGTTCCTTTTGTGTCGCAGGGAGGGGCTTCAACAACCTGAGCCTGGTGAGCATGGCCCGCCACGCCCCTTCCGGCCAACTGGTGGCGCTCAAGCGGACCAACCTGGACGAGTGCGCGGAGGAGGAGCTGCTGCAGCTGATGGTCAGAGCCGCCCTGACCCCTGACCTCTGACCCCCGCCTCCTCCGTCACTCACTGCTTCTGTGTCAGATCAAACCTTTGCCTGCGTGTCCTGTCTCCGCCCCCAGAACGAGGTTCTGCTGTCGCGGCTCTTCCGCCACGCCAACCTGCTGACCTCGCGCCTGGTCTTCAGCTCCTGCTGCCAGCTGTGGGTGCTGACGCCGCTCATGACCTACGGTCCGTTGTCACCCCGTCCTCCTCCTCCTCCTCTATTCCGAGCCTCTCTTTAGTGAGATTCTAACCTGAGCGGCCTTTTCTTTCTTCCCCTGCAGGCTCGGCCGACGCCCTGCTGAGGGCGCACTTCCCCGACGGCATGAGCGAATCGCTCATCGCCTACCTGCTGCACGGCGTGCTGAAGGCGCTGGAGTACCTGCACCGCATGGGCTACGTTCACAGGTCGGCGCAAGATAAAATAAGAAATGTAAAAAGTCCCCACGCCGACTCTATGCACCTCATTATTAAAGGTCGGGTGTGAAAAAATTTGGCTTGATTTATGATTTTTGTACTGGTAAAAGCTGAACATACTGCCCATAAATACATCAGTAAGAGTGTATACTCGCAGAAACAATAAAAGTAATGTGGTTTTCCAACCCTGAGACCAGTTCTCATATATATATATAAGAATATATATAGAGCAAGAGTCTTGCTCAGGGCTGGGCAAACTTTTTGACTGGTGGGGCCACAATGAGTTCTAAAATTTGACAGAGGGGCCGGAGCAGCAGCAGATGGATGGAGTGTTTTGGTGACCCACCTCATAGGAGAATAAAATATATAATATATCATAGGATATGTAGAAAACATGCGCTTTAATGTCAATTGTAAATTAACAAAAGCGTTACAACATTATGTCTGTCTCTGAAGCTCCATGGTGTTTAGTTCTTCACTGAAATGACTCTTAAAACACTGAAAAATATATTATGACTTAATAACTATTAGTGTAATTTCCTCAGGTACGGAGGGCTGGATTAAAGAGCTAAACGGGCCACATATGGCCCCCATGCCGTAGTTTGCCCATGCCTTGTCTTGCTGTTAGTTAGCTGCCATCTATTTAGTGCCTTAAATAGGCAAGACACTGCCAGGCGGGTTTCCTTTAAGTATCTCTCTCTCTCTCTCTGTGTCTCTGTGCTCAGGGGGGTGAAGGCCAGTCACATCCTGCTGTCGGGCGAGGGCCGGGTCTACCTGTCGGGGCTGCACAGCGTCTACAGCATGATGCGCGACGGCCGGAGGATGAGGGCCGTGTTCGACATGCCGCACCACAGCCCCGCCCTGCTGCCCTGGCTCAGCCCCGAGCTGCTGCGCCAGGTTGGGGCTGAGCCTGGGCCGCTGGATTGCACATTATAATATTATATATCGCTGTTGGTTGACGTTCTGTTTGGTTCCCCTCAGGACCTGCACGGCTACGGCGTGAAGTCGGACATCTACAGCCTGGGCATCGTGGCCTGCGAGCTGGTCAGCGGCAGGGTGCCCTTCCAAGACATGCCCCCCACCCAGGTAGGCCCCGCCCACCACCACCACCACTACCACCACTGACCTCACAGCTGTTTTATTGTAACAAGTAATGAGTTACATGTAACGTTGTTGCGTAATCTAATTGCAAAATTATGACAGTGAATTCCACTACACACAGATATACCTGTCTGTTCTACATATGTACAATCACTGCAAAATAGAGATAGTTGTGATCAGTGACATTACTGAGAAAAAAAATAAAATGTGTAGTTAAATTACAGTTATTTGTGAAATCATTTGTGATTACAAAATCTAATTACATCTGATCATTTTTTATAGAAATTCTGGGTTTTATGTTTGATCATTTTATTTTTGTTTGCTTAGCATGATTTTCCCCATGCATCAGCACTTTCCCCTGCGCTTACTTACCTCCACATCAAAAAGATTGATACTATTCTGATGCTTCTGATTGGTTCTCCTGTCAAGTTTGGTATTGCAGTGCCCCCTACCCCCTTGCCTGCCAAGTTCAATTGTCTCTCCCTGCAGCGCAGTCTGAGCAATTTCAAAGTCGCAGGAAAGACAACAATGTCGATTAAAAAAACACAGTTCCAGTGCTTGAAGTGTAAAAAATATTTTTGCAGATATCTGGAAAGGCTGCAAATATAATTGTGGAATGCAAAGAATGTTTGCCTGAAATTAAGGATGTTGTCAACCTCTAAAATTGTCCAACTTCATAACACGTCGGACATCTCACGTCTGTTTTGAGGTCAAAACAGTTGAGAACATTTCTTCGAAATTTTAAAAAGTTATCCAAATGAAATTTAAATAGTTACATTACTTTGATAAAGTAATTCAGATAGTCGCACGACTATCACATATCCAATACGGTAACTTGCAATTGTAACCACCCACATTTGCAAAGTTACTGCACTTCCCTTCGCTGCCGTCGCAGATGCTGCTGCAGAAGCTGCGCGGCTCCCACTGCTGCCTGCTGGACGTGGCTCCCTTCCCGCTGGGCGAGCTGGGCGGCCTCAAGGTGTCTCGCTCGGGCGTGGACTCGGGCATCGGCGAGAGCGTGGCGGCGGGCAGCCTGACGCACAGCGCCACGGCGCCGCCCACCGACCGGCCCCAGAGCCCCGCCCCCAAGAACCACTCGGCCACGCTGCACAGCCTGGTGCAGCTGTGCCTGCAGCAGCAGCCTGAGCACAGGTAGCCCCACTGTTGCTGTTGCTCATGTATTCATGAGTGTGTATGAATGCGTGATTTTTAATTTTTTTTTTGGGTGCTCCGCAGACCTTCTGCATCCTCGCTGTTGACCCACGCTTTCTTCAAGCAGGTGAGTTTCTCAATGCCGCCCTCACTTCCTATCTACGGAGAATTACTTCCTGTCCATGCTGACTACTTCCGGTCTATTTAGAGCTGCTTTATGTTTGCGTAGAACTATTTCCTATCTATACAGAATTGCTTCCTTTCTATTCAGAACTAGTTTCTGTTTGCGCAGAACTACTTCCTGTCTATGCAGAGCAACTTCCAGGCTGTGTCTCTATTCAGGGTCTGCATCCTTCGAAGCCTGCATTTGAAGGCCAGTTACGTCGAAACACTGCGCAAAGGCCTGTCCCAATTTGACTGCTCTAAATCCGCCCTTCAATTGCGTCCTCCTTTTAGCCCATTCAGAGGATGCACCGATACGATCCTTCGCAGCCTCACATATCCCAGGATGCTTTGCGTGCTGCTGCAAAGCATCCTGGGATCCTGGGAAGTCAGCTGGAATAGCGGCATCTACTGGCAAAGACACAACATAAATTTAAGTATTCAAATTTCACTTAAAATATTACGTTTTTACCGTAGGGTTTTTACTTATTTGAACATCCAAGGTCATGTTGCGAAGGACCCGCCGGCCGCTGGAGGACCCAGCCGACAGAGGGTGCAGACTCACAGCCCTAGTCTATGCAACTACCTCCTGTCTTAACACACAACTACTTCCTGTATGTGCAGAACTACTAGCTCAACTATGCAGAACTACTTGCTGTCTATACAGAATGACTTCCTGTCGAGGCAGAACGACTTCCTGTCTTCCACCCCTGCTGATTTCCATCAGAACGACCCAATCTTCCTTAACCCTCGACGACTTGCATTTTTGCTGGTTGAATGTCGCACCACAACCTTAAAAGAATCAGGCCCTCTACCCCCCGTTTATTTGTTTTGTCGTTTGCCTCACGTTCACCCTCGTGAGTCCCTCTCTCCCCCCCCCTGCCAGGTGAAGCGGCACACCAGAGACTCCTTCCTCAGCCTCATGTACCCAGCGGTGCCCCTGGCCAGCCCCGAGGACCCACCGGTGTCCTGCGCCCCCCTGCCCTCCTGCCACGCCCCCACTCAAACCTCCACAGACACAGTGTGGGACTTCTCCTAACGAGAAGACGACGACGACGACAACAACAGCCAAAATCCTGGCAAACATCAGACAATCAAAGGAAAAAAAGATGAAAAAAAAGAGGCCAAAATTCTACTGTGCTTTTAATTAATTTTTTTTCATCGTGAACTCCAGTCACTGAGCCTTATTTTAGTTTTAGTTTTTTAGATTTTATAAAGATTTTTTTTTGTTATGTTTGTGTACATCCGTTGGAGTTTAAAAACTTGGGCGGCTGATAACGACTGTGAAAGTGCCGGATCAAAGAAGCTGCTCTGATCTTACGGACAGGATCCTTTAATGATGATAATAATAATAATAATTATTATTATTTTAATAATAAATAAGCCGCAGAACACTAATCGGCTGACTAATAATCAAGCACTTCCAAGTAAAAGGCAACTAAGATTTGAAAGGAAAAGTTTCCCCTCCTGAGATGACACTTTAAGTATTTCATTGATAAAGTGAGGAGGGACTCTGAAACATGAAGGACTTTCTTTTTTTCTATGGATGTAATGTGAAGTAAAACCACCAGGGGTGAAGTTAGTCACTCTTGGAGGCCCACTGTGTGACATTTTAAGGCATCTATTAGAATGAAACGGAAATTACATTGTGGGTGATTTTCTTTTAGCTAGATTCAGATGAAATAGCTGTCGTGTTTTCAAGTGCTAATGATAAGTATTTGTATTTACATACATCTACAGCATCTGCAGTAGCCATGGGCTTTGTTGACGTCACAGCTGGTACGAGAAAGACGCTGACAAGAGATCGAGTGACACGTCAGAAAAAACAAGTTACAGTGTTTGCAATACGCTTTTTGACCACTAGATGGTGCCAAAGACCTTGCACGCTGGGCTTTCCGAGCGTGAGCGCATGTGCCAGGGCGAGTTGTTTTATTTGGTTTGTTTGTTTTCCTTTCAAGGTCGTTTGTACTCAGACTGTGAATAGTGAATACTGTGGTACATAGCATGATACTTACTACACACGTGAATTATGTAGTCGTTTGCCAGACCGTGCGAAGGAGACGAGGCGCCGACACTCAGTCGTACTCGTATTTTATAATTTAGTTGTGCCTCTCTCCGCCAATGTGAGCCGTGAACCGTCGTTTTTGTCGTAGGATTTCCTCCGCGCCTCCCGTTGTTCGTGAATGCAGTATCTCAGGAAGGGTTTGGAGGAGAAGTTCTTCCGGCTGACAGCGACACAGATTATTATTATTTATTTATTTTTTTTAACACACTAAAAACTGCAAAATCTTTACAGTGAATCCGTCATCCAAAGTCGTGCGAGCTGATATCCACCGATGAGAATCTGATTATACAGAAAATTATGTTTTAGTTTTTGTTTTGTTTTTCAGACACGATCAAATCATTTTAGGGTTTAAACTTGGTCTTCAAACAGACAGGCTGGATATCAGACGTGTAAATAAATGTGTTACTGTATCGTGAAACCTTGTATGTGTACTTTTATGCACACAGTTCTTATTTACACTCCTTTTGAACGAGTTATCTTATTTTCTGTCTCTCTCGCTCTCGCCGTCGACATAAACAACATTTAAACTGAGCAACCCCAGTAACAGACAGCAGGCGGCGCTCTTTCCTGCCCCAATCAGCCAACACGGTATTTCCACCAAATGTTCTGTGACCACTTATCCACCGTTGCCTTTCTGTTTCAGTGGAACCTGTATTCTGAATATGGTGACCTCCCTGTAAACTGTGACTTAAGTGTACTGTGTGCGAGAGCCGCGGGCCACGCTAACACCGTAGCTGTGTGAGCCTTGTACATGTATATATAAATATAAATGTTTATTAGAAATGCTATTTACAGACATGTATGGAACAGTTTGATTTCCTAAACTTCTGGCTTGCCTTGATTTATTTTATATAAACCTGTGCTGAGGTGGGTGTGTGTGTGTGTGTGTGTGTGTGTGTGTGTGTGTGTGTGTGTGTGTGTGTGTGTGTGTGTGTGTGTGTGTGTGTGTGTGTTCTTGGAAATTTTGAGGACTGGAATATGACTACCAGACTGAGACAGACGCACGGCATTAGAAAGGTCATCTTTTTTTATTATTATTATTACAGTGAATTCCACTATACACAGATATACGTGTCTGTTCTACATATGTACAATCACTTGGTGCAATTATATGTTTGCAGGCCATAATCAAAAAAAACATATTATTGAGGGGTATTACACATGATAAGCAAAATAAAATATGTTTTTTAACGGTGGAGAGGGGGAGGGGTAGCAGAAGGGCTTTGTGGGCGGGTGTAATGAGCGTGGACGACTACATATAAATATATAAGAGGAGGGTCCGGTGGTGAGATCGGCCTTTAACCAGCTTGCGTGAGGAGAAACAGGCCCCAGGTCTCGGAAGGCACGTTGGACGAGAACAGCAACGACTGGGGAGGACTCTGTGCAGCTGATGCCCTTGACGGTCACATGACCACCCAATTGTTACGCCGGGACACCGTTTCACAGATGTGCACTTGCTTTGTTCATGTAAAAAAAGAAACCACCTTCAGCAATTGTGTCTCCCATTTGTTTAGTAAAAGTCCCGTGTTCCTCGTGTTCCGGTTGTGAGTTTTCTTTTTAACGATGCTGTGGCCGCTGCGCTGGCTCGGTTCACACCCCGTCGTCACCTGGTCGTCTCCTCCGGGCTTGTGTCGTACGTCCACCTCCAGGACACGATCACGCCGTACCACCCCCGGCGGGCTGGTTTCCCCCCCCCGACTAAGATGAGCCGTCCTGGCTCTGTCGGACGTCGGCCACACTGTCTGGGACCTTCACCACGACGCCGTCCAGGGCCTTGGTCAGGCAGATCTGGCAACCCAGACGGGACCTGAGAACATAGAAGAGAAGAAGAGAAAGTAAAACCACTTGCACTTGGCCTGGGCATATTCATAAAATATTTTTTTTTTTAAATCCCAGGTTGAGATTTAGGTAAGCACATTGCTGCCACACTAGATAAAAAACTAGGGCTAATTTTTACATGATCATTTTCACATTATTTTGTCAAGTTTCACATTTTGAAAATTATCTCATAAAATGTGAAACTTTCACATCCTAACGTGAAACTAACACATTATTTTGTGGTAATTTTCACATTACAACATGAAAGCTTCACATTTTACGTAATAATTTTTACATTATTTAAGTGTCACGTTTTTTTTTTTACTAAGGGTGTCAAAGTCAACGCGTTATTAACGCGTTAACTCAACGACGCTTTATCGCCGACAATTTTTGCGATCGTGCGATTAACTCACACGGTGCTTTTTGAACCTTTGGCCACTCCGTAGATTGTGGAAACGGGAAATGAATTGACTCACAGCACACAGTCACACGCTTGCAGCCGGCTTGTAAACACAAAAAAAAAAGAAAAAGAAAAGGACACTGAGCGTAGATGAGCACTAGGAAGGACTAACATGGATAAGGCGTCCATTGTAAATGGAAAGTTCCACTTCAGATGGCAGTCTTGACAGGACAAAATTATATGCATTTCCTGTAACGCTGTATTGAGTTTCCACCGGAGTGCGAGCGGTCTTACGTATCACTTGTCTGCGAAGCATACAGCTGACGCGGAGAGCCTTCCGCCCCCTTCCGAGGTAAAGCAAACCACGTTGGATGGTGCGGCACGGAGACCGCTGGCCGCGTGCGTCCACCACACGACAACTTTCAACAGCGGGGGCTAAATGGGAGGCTACGCAATTAAAGTGGTGGAGGACGAGGGTCTGCGCGATATCATTCGTACCGCCTCCGGTGACTTTACACATGTACTGCCTTGTAGAACAACTACAACCACAAATATCCACGACTTGTATGAGGGTGAGAAAGTCAAAGTGGCGGAGGCTTTAGCTCAGACAAGCACTCTGGCGATCACTGGGGACTACTGGACCACACTAATTTTGGTAGTACTAGTAATCATTACTGTGTAATGTTACAGTGAAGCCCATCTGTTAAAAAATAATTATCAACTCAAGGCCAACAAAGATTGTTATCTTTGTTGGGCTTGAGTTGATAATTATTTTTTTTACCCTGTGCATCTTTTGTTTTGTTAGTAGTGCTCGTCATTGCTCCAACACGAATAAACATGCTGCATTTTTCAGAAAGCAAGTATTTGCCTACTCCCATGTTGATATGATTATTAAAAAAATGGAAAAATATCAGTTTATGGTAGATTTAGAGCAGATAAAAAAATATGCGATTAATTTGCGATTAATCGTGAGTTAACTATGGAAAACCATGCGATTAATTGGATACATTTTTTTAATCGACCAAGCACTTTATTTTTTTTCTAGTATGGCAGCAATGCGCTTCAGTAGAGATTTTATCATATTTCTTACTTTTGAGACAGCGTACGGGACAAATATTGACAGCAACATCCTGACCTAAAGGCCCATATGTGTGTGTGTGTGTGTGTGTGTGTGTGTGTGTGCTGCTCATATGTTTACGTACGTGTCGGTCAGGCCGTAGGCCAAGTCGAGCATGTCCATCTCCTCGTCTGTGATCCGTCCCAGGGTCTTGTAGACGTCCTCGTCGAAGATCACATGACAGGTTGAGCAGGCCAGGGTTCCCTCACACGCTCCTAAAACAAACAAAATAAACATTAACACACTTTAACCCCTTAGGTCATAGGTATCAGACTCTGGTCCGTGAGGCAATACAAAATCACAACAAGAACTGCTGGCCTGCCAGCATAAGAGCATATGCACCGCTAATACTGCAAATCCCAGAATGCTCTGCTGGTCAACCAGGACAGGACATTTATTGAAAGATAATATTATGGCTAAAATGGTTTACTGTTGTTATTTTATTTTTGAAGTGTATTATTAGACCATGGAAAAAGGTTACTATTGAAATTTAATCAGAAGGCTGCAAATAAAAAACAAGCATTTGATTTTTGTTTACAATTGATTTATTTTGATGAGTTTTTTAAAATTCGATTTTGCATGTGAGCAATATTAAGTTATTCATATTGTATAGCACTAAGATTTGCTTGTTCCATATTCAGGTTGTAGTAAAACAATGTAAAGTAAAAGGTTAACCATTACATCTGGAGGAAGATTTTTTTCAATAAATATCAATGTTGGCCAAAGGTGCCAAAAGTTTTCAACTTTGGTCCCGCTGTGTATTTGAGTTTGACCATTCTGAATTAGGCTCTAGGGAACATTAACCACAAGATTTGCACCATTATAACCTAATTTCTTTAAATTATACTGAAAGCGAGTTTGCCGATGTTTTCAAATTTTCTCCGCGTCAAACTTGATATATAATGCGGTCGTTGTGTGGCGCGCACGCACCGAAGCCATCGATGTCGAGGTCCTCGTTGATGACGACGTCCAGCAGCGAGTCGCCCGGCGAGCCCTTCACAGTGATCTTCTCCCCGTCTCTGTTGACGAAGTGCACCGTCACCTTGTTCTCCGACCTGAAAGGGGGGGAAACGAGCAAAAGAAGCCGCCACTTTGTTTGAATCAACACCTCTCAAGACAACCTATGAGCAACGATGACTCGCACGGACCAAAGTGTCGCTTTACCACCCTCCAGTGGTCACAACTCATTACTGCAAATACGAGGTCAGCTGTTTCTTGGTCTGTTTTTTCCTGCGGTTTGTTTGTGAACCTTTACCTAAAACTTCAGCATCAAAGAAGATTTTATATATATACATATATATATACATCTATACATATATATATATATATATATATATATATATATATATATATTTCCAAATCATGCAAACATGTTCTCAGCATGAGAATCTACATCCTGTCAGCGTGACACTGTGGGAAACACAAAACAATTCTATCCCAGCAAGCAAAAGCAGAAGAAAAAATAAAGACAACTCTTTAATGCCATGATATTCTCAACTTGGACTAGAATGTTTTGGGTTTGGTTTTTTTTCAGAAGCTCAGAAGCATTCCAGTCCGTGGACGAGCGGGATAAACATTCCTCACCCGATTATCCAAACCAGGTTGGAATTAGATTCTCAAACAAAAAGAATTCCAGCTTCGTACCACAACGAATAGCCAGCTTCAGACTGAAGAACCAGGACCATGGCAGTGGTGCTGTTTAAAATAAGCGCTGTATGAATTTTGGCAGAGAGCCAGAGAGGAGTGGCGAGTGCTATGGAAGGCCTTTCTTTCCTCTCCTTTCTTTCCACACCTTTCATTTATCAACAACGCCTCCAGCCTAGGTACAAGCATCGGTTTTAGGGCAGGGATAAAACCGGACATTTTTTATCAGGAGGATGCAAACATCGGACTAAATACAGATTTGTTTGTTTTTTTTTTAGGCTGGAGGTATTTAATCATTCAAGGTTGCTCGACTGGAGTCACAGATGTTGAGATTGGTATAGAGGTATGTAGTGGCAAATGTTGCTTGCAAACAAAACTTGATTGCACAGCAAAACAAGCTGGAAAATGCACATACTGCAAAAGTGATCTGATATGATTCCACAACAGAAGAAATTAACATCATCCCATGTTATACATTCATTTAAAACATAAGTAGACACACGAAAACATCCAACCAGTCTTGTTCAATCCACTCATTTTTAGGGTTAGAGTGTTATTTTGGTTGAGGGGATAGGGTGGTGGGAGAAGGGGGGGTGGGGTCAGGGCCGTCTGACGTCAACACACACACACACACACACACACACACACACACACACACAGGGGAAATTGCTAAGCAGTTTGAGGACGGGCCGGCAAAACAAAAAACCTTCAACGTGAGCAACATGTCAGCGGCCGTTATGCAATTCGTCAAGTTTTGTCCCGTCCTTGCCTCCAATCGAGACCTTGAACGCGTCTCCTAATCAGGATATAGTGCCATAAACTCCAGTGTTCAGTGTTCTGGGACAGTTCTCCCATAACAAACATGTCTTCTTTTTTTTTTTTTTTTATCACTTTATTTAACAAGGTACACAATATTCAAAATACACTATGCAGGAAACGCACCTGTAGATATGTAGATGATGTCACGTTTCCTCAAAATTAGCAGCATAAAATGTATTATTATTATTATTATTATTATTATTATTATTATTATTATTATTATTATCATTATTATTATCATTCAAGTCTTTGGGCAACCCTCCCCTGTCGTTTGGGCGTTATTATCTACCTGTCGTACGCCAACAGGTCACGTGTCTGTCTATAACTCCTTTTCGCAATTGGCGAGCTTTTGTGAATGAGGCTCAACGACGGTGCGGGTGTCAAGCTTTAGCACTTCACGTACCTCAGATGCGGCGTGGTACTTGAGAAACTCCTCCGAGTGCAAGCGTCGGTCCAGGAAGTGAAGGTCGGGGCAGCGGCAGTCCTCCAGCGGTGGTGAACTCCGGAGCTAACCAGCCTTCTCAGCGCTGTCAGAAAAGCCATCTCCGGGAGACGGGGGCAGAATGTGTCAGCACGAAAACGCCAGCGAAAACAAGCTAATAAGCGAGTAAAGAAAAATATAAAAACGAAGAAGACGCCGACGTTCCGCTTCACTGTCCCAGCAGGCGGTCGGACTCAGTGCCGCGGAGCTAACTGGCTAAAGCTAGCCTAGTTTTATCTGCGAGAAGTCCCTCTGTCACTGTCACACAACCATTGCGTAACGTACGTAAGCGTACGATCCCCCTCTGCGACGTCACGGGGCTCCCCCACCGAGCAGTGACGTATGTTTAATTAATTTGCAAGCGGGGAGAAAAAACAGGGCGGGTGTTTAAAAAAAGAGGTTCTCGGCTGCAAGGACTGTCAAGTGCGAAGTTGACGGTCGGGCAACAGTCGAAGCAGGACCTGCTGCTGCTCAGTGAGTTTCCTGGCAAAGCGAACGTATTTAGGTGTGACGTTACATCAAGATCCGATTAGGAGTGTACAAAATAAATGTGTCCGAAACAAAACGTATCAATTGAATCAGTGTAAAAAATAAATAATTGGGACTTTTAGGGTTTATTATCAGTTTAGTGAATAACGTGGAAACATTTGTGATAGAAATATTGTGGTAGGACTAACCATATTGTTTTCAAATCTCTCGGCGCTCGCACTTGAAGTTTCGTTTGAAAGTCTAGCTTGCCCCCTTTCCTGCGGTTAGCTCGCTTAACTCCCGCGAGCTTTCCGCCGCTACCGGGCCACCGTACGTGCCTGTACACGTGCTTTCCGTAAATTTGCCAATCGAATGTGTGGGTTAGTTTAGTGTGCTCGATTTAATCCCGGGCGTGGACCGGTTTGGCGGGGTTAGCGCGCTAGCTAACGATTTGCGGGGGTGCGACCGCCTTTGTGGTATAAACCGAGGATTGAAAATAAGACACCCCCCGAGAGTGTTGCTTAATCAAGGTCGTCGACCGTCACAATTGGGACTCGGTGAACCTTTTTACATGTTTAAAGAGGTTTGCACACATTTCTCTGACTCAGTAATATGATTTATATAAAGACGGTGAAAGACGGTGGGCAAATTCTTTGACTGGCGGGGCCACAACAGGTCATAAAAGTTGACAGAGGGGCCGGAGCAGCAGTAGATGGATAGAATCTTTATCAATCCACCTCATAGGAGAAATAAATATATCATGTGATACATAGAAAAGATGTGCTTTAAAGTCAGTTGAAAATAAACAAAAGCAAAGTTACAACCAAATGTGTTTTTGAAGGCCCACGGTATATAACTCTTTATTGAAACACTGGGGGAAAAAATGATGAAATACAGCTACTTTATGACTTACTATTACTATCATTTCTTCAAGTTCGGAGGGCTGGATTAAAAAGTATAACGGGCAATATAAGGCCCCCAGGCCATAGTTTGCCCATGCCTGTCATAGACACTGGTGTATTCTCAAACAGGTGCAATTTACACCTCACCTTTTTCTTGCATATGAACTAAGTTTCGGTGTTTATTCCATTCACACTGATTGTCTTTATTGAAATTAATATAAAATTTAGATTTTTGTTTTGATCATCTATAACCCAAGTACTGATCTCCCTCGCCACACAGTGTTGGGCTTATTGGGAGTGAATTTCCAGTAACAAGGCCCTAAAGCATAGTAGAAAGCTACAACGTTGTATTAAAGAAGTAACAGTGCAATTTCAAATCATCCGTGCACCTTGACATCACCATGGCTCAGAATGAGCCCAAGGTGAGTAGCTACCATCAGATACGCTATCAGCCGGACAGATGGTGTTATTGTTACCTTGGCAAGACATTGACCTTTGGCCTTTGTGCTTGACAGGCTCCATCCGTTTCTGGAAAAACCTTGCATTTATTTGTTCTTCTTTTTTGCCTAAGATGAGGTGTTTAGTTTGCATTATTTTGTACAAGTATGTGCATGTGTGTGTTTGTGAGAGAGAGAATGGTTCAAAGTTGGTATTAAGAGGAGCCAACAAGAAGACCTTGATCTGGGAGAGCTTATCACAAAAGAAACCAATGTGATGGCAAGAAGCCAAGTTATTAAAGGTGCCGTGTTGTGCAAAATTCACTGTCAGTGTTTCCAGTACAAAACAATAATGAGCCTCTCTCTCTATCCAGTCAGTTGACTCACTAGAAATTATAAAAGTGCAATAATTTAGTTATTTTGCTTGTCCCACTTGGCAGGAACACGGATGCGGAACGCTACCAGAACTTATTTTGCTGGAGGTTATAAACAAAGGGCAAAACGTTCAAGGGCAAAACGTTTAAATTTAGACAAGACTTTAATGATCATTTTCCCACGTGTGTGTATAACAAAGCAGTTTGTACAGATTCCGGGGAGGCGAGTTAAAACAATATTCTTTTCTGTTACAATTTAGTACCTTGGAAAGTGCAAAAAAGTACATTTCAAATACACGGAAAATAAAAATCATGCTGTACATTATATACTGTATTTCATAAATAATCACAGATATACACACATCCATTTGGTGACAGTCACAGAGAATGTTCGCTAAGACACTACGCTTCTTTACTCTTAATTCCACGATAAATCCCCTAACCGCATGTTCTCGCTTCGCGTCGCGGGAGGCTGAACGACTGGAATGAGGGTTGGACTGTGGGTGATGGTCGGCCTGGTGGAGGGGTCCGGAGGGGTCCGGAGGGGGGAACCGTGAGAAGACTTGGCTCTGGGATATTAAAGGCACTCCGTGTGGAAGGAACGACTCCAGCAGCCCGACAAGGACAAGGCAGGCAGACAGAAGGACACAGATAACACAAAAAACACAACTCAAAACGGACCACCAAGGCTCACAGAGTCAGGGAGGCGAGGAAGGGGGAGGGGAGAGAGGGGGGTGTACGGCCAAATATGGGTGAGTTTGGCCTTTACAGGTACACAAAAAAACCTACACCGGACGTGCGACTCCGGTGTGTTTTCACACTCGTTCGACCACACACGCACACACAATAGGAAGACATGAGGAAGAGGAGGGGCCAGGAGGATGGAGGGTGGGGGGGTGGGGGGGCCGAAGACAGGAAGTGAGCAGCCCGACGGCCACCTGACCGAGGGGCAGTATTGCTGCTTGACATCACGTAAAGCCCTTGTACAGAGTGTCATCCTTTCTTTTTCTTCCCTCCCTCCCTCAGATGCGTCGTCACACTGTGAGATGTTCTTTTCAGCCGACACCAAAAAACAAAATCAAAATAGTCGAAATGATAATAATAATAATAATAATAATAATAATAATAATAAAAGAAAAATCTGCTCCTAGTCATTCATAAATAACCGCCGTTCAAGTAACTTCAAGACATTCCGTGAAGCGCTGCAGGGGGGGGGAGCGCTTCGTGTCTGACTGTGTGAGGATGAACCACACGCAGGTTTTGATTTCTTGCCGTTCATATAACGTCGTGTTGTCTGTTCCTCGGGGTGAGGCCCAAAAAACCGACAAAGACAGCATTTCGCACATCGCGACAGAATAAAAGGCAAAGACGTCCGTCTGGGTCTCGTCCGCTCATGCTGCACGCGAATGACCGTTTTTTTTTCCCCGAATGACTTTGCCAGAAAACTTCGGCAAATGTCGAGCTTCTCGTGGCCCCATGCGTGCACATCTTCCGCTGCGACAAATGCAAAACAACCACTTCCATAAATCTGATTGGACCAAAGAAACAAAAAACAAAACAAAACAACACAAAAGCATGCATCCGGGGGAGAACTTGCTGCTGCGCACGTGCATAAATCTGCCTGTGTAGTTCAGAGTAAAGACACGACAACGGAGAAATTCACAATATAAAAAAAACAATAAAAAAAACACACAACGACGACAAAAAAATATAAACGTGTAAAGCAGATCCTAAAAGGCAGAAGGGTTTTGGTCTGGCAGCGCCGCCTTTACTGCATAAGGCTGCTGATTGGCAGCTTTGAGGCAACCACGAAGTTCAGGGCCGATGCAGGGAGGGGAGAAAGAGGAGGAAGGGATTGGGGGTCAGAAAGGCCACTTGAAACTGAGCTTTTGACACAAGAGCATGGCGTTCAACACGCAACACACAGACGCACAAAACTGCACTCGCACACACACACACACACGTAGGGCAAAGCGATGGGTCCTTGTGAGGAAATGTGGACGTGGGAGGGTCGAGAATGAAGCCTCTGGATGTGGAGCACCAAGACGCCAGCGTCGCAATGTCCATCCAGAGCGTGGGGGGGTGGGGTTGTGTGTGTGTGTGGTGGTGGGGGGGGGGGGGGGGGGGCATTAGCGTAGCTCCATGCCTAAAAAAGGGGAGCCGAGGCGGAATGAGAGGATGGCCGGCGGAGACTGGCCAGGTGGAATGCAGGCGTAGGTGCGTGGAGGTATGGGTGGGGTGGGTTGGGTTCTGGTGGGGTGGAGGCGGGGGTGGGGACAGGGCTCGCTGGTCTAGACGTTGTACACCGTCTCGCCCGAGGAGATCTGGGTCAGTCTCTTGCTGGAGCCCCACAGCTTCCGCGTGATCTGGCCCGAACGCATCTGAGAAGAGTCGAGGAGGAAGGAATGAAGGAAGGAAGGGAGGAAGGGAGGGAGGGAGGAATGGAGGGAGGAGGTGGTGGAGGAAGAGGTGGGGGGTGGAGCAGGGATGGGGGGGGAAAGAAAAGCGTGAAGTCGAAAGAAACAAAGGAGGAGGAGGAGGAGGGAAGCAGGAGGGATAATGATTCATGATTGACTCGTGCAGCCTGCGAGCAGTCAGAGAATGAATCAAATCAACGTTGCTGAGTCAATAGTTGTTTCTTTTAAAGGTCCCATCCTGTGCAAGTTTCAAAAGCCCTTTGTGATGTCACAGAGGATCAACGGCGACAACTCCCTGTGGTTGCCCAGTTTGGTTGGACCACAGAGCATCAAGTATTTCTGCTGGAGGCTGCAAACACAGGGCTACATCGTAGTTTTTGGACAATAAATTGAAAACTGGCAAAGACATGGGACCTTTAAAAAGACAAATTCATTTTTTTTTTTTAAAAAAAAGGTGTGATGGTCACAATATTCAGAGGTGCCTCTACCGCGTCTACGCTAAGCACGCCACCGAAACGTCACATCTACCTTGGCACGAGATCACTATTATTATAGTTTTGAATTGCATTATGGGATTGCAGCTGGTAGGGTAGGTAGGTATGGCTCCAGTTTGCAGAAAGCTAATATCGTCTTGGCGCTACGTCACAGAGTTGGTTGTTCCACGTTAGAAGAGAAGCGCTCACACACGCACACACCTGACAACTAATCACACTCAAGGATAAAACAGCAGTGGGAGGTGGAGGTAGGGAGGGGGCGTGAGAGTGGGTGTGGGCGGAGTCTGTCACGGGTCGCTGGCGTTTAACGGCCGAGTATTGCACAAACGCCGGCGATGGAAAAAAATCTGTGAAACAGTCAAAATAAAAGGTCGTCTGTGTCACAGTTTGTGGTTCTACTTGTGATGTGTGATTGTGATGGCTCAGCTTAGATAGTGTGTGTGTGTGTGTGTGTGTGTGTGTGTGCCTGTGTGTGCCTGTGTGTGCCTGTTGGGGAAGAACGAAGCCGGATGTGGGTGACAGCCATCCCTGAGAGAGGTGACGTGCGTGTGTGTGTGTGTGTGTGTGTGTGTGTCTGGAGAAGGGGTTGGGGGTGGAAGAAACCAGCCCCGCTAGGGCTTGTGGGAGGCGGAGGGGGCGGGGCTGAACAGCAGCTGGTCGCGCTGGTGCAGCAGGCGCGTGGGGGAGCGCGCCCGCAGCGGCGCCAGCAGCGGCGAGGCCATGAGCGGCGAACCCTCCAGGCTCTGCGCGATGTAGTTCCTCAGCGAGCTCTTTACCTCGGCCGGCCGGCCCACCGCCACGATGATCAGCTTGCCGTCCTCCAGGCCCACCAGCAGGTGGCTCTGCTCCTTGGTGGCCGACACGCAGCGCACGGCCACGCGCATGGCCATGGGCTCCGTGCACAGGGACAGGCTGCAGAGGGAAGCAGGGAGAGGAGGTTTTGAAGGTCCAGTATGAAGAATTGGGCCTGATTAATAAAACCCACAAAGAAGCAATCTAAAATGTAACCTCTTGATGTGGTCGTTTCCTCCCAAAATCTCCAAATATTATACACTTCACCTTCGAGTTTGAGGGGAGATGGTTTTTGGGAGCAGATGGGAGTACCAGCACTCACCTGTAGATGTCTCTGATGGACAGGAAGCCCTGCTCGCTGCCAGTGATGACGTACTCCCCCGAGACGCACATGTCGGTCACCTGCTCCTTCAGCGGCTCGCTGCACAGGTGCTTCCCGTTGACGGAGTACAGGTGGAGGAAGTTCTTATCCTGGAAACAGCAGTCGACGAGTTAGTGATAATGATGATGCAACGCGTGTCGTGAGGTCGTGAGGTTGGTTTTTTGTGCTCCGGGTCGAGACCTTGAGCGTGGCCTTGCCCTCCACGCAGGTGTGCACCAGCAGGTGACCCTCCCACGACACGGCCAGGTGGGGAACGGAGACCGGCAGCGAGCTGTCACACGGCGGCCGCAGACAGCGCATGTACTGGCCCCGCCTCACCGTGTGGATGACCACCGTCCCATCCTGAGGAGGAAGAGGAGGAGGGATGGTGGAGGAGAGGGGGATGAGGATCGAAAAGGAGGAGGAGGAGGAGGAGGAGGAGGAGGAGGAGGAGGTGGAGGAGAAGGACGAATGGGGGTTGTGGGGGATGAGGAGGGAGGAAGAGGAGGAGAGAGGAGTGAGTGGAGATGAAGAGGGGAGAGGAGGGATGGTGGAGGAGGACAAAGATGAGTAAGAGGAGGGGATGAGGAGGAGAGGAGGAGCAATGGGTGGAAGGGGAGGAGGGAGGCAGAAAAGTGAGAGGAAGAGGAGGAGGAAGGAATGAGTAAGAGTAGGGGATGAGGATGGGGGAGGAGATGCAGGAGGAATGGGTTTAGGGGGAAGAGGTGAGGTGGAGGAGGCCGAGGAGGAGGAGGAAGGGGGGAGGAGGAAAGGGGGATTTGATGACTTTGTTTGTTGAGGCGACTGTCATAGCAGCGTGAACCTCAGAGCGAGGGCGCCTACCCGCGAGCCTGACACGGCCATGTCCAGCTCCGTGCTGATGGCCACGCTCACCACCTCGTCCGTGTGTCCGTACAGGATCTGCACCGGCTTAGGATGGAGGCCCACTGGAGCTCCGCCCTGCACAGCAAAACAACAAAACTGGGATTCAAGGAACTTTATTGTCATACCAGTTCACATATTAAAGCAATAAAGACTCTATTCTGATTCAAGTACAGAAAACAGCAAAGAAACAAAACAATTTTGAGAATAAATCAGGAAATCAGCTCTTTTAATTTTATTTTTAGTCTAGCTAAAGCTAAGCTAAATTTGCTCTTTTTGTAGAGATCTGTGACAATCAAAGACAATCTGCATTGTGGCTAAACAGCTAGCGGTGGGGTCAGTGTGCGCCAACCTGCTGCAGGACCTGCCACACCATGCAGGTGGTGTCCCTGGAGCCGGAGATGAGGTGGATGCCGCAGTGGTCCACCGACAAGCAGGACACGATGTCTGAAACCAGAGCGAGGGGTGAGGGGCGAGGGGTGAGGGGCGAGGGACACCCGTTGAGGCGGGACTACTGGCCAATCACAAAGCGCTTGGCCTCTCCCGTGTGTGACATTCTTTTCCCCAGGAGGAAATATAGATAACCACGACACAAAATCACCCAAACTCATTTGATTGGTCGCTGCAAAGGCTCTCGCTTCTACCTCGAGTGCGCCACCTTTGGTGGCTGAAGGATAATGACATTGATTATTTGCGCTATCCACACTGGAGGCAGCAGTTTATTTAAACGATATGTAGCGTCTGTGGACAACATAAAGCAGCTCCAGACCCATTTCTTCACTCTGGTTTTTAAATGTTAGTGTTGTTATTCATGTCCACACTGTCTTGAAAGTGTTTCATTCTTAAAGTGAAGTTTTAAATTAAATAAGTTTTAATTGTTTGATGCTTTTACTTTTCATTTCCACTTCATTTCATTTATTTGTACTTTTCCCTGTTCCACTCTATAAAGCACTTTGAGCTGCATTCCATGGAATGAAAGGTGCTATAGTTGTATTGAATATATATCCCTAGATTTCTTAGTCTACGTTTATAGTCTTTTATATGTGTAATCCAAAACTCCAAAAGTGGACTTTCAAAGTCTCCGCTTCCTGGCCGCTGGCAGTGTTCACAACTTGCCAATATTACAAAGTTGGCTAATTTTGTCAGCAGGTGTTAATCATTATTCTAAATGATGTACTATAAATGGCTACTAGGCGATTCATTTTCCCCTGGTGACTGATGGTGGCGCATGTAACGCTCTCGATGGGAAATCAGCAAGATAACCCAAAAGAAGAAGAGACGTTACAGGGACCAATCAAAAGACTTCTGGGCGTGGTTATCTCTATTTCCTCCTGCAGGAAAAAAAAAAAACCTTGCCTCCCGTGCAGCTCACCCATGTGCCTGACGTGCTGCCCCACCGTCCTGCCCTTGACCAGCGAGGTGACCCGCAGGCTGTTGTCCCAGTGGCCGCCGCTGAACAGCAGCTTGCCGTCGTGGGAGACCACGAAGAGGCTGGCGGTGACCTCTACCCCGGGGGCAAAGGGCCCTGACAGGAAGCGCTGGGTCCTGGAAGGAGGAGTCAGATCACAGGTTACAGGTTGTAGGTTGTAGGTTGAAGGTGGGGGGGGGCGGGCGGCGGTTGAAGTCGTGTTCCTGCTGCTGGTCTCACTTTGCGCTGGACACTGTGGGGTCTTTGATGAAGGTGAAGTAGTTGGAGATGTTCTTGTTGTAAGGCAGCCAGCCGTGGTTCCCGAGCAGGCAGTTCTGGCTGATGGTCACCTGACGATTGCAAAAGTGAGAAAAATGAGACACTAATCCTCTTGGGATGGCGACCGGTGCAACAGGCGGCGCCTCACCATGGTGTCGGGGCTCCCCTGCGTGATGAAGGAGTGGGACTGATTCTTGGGAACCACGGCTTTGACCAGCGGCACTTTGTCGCTGATGCCCTGCCACATTTTCAACAAGGAGAGAGTTTCACGATCTCAATCGACCCGAAGCGAGGTTGTGCGGCTGTCAAACACGATTTTTTTCAGTAGCGACTAAGTTTGGAATTTCCACAGTTAACCCCAATTAATCACGTTTTGATCTGCATGTGTAAAATTCTGTCATTTGTCCTTATAGCGTGACATAGTGATAACATAGCGCTACGGGGGAATGGCAGGGAAAAAAGTCTTACGATAAAAATGTGACTTTAAAAACTAGCGCGTTATGCCGCGAAATTAATGTCATCGCGATTAACGTTTTCATGCTGACAGTACTGAGGTTTTTCAGACCGACCTCCACGAAGAAGGACTTAAGGTCACTGAGGTGCTCGAACATGCTGAGGGGGCTGGAGTCCAGCTGGGCCTTGCGCTTCTCCACCTCCTCCTGGGACAGACGCACCGGGTGGGGCTCCTGCAGAGGTTTGCGTTTTGTTAGCTTTCCCGCTTTCATTTTTTCTTTTCAAAATGGGTAAGATGTCGTGTGCGTGCACCTTGAGTAACTGGCAGGGCGTCTGTCCGAAGTTGCTGATCATGCCCTCCAGAGCCTTGCGCTCCTTCTCGTCAGTGATGGCGTCCAGGTCCACAGCTCCTGCCGAGAAATCACAGTACAATAGTGTTGTAGTACTGGAGACTGGTCTTGGTCTCAAGACCACTTTTCACAGGTCTTGGTCTCGCCTAGGACTGGGGGGGGACTCAGGATTTCTGATCAAGGCCGGTCAAGACTCAGCCAACACTATAATGACATGATAATAACGGAAAAGAATCCAGCTGCGGCTGTTATACTCTCCGTTTGCGACACCCAGAGTGACACCCTGCCCCCCTATTTTCCTAGTTCATTTATTTTTTTAATTTTATGAAGCAAAGCTGTTTTTTGGAAAATAGTTGGCAAAGCAGCAAAATGTTATGAATTAAAAAAAAGATACTGGTCAATTGTTTTCTGTTTTGTTATTTTTCTTTGATATAGAAAGTCTTGGTCTTGTCTAAATCTCAATACTCTCTAGTCTGGATAATGTCTTGGTCTCGGTTGGTGCCATCTTGACTACAACACTACACAGAAACCATGTGACACCGACTGATAAACCAAAGATTTTTGTTTTTAACACAATGGTGGATCCGCTGCTTTACCTTCGTACGTGCAGTAGTAGAAGACGTTGAGGGCCTCCACCGCCGCCGGGCCCCTCTGCCTGTAGCCGAAGATCAGGTCGATCCACTCGTGCAGGTGAGCCGACACAAACTCCGACTCCTGGGGGGTGAAAACAGGAAGTGTGACCACCGGCAGCGTGCAGGTGGGCTCTGCGTTCAGCAGTGGGTCAAGTCTCACCAGGGCTTTGCGGTGCTTGTAGATGAAGTCCTCGGGGGATTTGGCCCATTTGGGAAGAATGACGTCGTTCACCCTCTCCTTGGAGATCTGCAGGCGACCCAGGTCGAAGTCTGAGATGGAAAAGAGGCAGAGGAGACGTGTGAGGTGTGCGGTATCGCTAATCAAAGCCAAATATCCCTTCAAACATTGGATATCAAGACTTGGCGTCACGCTCACTGTTTTTGTTCTCCAGGAACTCCGGGAAGTAGAAGAACTCGGGGATGAGCTCCTTGACGTCGTTGGGGTTGTCCATGAGGGCCTGCCAGGTGGCCGGGATGGAGTGGAACTGGCGGTCGGCGCAGTCGAACCTGAGCGGGGATTAACGACGGGCGAGAATTAACGACGGTCCGAATCTGACTTCGAAGACGAACGCTTTGAGCAGGCGGACGAGCGATCGAGCAATCCAGCAATCCAGCGATCAAACTCCTCACCGTCCGCTCTGCAGCTGGATGTGCAGCGAGGTGAAGGGCTCCACCCGGATCAGGTAGTGCATCACGCCGGCGGCGTTGGAATAGTGGGTGCCGTAGTGGAAGCGGTCGATGGTGCCCGTCGGGTCCTCGAAGCTCTCGTACCTGGCGGACACAACAGTTCCTATCAAAGTGTCCCTCAAGTCTTTTAGATTTCCTACGTGCGGATACAAAATCTACGCACTTCTCTCTGACGGCTTTGGCATTGCGCTCGTTCAGCACGGCCACCGGCTTGGACAGGTCCCGGAACACCCGGGGGTCGGACAGGTCCAGCTCCTCCGAGGTGTAGTCGGCTAGAATCCAGGGAAACTGACACAGACAAACACAAACACGCCAATTTAGCTGAGAGCAGTCACACTTTGCCACTGGCGAGGAGGCGAGGAGGCGAGGAGGAGACGCACCACCGGATACTGAGCCAGGTTGTTGTACGTCCGGCCCGCTATGGTGTTCAGCTGCATCAGGTAGTCGAAGTTGGAGATCTCACGGTTCACCCATTTCTGGAAGACACAAGTCGGACATGTAACCGAGAGCAACGGAGGAAGGAAATGTGCGCTGGGTTATTATTTGTATTTTTTTTCCGTTTCATGCAACAAAAAAGTAAATCAAAACACTTTCTCTCTTGTTCATAGGTAATCAGATAAGGTATTAGGTAATCAGGTAATCGGCTCCCTCTGGCAGGATGTAGCAGGTACTACAGGGGGTCGTGTCACATTAAATATTTTGTCAAAAGTTCAAAATTTTAGGGATCATCAGAGTTTTACAAAGTTCAGGACGAGCGAAAATATCTCAGGTATGTGGTCACGCCGCCGTGAAGAAGGCTCCCATACCCTGCGCCTTCAGTAGGGAATAATGACTGAGTGAGAGCAGAAGTCAGGACATCCACTGCCCTACTTCCCTGGAATCACTCAACATTTTCTGTTGCATAGCATCAATCAAAAGGAAAGGAAAGGAAAAAAGTAGATATAACACCTGTTTATATACTGCTGGCACACAGCGTGTTGTGTTGTTTTTAACTTTTGGGTTATACTGTTTGTGCTGTATGTTCTGGTTGTCATGTGGGGCCGCCGAAAACTTATTTTTGCAGTTAATGTTGTTGCCAATGTTTTCAGTGACAATAAAGGATTCAATTCAATTCAATTAGATTTTTTCTGAAGATTTGAAAAAAAAAAAAAAAAATACCGATGCCGATGGTTCTCTGACCTGTGTGAGTCCAGAGGCCTTCAGCAGCTCCTGAGGCGAGCGGGTCCCGTAAACACTGACGGAGCGCAGAAGCATCATGCGGCTGTACACCTTGTTCCTGGCCTGCAGGGGGCGACGGGGGGGTGGGGGTTGGAGATTAAGAACGACATTGTGATTATTTCAAATTCAGAGGAAAACAAAAACGTGAACATGTACGCTTTGGTTTTGGGGGCGCACCTCCTTCTTGAAGTTGAGGAAGTAGTTGGTCTGGTCGATGAGGAAGATCTCCAGGGCCGAGCGCCGCAGGTTGTAGCGCCGCAGGTGCACCTCGCGGATCTGGGACAGAGGCCACTTGAAGTCGTGGCCCACCCCTAGGGGGCGACAAAGAGCGAGGATCAAGTTGTGCAGTGCAAGAAGGAGCGCTACCGCAGGTCATCCCTGCCTGCAGCCATCAGGCTGTACAACGGCACACAATAAAATGCATCCTCTTAACCGCTTTATTTTTTACTGCCTTATTTCTTAATTATTTAATTAATAGAATTTTTCCATCTTTTTTGCACTATACAGTTGCTGCAATTGTCTAAATTTCACCACTGTGGGATTAATACAGACGTTCTATTCTTCTATTCTATTCTATTCTATTGTGCTTTCCACCACCCCGTCAGCACCTCCTCCTCCTCATGTTCCTCCTCATGTTCCTCCTCTTCCTCCTCCTCACCTTCCTCCTTCTCCTGGCTGCCGTCGTAGAAGTAGATGTGCTGGGTGGTGAGCTCCAGCCGCCCGGGCACCACGTCCACCACCGTCACCAGCTCGCAGTCCTCCCACAGCACCAGCTTCTCCTTCTGACTTGCCTCCTCGGCCTCAGCCCTGCACCCCGGATCAGCGTATCTTTAAAAAACCTTCCCACCATCATTTTTTTTGATTTTTCATTGATGAACTCTTTGATTTACTGGTTGTTGGCGACGGCGGGGTCGTCCTCCGGCAGCTCCAGGATGTCGTCCTCCAGGTCGCTGACTTTGACCTGCTTCACCGCCTCCAGCAGCAGCGACTCTGCGTTCACGTGCTGCTGGTGGACACCTGTGGGGAGGCGATGGTTTCAAACTTTTGATTCGGAAAGTTTTCGCACAAAAAAGGCGGAATTCAGATTTTTCAGGTCAGGGATTTACATCGGGAAGTCGCCTCTTCAGAATTATGTTTCACATCCCGCAGAAACTTTAATAAAATATACATTTATTTTTTTCAGTTTAGATTCAACTTGAGAAATTACAAAAGAAAAGCTACAAAAAAAGCGTTGACGCTCATCAGTCATCAAACAGGAAGCCCTCTGAATGCCACGACCCCACAGAGAGGACCAGAGAACAGGAAGTGGCCTCACCCAGGTTGTCCCTCAGTGCGCTGGCCTCCCGGTGGGAGTCAAAGTTGTAGTTGCGCACCAGCTTCAGCCTCATGCGGGAGAAGTTCTCTGCGCTGGACACCTTCCAGTGCATCTCGTCCTGTTGCCTGGAAGAAAGAAAAAGAACAGGAACACATTTGTGCATTTGCAAGCTCGTGCACACACTGCGTAGAAAGGACGCGCAAACATACCTGTCGGCCCACGGTCCCCTCTCGCACACCAGGCCCCGGCGCGCTGCCTTCCACTGCCTGAGGTTGGCGCTGTTCTGGCTGTGCTGCTGCTTGAGCATGCTATTGTAGCGCAGGTTCTCCTGGCGGCCGCGGCGAGAGAAAGGCTCCACGAACTGCTCCTGAGGGAAGCAAAAATGGCCGGGAATTGAGTTGGGAATGTTGGGAATGTTGGGAATGCTGGGATCCTGATTAATTTGTCACCGAACAGACCTGGAAGCGGATCTTGCTCTCGCCGCGCTCCCGCTCGCGCTTGTGCAGGCTGACCATGAAGGCCTCGTAGCACTCCTTCCAGTACAGTGCCATGGTCTCGTGGCCCTGGCTGAAGATCTCGATCTCGTACTGCTTCATGTACGGGATGATCTGAGGGGAAAAATAAATAAATAAATTAAAGAATAGAATAGAACACATTCATTAATCATACAGTGGGGAAATTTGCATAATTGCAGCAACGGTATAGTGCAAAAAAGATGGAAAATTATATTAATAAAAAAAATATTAATTTTTATATTAATAAAAAAAGGCAATAAAAAATAAAAATAAAATATTTGTAGGGTATAAAAGGAAAAAAACAAGATATTTAAATCACATGTAGGGTTTGACATGTTGATACTTTCTGAAATGAAAGAACTAAAATCGAAAAAAGCTCAAAAGGTCAAAGCTCAAAAGGTCAAAAGACCTTCATCAGGCATCACAGCACCCTTCTCCGACGCACCTCTCTTTTTGGGAGTGCTGAGAATTCTCTTGGAAAATGAAAGAACTAAAACGTTGATTCGGCAAAGCGTCTTTTACTTTCCATTGCAGAATGTCTTGGTGGGCCCAACAATTTGTTTGTACTGCTCATATTTCATATAAAAACTCACTAGAAGACCTCTCTTCTTCTTCTTTACCCTTTCATATGCACCTCTCTTCCCAAATTGCATTAAAAACTTTCCAAAAATATTGTTTTTTGGTATTTTGTTCAGTTTTGTGAAAAGAAAAAGAATATTTTGAGTGGCAAACACTGTATTATTTTAATGCCCTCTATAAAAGTGTGTGTGTGTGTGTGTGTGTGTGTGTGTGTGTGTGTGTGTGTGTTTGTATATATGTATATATACATATATGTATATGTATGTATATATGTATGTTTGTATGTATATACAGTATATGTACTATAGTAGAGACAGGCCGACAGACAGATAGACGATAGATGGATAGATCCCCATTTCCTTACGTATTTGTCGAGGTAGACGCGCCACTCGGGTGAGTTGCAGTAGGCCTGGAAGTCCTCGAAGAAGGATGGGCTGCCGTTGGTGTCGGGCAGCTGGGGCAGGTGCAGCTCCATGTAGAGGAGGCGGTGCACCTTGGAGAGCAGCGTGCGGAGCAGCGGCACCAGGAAGGAGTAGGTCTCCTCGGCCTGCTGCTGCACTGAGCGCCGCAGGATGCCCTCCACCTTGCCCAGCAGGTAGCAGGCCTCGTCCTGGCTGGACACCTCTTTGGTCTGCAGGATGCCGTTGAGCTTGGCCGTGGCCAGGGCGCACACCTGAGGGTGATATCATGGATAAATAATCAAAATTCAAAACCGTCGCCTGGAGGACATCCATGACATCAATGGGAATGGTTGAAACCAGAGACACCAGCAGTGGACAAGGGAAAGAATAACCTGAAGAATACAACAAGATGAGTTTTTTGTTGTTTTTTTAATGTGAGAGGTGGTTTAGATTGGTTACACCGGTGAAACCATTTGATGCTATATATATCTATATCTGTGTATACACATCTACATCTATGTGTTATATATCATCTATATCTATATGTAAAAATATGTAAAAAATAGAAATATAGACATATATATACATGTAGATATATATACACATATATATGTATGTGTATGTGTATATACACATATATATGTGTTTTCATAATCATTTTGTTAAATATGAATATTTGTTCTTTGTTTACTCTTGAAGTTAAAGCTTTCTGGATGAACATGAAGTTATTTACCTCTGTACCGGGGAAATAAGTTCCTTTTATTTCTGGATTCTCAAGTACTCATTGTAGTATTGGGTGATCTGACTATTTATTCACCTCTTGCATTGTTGATGGTGTGAAAAATATACTGCAGTGTGGACTGAATGTATGCTTGGATACGATATAACGGACATGCGTACCGTGGAAATTTCTTAATAAGGAAGCAAATCAAATTAAGAAAAATAAATACACGGCTGAGATCTGGGGAAAAAAAAAAAAAAAAATCAGACACGGACCTCTGGGTCCTCCTGCGCCATGAAGCCCAGCAGCAGCCTCAGGCCCAGCTGGGAGAGCTGGAACCACTGGTCGCCGGCCGAGTACCACACCATGAGGCTGTCCATCAGCGTCACCGCCTCCTCCAGCACCTTCTCCGTCCACAGCGCCGGGTTGACCAGGCCCTCCGCCTGCAGGAAGTCCTGCGCCATGTGCAGCAGCCGCACGGCGTTCTCCGTGTGCTGCGGCAGCGTGGCGGCCGAGGCCTCGCGGTTGTCGGCCACCGCCCACTCCAGCATGCGCTCCATCAGGCTGCCAGGGGAACGAGCAGGAAAGTGTGATTAGAAACATTGGGAGCCCGGAAAAGTCAAGTCAAGGACGCAGGACTGCAAAAAGTAGATTGCTTGGCATCTTACCAGCACATGTATGGAGAGAATCACATCATTTCATATCTGCATAAATATATGCACATATATATGTATATGTAAATACATATATACATATATCAATATTTATATATATGTACGGTATACATGTGTGTACACATTATATATATATATATATATATATATATATATATATATATATATATATATATATATATATATACATATACATATACATATATATACATATATATATATATGTATATATATATATATATATATATATATACATATACATATATATACATATATATATATATGTATATATATATATATATATATATATATATATATATATATATATATATATACGTATACATATATATACATATATATATATATGTATGTATATATATATATATATATATATATATATATATATATATATATATATATACATATATATATATATGTATATATATATATATATATATATGTATATATATATATATATATATATATATATATATATATATATATATATATATATATATATATAACTTAAATTGAACTTGTATAATTAACAGGTATCACATGTACAATGTTGATTAACTCTCAAATTCTAACTTACATTTTAGGTTTGTGTTTTAAACAATAAGAACTTAAATGCAATTGCATCTAACAACTTAGACATTTTCCTAGGAACACTATTTGATCAAGGCCTGCACCGTCTCTGTGTTCAAGTTTTTTAAAGTGTCAATGACGCGGCTTTCCAACCTGAGCTTGATCTGGTCGACGGGCAGCAGAAGCTCGTTGGCGGTGCCCAGTTTGGTGAGCGCCGAGAAGACCTGCCCGCGGTCCAGCCACGCCGCGTCGTCCGAGCCCTCCACGCCACGCCACATGACGCACAGCAGGATCTCCAGCAGCATGTTGCACAGCTCCTCCTCGGCCCGCTGAAGGCGATAGAGCAGATGTCGGAACATCACTTTGTGCACGTGTTGTTTTCAGTTTCATGGTTTTGCCATTTTATTCTTATGTCTGTCCACTACTGTGTGATTAATATTTCTTTTTATTATATTTGTAAATAAACTAAACTACTACTACTGCTACTACTGCATTTGAACGTTTTAGTTGAATAACGTTAAATAGGGGCTGATTATTGAATTCACAGCTCGCTCATAAAATTATTCCCGTTTTGGGATCTCGAGACTTTGAACAGGGGACTATGTATTTTTTTTGGCAGGATGGTCAAGGAACAGACCCCCGCAACCCTGAGTGCCAGACAAAGCAGGTATTGAAAGTGAATGGATGAATGGTCAGGGTCAGGGTGGATATCGTCAGATGGAAGACTGAAGTTCACTTAAACCAGATGGTAATCCCGATTAATATTTGGATTAAGCGGAATGTCATTGCCTTTCCTTCTATATACTTTGCTTATACAAGTACACAGCCTGCCACATGATCACCTTTGTAACAAACTTTGTTCACTGCATTGTTTAAATATAATTTAATTTAAAAATTAAAAATAACACACGAATTACAATTGCCCAGCTTCTGCTGGGCACAAATCAAATCCACTTTACCTCTGCGTTGCTGAACGACTCCCCCAGCGAGATGTTGTCTGCGAACAGGAAGCTGTCCTCGGTCAGCGTGGAGGAGGCGCTCTGCTCGGTGCCGCCCGGCAGGAAGCTCTTGGAGCCCTCCAGGGGCGACGGCGTGCTGGGCGCGCTGCCGGGCGTCTGGCTGCCACTCTCGCCGCCCTCGTAGGCGTGCAGGTGCGACAGGTCCAGGGTCAGCCCGCCGGACTTGCCCACCACCCAGGGCTTGGTGTGAGTCGGGGGCAGCGGCGGCAGCGGCGGCGGTTCGTTGCTGGAGGAGGCGCAGGACGAGGGCGTGTCCAGCAGCGAGATGACGTCACCGTTCTCCAGGCTGTCCAGCGAGCGGGCGTCACCCACGCTGATGCGGTCGTCGTCCGGCCGGTCCAGGCGGCCGGCGCTGGCCGCCCGCGGCCTCTTCTCCAGCGGCAGCTCCAGCCGGTTGCCGGCGGCCCGGCCCAGGTCCAGGCTGCAGGCGCTGAGCGTGTCGGCGGCGGCGCCAGCAGAGCCGGAGGCGCGGTACGACAGCGAGCCGTCGCCACGCAGGTAGAGCCGCATCAACGTGTCCTGCCAGCACTGCTGCCGCGCAATCTGGACGGCGGCATCCTGCTGGGACTGCAGCAGCTGGCACACCTGAGGGAAGAAACAGAGGAAGAGTGAGAACATG
The DNA here is from genome assembly GCF_046127955.1 of Nelusetta ayraudi. Classification (NCBI taxonomy): domain Eukaryota; kingdom Metazoa; phylum Chordata; class Actinopteri; order Tetraodontiformes; family Monacanthidae; genus Nelusetta; species Nelusetta ayraudi. The sequence continues at coordinate 3,166,957 of NW_027466056.1, forward strand.
GAATATTATTATTAGCAGGAAGTCACGGAGCATGACAGGGTTGAATTAAAAATGAACCCAAATAGGGTGGATATATGGGCACTCCGTTTATCATTAATTCACTTGTAAAAGATACCACTGTGGCACTATGTTGGCAAAATTGTGTAAAAATAGGCGACACCACACACATTTTTTGGGATTGCCTGGTTATTAAAGATTCTGGGAGAATGTTCAAAGAGAAATTGATATTATTTTGAAAGACGATGTCCCATTGGAACCAGTGTTGTTTTTGTTAGGAGCCATATCTAAAGATCGATATAATTTAGATGAGCAATATATTCTAAGAATTATTTTATTGATTGCAAAGAAAATGATTTCAGTGAAGTGGAGGACTGCTAAACCACCAAATGTATCTCAATGGAGACAGAGACTGGAGTGTTAATAAGATGCAACTCTACAGATGACTATATGGACATTTCTGAGAGGAGATGGACACAAGTTTTGGAGGACCAGGGATGATGTGGTTTTTTGTAGTTTTTTTTCCCTCTTCCAGAGTTTGATGAATTTACCGCTGATATATCTGCACTTGAATCGCCGTCTTTTTGTTTTATGGTTTGTCTGTTGGTTCTATGTACTTATTTATTTTTTTTTATCTTGGGTTTGTTGTAGTGTTTTTTGTTTGTTTTGTTTTTCTTTTTTGTGTCTGTGAGGCTGTTGTGTAAGGCTCCTTATGTCTGAAACTGTTGTGAACAGTCATGTAAAATGAATGAAATGCTGAATTAAAAAGTCCCCCCACCCACCCAAAAAAAAGGAACCTCGACCAAGTGGGTTGGATATGTTGGTGGTGGGCCTCGCAATTTGTTGACCGCTTAATATAAAAACTCACTGGCAGACCTTTCTTCTTTCTTTTTTACTTCTTCATATACATCCATGTTTCCCACTGCGTTAAGTTTTCAAGAAGAACTTTTTTTTTGTATTTTGTTCAGTTTTGATAAAAAAAAATTTTTTTTGCGAGTGGTAGAAAAAACTGGACTGTACATTGTGTGAAAGCAAACACTGTACTTTAATGCCCTCGCTGAATAAAGAATATCTAATAAAAAGGAACCTGCGATGCTAAAAACGTCCAGTAAATCAGCTCATGAATTATCCTCCTTTCTTTCTGACACTTCTTCATTGATGCACTCTGGTCATTTCTAGTCCCCTGCTGCCACACTATTATTTCAAATGAGCCTCTATCACTCGTTTATCCATCGTATTTCAGGCCACCACTTAACGTGGCATCCCCCTGCTACAGTAAGTACGGTACATTTAGAAAATGAGGTAGCATTTCTTTCATTTCGCTGACGGCACTCTGCTGCCCACTTTCGCTAACGCTTACATTTACTTTGCTGGCTTCCCGACGGCGACCACAAATCAGACAGATGCAAAAATCAATGGAAAGCGCCAACATCGTCTAATGTGTGTGTGTGTATGTGAAGAAAATATTAAGCTGTGATAGACGAGGGGGGAAGTGGATGAGGGGTAGGACAGGAAACAGCACGAACATTTGACAAAACTTAATCAACTCCCAACAATGTTAATTTCCTGCCTTGGTTATATTTTTTTGAACACAGTGCAGCTGATCAATAGCGTGCAGGAGACTTGACCACTGACCCTCTTGCAGACGATGAGGCGCACGCTGGGTCCGGCCCGGTGGGTCAGCTGCATCAGGGACATCAGGTCCTTGTAGTTGACCACGTGATCTGCAGTAACGTCAGAGGGGTGGAAAAAAAACAAAAAAAACAAAAACGTCAGGTACAACGATAATTCAATTCAAGCTGATTCCTTTTGCTCCTCTAATTGCTCTGCTGAAGGGCTGCTAGGGGAGCAATACTGTCCCTGCTGAGCTCTGACATGAAGATGGAGCTTCATTGATCTGCAAAGTCCCGGCCAGGCTGCTGCTCAGCTCTTCTCTAGCGGCACTCGAGCTGTAGCTTGAGCAAATAAGTAGGTGAGGTGGGAAGTAACAAAGAACAAATACTCAGATACAGATACCTGAAAAATCTACTCAAGTACAGTAACAGAGTATTTATATTTCCAACTCAAATATCAGTACCTTCTACTACTTACATTGGAAAGACATTATTGTTACTTTTGTGTTTAAAAGACACAGATACTGATGACCGTAATTCATTTATTCATTATAGTTGTTGTTGCTTGAAGTGGAGCGCCAGTATTATTGCTGTTGTGTCGTTCAATATAAAAGTGGATCATATATATAGTACCTCAGCTTTGGGGGTCACTGTTCAGTACGTTTTCAGTTCAAATAGAAATAAAAATGTAGTGTTTGTAAGTGGTTATTGATATTAAATGTATAAACATCAAATACTGGCTCAGTCATCATAAGTGTCACTGATTTAGTTGTGACGCAGCTAAAAAAGGAAAAGAAAATACTGAAAGTACCAATTTCTTTCTTCTTTTTTTTTTACTTAGGTAAATTTCCGAATCAGTACTTTCATCCTTTTCATGAAGTAAAGGAGTTGACTTGGTATTTTTACTTCTACCAGAGCTTTTATTTATACTAGTATTTGTACTTTTACTTGGGTGTAGGATGCAAATACTTCTGCCACCTCTCTATACACGCCTGCGAAATGCTCTGTCTCAGGAGGTCATTTATTTTAGCAGGAGAAGGAAGTGCAACAACTGAGAGTCGGCGGATCAAAGTGCAGGAAACAGACCTGTGTGCAGGACCTGGTTGAGGAGGCAGCGGACCAGGGTGGGAGTGATGTGCAGCTCTGAGAAGAGCAGTGACAGGCCGGCGTAGCCCGCCTCCCTCAGCCGCAGGCGCTGCTTGTTCTTCTCATAGACACGGTCGCAGCGCAACATGCGCTCAAACAGCTGCGCGAAGAGGAAGGAACGGACGGAAGAACAGATTTGGATGAAAAGCTCCAGGGTGCGAGCGCAGCCAGACGCGTTCAGACTCAAGGCCCACCTTGAAGACGAGCTCCCTGAGTCGGTCCGAGTGCTTGTTGTTGAGCAGCAGGGCGTAGCACGAGTCGGCGGCGCCGGGTTCGAAGAGGAGCAGGAAGAGCTGGTCCCGGGCCGGGCTGCTCTGAAGGAGGCTGAGCAGCAGCTCCAGCAGGCCACACAGCTGCAGGACAAACACGGAACATCCATAGTTGAACATGTGCACTATGAGAGGAATGGGAAATATTATCGATATTGGATATGAGGGATATTTTGAAAGTAAATAAATAGACAGCTGCTCCTTTTTCTGTGCGATCATTTTCCTATAACTTTTACCAGGGTTGAATTGAACTCCTCAGTCCAGGGCAGCAGGGGGCTGTCGTGCCATGACACTGACCATATGTTCACTGAGGGTGACGTAAGCGTCTATATATAGAATTCCAGTGAAAGGGGATATCCAAACTGTAATTCAACATGAATAACTAGGACGAGCTGGAAGCTTCCTGCGCAAACATCCCTGCCGGGGTGGGGGGTGGGGTGGGGTGGGGGTGGGGTCCAGGGGTCATCTCATTTTACACAATAATCCCCAGGATTGCAGGAGTGGTTCTTAAATGTCCATGACTATGCAACTGTTATCCTTCCACATGTACCTGAATTTGTAACTGTGAAATCAACGTATATAACCTTGTGGAGGGGCAGGGTGGAAAGAGGAGAAAAATATTGTATAAGTTTACAAATATATATATTATAACTGATGTGTTTTGCAATAAAAAAAACTATCAAATGCAAGAGCGGTCGGCTGCAAGCGGTTTTGTATGGAGGCACATTGCTGGCAGCCTAGAAAAAAAACAAGGCTCAATATAACTAACACGCCATTTCTTGATGATTTTTTACATTATTTTGATAAAGTTTCACATTATAATGTGAAAATTATCGTGTAAAAACGTGAAACCAACACGTTATTCTTTGATAGTTTTCACGTAAAAACGTGATACTGAGCCCTGTTTTTTTCTAGTGTGGCAGCAATGCACTTCTCTTGTTATTAGAACAGATTGTGGGATAAGTGCCTTAATGTATTTGTACACAGATTATAGAGCTAGATTCAACTAGATTTCTTGAACCCCAAAAATCCTTTGAATCGCTGTCCTATAAACTCGAGTTAATGCAGTGGTTGTCAAACTTTCTCTGTCACGCCCCACCTTGGAGGAAGAAAATTTTTCATGCCCCCTCCCACCCAAATTTGACGTGGCTGTGTCTTGAGGGATCCCAATGAACTTGCAAGTGGTCCCATGTCTCTAGGACAAAGTTGACTTTTGACCCCATTGACTTGCATGACATTAGGGCAGTGGTTCTCAAACTTTCCCTGTCACGCCCCACCTTGGAGGAAGAAAATTTTTCATGCCCCCTCCCCCCAAAAGCCAAAATGGATATCTAGGACTATGGAAAGTTGCTGGTGTTGCTGGTATTAGCGGATGTGGGCGTGGAAGAGCAATTGTTTAGTCCTGTTTATTAATAACAAGTCTCAGCAACAAATAAATGATTGAATAAAAAGACATTTAAAAAAGAGGCTATACACTGTAAACAGAGGGCTATTTTGTGCCGAAAATAAAGTGGGACATTTTTTCCCGGGATCCGACTCCTGACCTGCTCCTCGTCCCCGATGGCGGCGACGTAGCCCAGGATGCTGTGCATCTCCTCCTGCGACACGCCCTTGCTGACGTAGTACTTGACGAGGCCGTAGAGCGACGCCCGGATGGTCCTGACGTCGTCCTCGCTCAGGTCGCTCTCCTTGTTGCTGCTCTTCCTGGAAGCAGCGGTGGCGATGACCACCAGTGTGTCAGAGGTGCAGAGGTGGAGGGAAAAATGCACTTTTCAATTTAGACGAGGGTGAAACTCACCCATAGTAAAGGCGCACGGTGTCCAGAAGGAACTGCACTCCGTATTTCTTTCTGAACTGCTTCCTGTTGTCTTTGATGACGGTGGACATGTACTGGATGTGACCTTGAGGGGCAGAAATGGAAGATAGAAGCCAATCAAATTAGATAAGGACAGCAAAGTATCTCTCTGCATCAACTTTGAAAGGAGATCAACTCATGAGCAGCAACATACATATACATACATATATATATATATATACATATACATATATACATATATATATACATATATATATATATACATATATATATATATATACATATATACATATATATACATATACATATACACATATATATGTATATGTATATGTATATATATATACACATATATATATATATATATATATATATACATATACATATACATATATATACATATATATATATACATATATATATATACATATATAAGATATATATATATATACATATATAAGATATATATATATATACATATGTATATATATATATATATATACATATATAAGATATATATATATATATATACATATATAAAATATATAATATATCTTATATCTCATGATGTCTGAATATTTGTTTTTCTTTTCTTGATGCATGTCTACATTATTCTGGCCGACTGTGTGTATACTTTTTCCCTCCTCCTCCTCCTCCCCCCCCACGGTACAACCAGCACGTTACTGACCGATGCGCAGTGGGAAGTCGCCTTTGCTCCAGATGTTGAAGTTGAACAGCAGGTGCGTGTAGAGCTGCTGCAGCACTGCCTGGTTCTTCTCGTGGGTCACTTGCTCGATGAGGAGCTGCGCCGCCACCAGCACGCTCACGTCCACGTGACCCGCCGGCAGCTGAGTGTGCATGTGGGGGGGAAAGTGGGCAAAGTTAGAAAAAATGTTTTAAACAATACACGTGATCTTGAAGATAAACAAGGGTGTAGCTACTCCACCCCCAGAGGGGCTGTAAGTGCAGAGCCCAAGTTGTTTTCTTTATGTTATCAGGGACTCGGGAGAGGCTTTTTAATTTTTTTTTCTTATGGTGCACCGCAGTGATTAAGAGGCGTTTCCATCAACACACACACACACACACACACACACACACACACACACACACACAAACAAACAAACAAACACTGTGGCATGTGCAGAAGATAAAAGATAGAGGGAAGGGTGGAGAAAAGACAAAAAAGAGTTTGCACTGGGCGGTGTGTGTGTGTGTGAGTTGGGGGGGCAGACAGACACAGAGAGAGAAAGACAAACAGAGACACACAGAGCAAACACAGACAGGCACCAAAGCGCTTTTTTTCAGGAGCTTGTTTCTGGCCGCACACGCACGCGCACGCGCACGCGCACACGCACACGCACACAAACACACACACACACACACACGAGATTGAGTAGCGTTTATAATTGTCACATCACATCGATTAAAATGGCAAAGAAATAAGAGGCTGCTGCAGTTTTGGAGAAAGACTGGAAACTTGCAGGACTTCACCAAAATGAGCCCTTCTGAGGCACAAAGTCATTCGTGTCGCTCATGCAATAACTACTAGTATCAGGGGACTTGTGATAATTAGGAGGCTTGCATTCTAACAGGGTCATAAATTGCGGATTTTAGAACCAATTAAAAAACGTCTCACATTTATCTCCGTTCTTTTCCTCTCAAAACCTGACAGCAATTCGCTTCCCCTTGGGTGTTAAAACAAAGGAGGCCGTCTGTAATGGTTTCTAAGCTTTAGTGGAGCAGATTTAAAACCCAGGCGCTGCACCGAACCCTAGCAGTGAGGAAGGGAGGGCGGAGACCTTCTGCAACAGCACTCCCAGCGTGGCCACGCCGTGCGAGTGCAGCAGCGTCTCCTGGTTGATGGGGTGGCGCTGCAAGAAGTGCTTCAGCATCAGCAGGAAGGTGGCCACCAGGTTCTTCTCCAGTCGCGCCTCTGAAGGAAAGAAAGAAAGAAAGAAAGAAAGAAAGAAAGAAAGGAGGGAAGAAAAAAAAACAAGTGAGTGATGACAGATGCTGCACTTCTAAGATGATGATTGAAATAAAAAGATGTCAAATCCAGTTTACACAATGTTAAACAGATTTGAATTTTTTTTCTTTTGTCTTGTTCAGATGATGTATGAAGTGTTATATATATGTGGTACACACACACACACACACACACACACACACACACACACACACACACACACACACACACACACACACACACACACACACACACACACACACACACATAAATATGTGTCTGTGGCAGACCTGAAGCTCTGTTGGAAGGGAGGATGACCCAGTCTCCCTCGGCCGGCGTCGTCACATCGGGGGTGATGAAGTCCGACCCCGGTGTCGGGTCGCCGCCCACCTGCTGCTGCTGCTGCTGCTCCGGCGTGAAGGCGGGCAGCTGCTCCAGGATGGGGAAGAGCACCAGCAGGCCGCCCACGCAGTTAATCATATCCTGCCAGGCGCAAAATTAAAAAATCAGCCACACTGCTGCTGTTGCCGCCGCTGTAAATGCGGGTTGTGATGTTCCTCTCCGCGAACCAACCTTGATGTCCCAGTTGATGACCTTGTTTCCGGTCAGACGTCCGTGCAGCATGTTGGGGGACAGATCCAGGCAGATGGGGTTCCGACATGCCTGTGGAAAAAAACAAACACGCAAAATAGAAATACTTTGTTTAAAAAAACAGCTAAGAAATAAATATTGTTGTGAAATGTTTATTTTCCATTTTTACCATTTTATCTATTTCATCTTTTTATTCTTTATTCTTAACCAGGACTTCATTATCTTAAAAAAACAAACAAAAAAAACACTGTAGATTGCTAAAGAGCATCTTGCCTAATACTGGAGCTTTAAAAGAATTACATAAGAAAAAAAAAAGTGCAGCTGCCTGCGCCGTGCTTTGCGAATACACAATTAGAATTGTCCTGAATTAAATTTCCTCATTTGTCAAGGAAGCACAGGTCAGAAGTCGTTGTTCTTGTTACCTTTGGTGAGTAGTACAGCAGCAGTTTGGTGGAGAGGTCGCCCAGTTCAGCCTCCTGGGCTTTGAATGGAGAGATGCAATTTGGACCTGCGCAGAACAGGAGACGATCAGAACAACTGAAAAATAAAAATCTGATTTTGCATTTACCGCATTTATTTATTTTTTTGTGTCTTTGCCTCCTGCTCACCGGCGCTGCAGATGGCCTTGACGTGTGCAGGCTGCAGCGGCTCGTGGAAGACCATGACGCTGCCCAGCTGGCCCTGCAGGGAGGTGGGGCTGCCCCACTCGCTGTCCTGCGTGCCGGCTGAGATCAGCTTGGTGAGCGACTCCTGTTTGCCGCCCAGCAGGCCGCCCCACGTCTGCGGCGACAGGATCCCGCCCAGGGAGGGGCGGCCGGCGGAGGCGGCGGCGCCGGGGGCAAAGGGCGGGTCCGGGATCTGGGAGGGTGGCGGTGTGGTGGTGCGGTGGCCCGCCGAACCGATGCAGCAGGAGGTGAAGGGCTGCGGGGACGAATAGCAATCAATCAATCAATCAGTCAATCAATCAATCAATCAATCTTTACTTGTGCAGCGTTAAAAGAAAAGAGAAGCATGAAGAAGACGAGGATGTGAAGACTCAAGACGGGTGGTGAGGATTCTGGGGGTTGTGGAGTGGGAGGGGGAGGGGCTCTCACCTCCGTCATGATGGGATACTTGAGGGGGGCCGACAGCTTCTGCTGCCCGTCCACGTAGATGTACAGCAGGCTTTGTCCGAACGGCCTCTTGCCGGGAACGTGCACCACGCCGATGCTGTGCTGTGAGCGAGACGTTCGGGGACAGAGTTCAGTCGGACTTTGTCTCTGACTCACCAGAAAACAAGACGTCAAGTGATAATGAAATTATTTTTTTTTTAATTGCGATTAGGCTCTGAATTTCCGTAGTTAACTACAATTAATCGCGATTGAGCTCTGAATGTCCATGGTTAAGTGCGTTTTCGCATTTTAATTTGTTTAAAATAATGTTATTTTTGTCCATATGTCCATAATTACATAAAGCAATTCTAATGTATTCTAGTGTATTTGAGTGTCTTAATCGGGAAATCAAACGAACACAAAGACAGGATTTCCTTTTTTGATATTTGGCATCATCATTTCTTTCAAAATGGCACCCCTAGACGCTTATTACATATGCATGTTGTGGAATGAGACAAAACATGACCCCTATCATGAATCCAGTCGGAGGGGCGTTTAGAACACTTTTCTTTTTGAATGTAAACGCAAAGAAGCACAAGGAAAACTGGTTTTCTGTCCTAAGCTGATTCGAGCATCTTATGCAATGTGCTCCAAGAACTGAAAGAGGAAGGTAAAATTTATGCTCGCAGCAGCATGCTAGGCTAACATAGCTAATGTTAATGGGAAACAGTGTCGAAACGTAGCAGCTACGGCTCGTGGCCCTGACTATGGGAAGATGGGAGGGACAAAAAAGCTTGCGATTAAACTGCGATTAAAACAATCTAGCAGCATTTACGCCATGATATTTAATCACGTTGCGATTGACGCATTAATTGTATATAACAGCCCTATCAAAAAAAGTGCGGTGACTCACCCAGAGGGAGTCGCAGAAGCAGTAGTCCGGCAGCATGACGGTCACGTACTCCTTCTTGGTGCATACGGCCACCACCAGCACGCCGGCCGAGCTGATGAAGGCCTCGAAACCCGTGCCCCCGGGGGTGAAGAAGCTGGGAGGGACACAAGAGCGAGAGCGGTGTTGCTGTGATCGTTCACCTGCTTGGCCTCTTTCATTTTTTCCCCATTTCCACTGACAAAATTTCAAAACTTTCCCATGACTTTTCCATGACCTTGCGTGAAATCTCCATGACCTTACAGCAACCTATAGATGCAGAATTTTCATACTTGACAGACGTGAACTTTTGCCTTATTACGGTACAATTCTTTGCTTAAAACATTCAAAATACAGACACACTATTTGAGTTGGTCTAAAATAAAGGTAACTGCAGGTGAAATCTGTAGAGGATTCATTTGGCTTAAAAAGCGTTTCTCAACTGGTGGACTTTGAGGGCAGTTTCCCTGTTTTTTTTAATTAAAAAAGGGATTTTATTAATACATATATACATATATATGTATTTAGAAGGCGAGAGAGACCGAGAGAGTGAGTGAGAGAGAGAATGTTGGTCTTTTATTTTTGCAGGATACACAATTCAACTCAATGATTTTAATCATTCATTTACTAGACATGACAGAAAGAGGGCTAGCGTTTGTAATTTTGTGGAATAAATTTGAGTGCCGTTAAAATAAATTTGGGTCGCAAATTCACGATGAGGAAAAAAATATGGGTCCTGGCTATGCTACATTAGCTTAGCTGGCTAGCATTGCTGGAGACGCGCGGGGGGGGCGGGGCATTGCCAACGTTGGAGTAGAACAACAAACAAATTCTGCTAGTTCTGTCAAATTTTATGAGGTTTCCAAAACTTTCAGTGCTTTTCAAAATTCCACGACTTTCCCAGATTTTGCTTGAGCGTAGGGGAACCCTGGGTCCTACCTGTAGAGCTGCTTCCTCTTGTCCTTGCTGAGTGGGCCCAGCTGGTCCTGGTCCAGCGACAGCCACGCCAGGAAGCTGAAGGCAGAGCCCGGCCAGCGCTGCACCGTGGGGACCACGATGCCGGCCATGCTGGGGCAAAGGTCAAAGTACTGCATGGCGCTCTCCAGGCCCTGCTTGCGCACCACCGACAACAGCGCTCGCAGCGCCGGCGCCACGTGCGGGTGCGCCTGGACGCCCTCCGGAGGCCGCAGGAGGCGCAGCAGCGCCAGCAGCTCCCCGGCGCCCAGCGACTGAGAGCCCAGCGAGCCCACCAGCGCCAGGAGGCTCTCGGCGCAGGCGCGGTGCAGCCGCCGCCCGTGCTGCCGCTGCTCGTCCAGGGCCAAGAGCGCCCGCAGGACCATGGCGGCGTTGACGCAGGTGGCCCGCGTCTGTCGGTTGAGGCAGCTGAGGCGGCGCAGCCAGTCGGCCGTGAAGAGCTGCTGCTCGGAGGAGTCCAGCTCGGGCAGCCACTGCACCAGGAGCAGCAGCGGCTCCACGTTGCTGATGCCCAGGAGGCCCACCGAGGTGTGCTCGCCCTCCACGGCCTGCAGGGGGACGCACGCAATCAAAGAAATACCACGCATGAAACTGTGACTTGCTATTTTATTCATTTACAATTTTTACATTGTAAATCATTTATAAATACTCAAGAGTGTCCATACAGATGTAAATATTTGTTTTCCTTTCTCAGTCTATAAATATTCTATTTCCTGTTTTCTGTGTAATTCAAAGAATTGTTTTGTTCTCTTTGGACTGCATGTGTGGGCTCACGTGACCAGTTCACTTCAAGTGAAAATAGCACGTTACGTTTGGACGGAGGAGGAGACGGAATATATTTTACAAGTCGTCAAAGAGAAAAATATAACAAATGTTCTCGACAGCAAACAAACGTAAACAAGCAAAAGCAAACTTAATTCTCGTAAATCTCGCAGGACGCAAGAGATTTTACGAGAATCACTGCTTATGCGCTTCACACCATTCAATGGAAACGCCTACAAATCTCAATTGTGCTTTGTCAGAATTTTAGAAATAACGCTTTTATTTTGTGAAAAACTTTCATGGAAACGCAGCTAGTGTCTCAGAGGGCTCCATCCCCTTGCTGGTCTCCATCTCTTATCTCAGGTGGAGGGAACATATGCATCTCTAGCTACTCATTACATTCTCATGTTTATTCAACAGTACAAGCATTTTGTCCACCACTGTACGTGTTGAACATCGCAGTGTGAATACTGTTCTCGAGGGCCGCAAGATGACAGTTTTTTAATCTGACCGAGCTCCGACTTTGTTGTGTGGCGCCTCCGCGACAAAACAGAAAGTTCAATTTTGGTACCATGTTCATCAGCTCCTTGAGGAGGTGCCGCGACGGCTGGCCGAGGGAGGTGATGACCTCGTACAGGTGGTTGTAGCCGATCCTCTCCTTGAACACCTCCTGCAGGCAGCGAAGAGCAAGTGCAGAGAGACTGTTATTGAGCTTCAATGACCTTGCATTTATTATTTCACCCACTTTAGCTGCAACTTTTAGCTGCTTTTCGAGTGTCATGGATCTATTTGAAGTATTTCAAGTATCATTTGGGAGGATTTTGAGTCCCACCCGACCCCCTGTGAAGGAGGCGTGGCCTCGTTACCTTTGCAGCAGGTGATTTGAGCATCACCGTGGTCAGGGCTTTGATGGTCGCGACGGCCAGAGAGTCCAGCCGCCCCTGGAACACCTGCGGGACAGATGGCAACCCCCCCAACCCCGGGTCACCTGATTAGTAATAATAACAACTGGTGGACTGGATGGAACACGCAGCGACATCCGGGACCTCCTCTGTTCGCATGCACGCAATTTCAAATTTAAAACAGCAGGAAATGACAATGACGGACTTCTTCCCAACACGTGGACACGACCAAACAAAACACACACATGCATCAGACTGGGAGAGGATGAAGAGGCAGAGAGAGACCCGTGCCTGGTGTCTGGAGCACTCTGATTGGATTAGTGGGGGAGCAGGAAGGCAAACGACACCCACCTCCACACCCACACCCACACACGCAGACACACCCACAGGGAGGTACCTCACACTTCAGTGTCTCAATCACAGCATGCAAAATAATTAAAAGAGACCAAGCCAACCCAGAGAGTAGATGAACACAAACACATCTCCGTCCAGCTCTGTCCCGCTCACATCCTATACCATAGTGTGTGTGTGGTTGGGGAGGGTCGTGGGGGGTCGGATAGTGAACCCGCCTTTTTTTTTTTTTTAGTGGCTGTGCAGCATTTGGGACCAGCTGGAGAGGGACGACTGGAGGGCCAGAGTCATCAGTGGCCCAGTGTGAGAGCGACACCGAGGGAGGGAGTGGGAGGGGGAGGGGTCAGGAAGGTGAATGCAGCTGGTGGGAGTAAATGAAATGGTGTAGGTAGAGAATCTGTCCGGGGCTACGGAATGTGTCTGGGGTCCTACAGCAACTCTATTAGGACAAACTACATCTCGGCCGGATAATTAGATAGACCGCGATGTAGTTTGTCCTAACAGAGTTGCCGTAGGACGCCGGACACATTCCGTAGCCCCGGACAGATTCTGTACCCACAATGGCAACAGTTTTCTGGTTGGTGGGGTGGGGTGGTGGGAGCAGAGTTGTGGTGCGGCCACTCCAGAGCAAGACTGGGGAGACGATTCAGCAGCGTTTCTGGCGCAGCCGCTTCCTCCTCAGCCTCGGAGGACCAATATGCAAAGGAAAGCAAACACCCAACGTGTGATTAAAAATGGGGAAAAAAAAGGTCGCGGCATCTGCCGATGGATCAGGTTACGGCCGCAGAGCGACAAGGACTTGCTGGTGGTGTTCGTGGACGTTGACCTGCATTCATATTCAGCCGGTGGAGGGATTACGATCAGCGAGAAGCGGAGCTGCCGCTGCCGCAGTCCAACGAGTGACCTTTGCACACGGACACGGGGGGAGAAGCCGCGTGTGACACTCGACACTGCTGAGAGGCCTCAGCTGAGAGACGTTCACAGTCTTCCAGCAACTCAGGAGGGGGGAAAACTGCCCTTAAAGGCCCCCGTATTCTGCGTAGCGATCTGCAGACTTAAAGTACAAACTAGCACACGCGACTCGGTCACAACCCTGATGGCTTGCTATGGAGTGGCCCCCCCTGGTGGCGTGAAGGCGGTGGGAGGTGTTGGTGAGTGGGTGGAGAAGGGGTGGGTGGTGGTGGTTTTGAGAGGAGGGGTGAGTTAGGCGAGGGGGCGGGGACTTTCTCGGCAGTACCTGAGTGTCCCTCTCTCCTGTCTGTAACCTGTTGTTGGTTATATCTTTCTGGTCCTTGTCTGCCGCTGCGCACCTGGCGTTAACCAGCTGACAACACACACACACACACACACGCACGCACGCACGCACGCACGCACACGTGCACGCACAGGCACGCACACACACAGACAGGCAGACAACAGGCAGCATGTCAAAATAGCATGTGGGAGGAGGAAGGAGGGAAGGAGGGAGGAGGGGAGTGGTTAATAAAGAGAGAGACAGAATGGAGACGGACGGGGGAGGAAGGGGGAGAAGGGAGGAGGTGGAGGTGGAGGTGGAGGAGAGGGCAAGAGGTTAAAAAGCCGCGTAACCCCTGGCAGGGGGCGCTGTGCAGGAGGGCGTGTTGGTGACACGGCCGGGCTGTGCACGAGTCTCCATGCAAAATAAAGGAGGGCTAAAGACATTGAAAAACTGGAAAGGCCTCAGATTTCCTTCAAACGCTGTCAATATTTTTTATTCTATTTGCTCTACTTTTTGTTGGCGTAATTATACAAATTTCCTCAATGTGGAATAAATAAAGGCGTTCTGTTCTATTAAAAAGGGGTAAAAAAAATCTTTGGACGGCTCTAATTTTAAGACTTTCTTTTTTAGACAAAGATATCAGGAAAGCTCAACTGCCCTCAAGTCCCGCAGGAAGAACTACGGCCGGGTAGGCGTCTTATAAAGATTATAAAAAAGAACACGGAAGAAAAATAAAAAGGTAAAAATCACTGCGTTTCCATGGACTTTAACGCCTCAGTTCTGGTTCTGGCTCATCCCCCCGCCCCCCGAGTGTTCCGTTTGTGCAAGTAAATCTTATTCTAAGCCCTGGTTGTATGCCAGTGGAACCCTGGGGGTGAGGGAAGTAAACGCACCCTTTACCCCACAAAGTGACAGCTGCCAACTTAACCTGTGCAGGCACGACCTCAGCAGTATGACCTTTTTTTCAAAGCGCCTCCCCACCCTGCCCCCGAGTGACACAGAAACTAGAAGAAGACATAATGAACTTATTAGTTCAACTACAAAGAAACCGAGTTCTGTCTTTCTCTTTCTTTCTTTTCAACTTGTCGTGTTTTGAAGGGCGTAGGAAACGAAAACCAGTTTGCATGACAAACAGATAAAAAAAAACACATTTAAAATAAGATGCCATTATCAGACACCACCACATACTAAGACTATCTAGAGTTCTTCCTCACTGCAACACTGGGACAGGGCTGATAACTGGGTTGTTAAATTCCATCTAATCTCAGTCAGTGTATCAAAAAAAAGAAGATAAACTGGGAAGGACGGTTTACACAATGACCCTTTTTCTTTTCTTTCACAAAAATACAAATACAAAAACTTATATAAACTTAATATAAATATATCAAAATATTTATATTAAACCTCCACCTGCAAACATCCTAAGGATCTAGCCGAGTTTGGATTTGTTTTTTCTGAAATGTAAAATCTTGGGTAACCTTGTCCATATCAGTCATAATCGCTTGGTTTTCATAAGAAAAAAACATTTAATTTCCCATCGACAGCAGAAAAAAAAGCGCCTCGGCCGTCAGTCACCTTGCTGTTCTGCAGCAGCCGCGTCAGGTGTTCGAAGCAGTTGCTGTTGAGGAAGATGGCCTGCAGAACCGGCCGGTCTGAGCACAGGAACATGTCCCTGATGGTGTCTGTGGGGGGGGAGAGACAAATCACGCACAGCCGTTCGTGATCACTGTAAATGAAAGACCAAGGCTGTGACATTTAGCAGCATCTGATAGTGAGAAAAGATATCACAGCGTTTGTCATTTTAACCCCCGTTTCCTGATTTTCCATCTGCTGTCAGGGTCAAAATCACAAAGACATGAACAGAGCCACATTCTGGGCTACTGCAGATGCACAAAAGTGGAGCTGCTCTTTATGAAAAGGCTGCTTTTTTCTGTTATGTTTCTACTAAAAACATGCATTGATTTATCTTTAAAGCCGATTCCTTGCAAAGTAACAGAACAGTGCCTGAATATTGAGGTTTCTGGATCTCAATGCATATTCCTACCCAGCATGTGCACTTGCAGAGCCACAAATCTGCTCTCCCAGTGTCGCCCCAGCGTGGGAACCAGCCCCTTGACCGGCAGCGGCGGTGGCGGCTGCTGCTGTTGCTGCTGCGGCTGCTGCTGTTGCTGTTGCTGCTGCTGCTGCTGTTGCTTGGCGGCGACAGCGGCCGCCGGGTCTGAGTTGAGCAGTTTGAAGTAGTTCTCCAGCACGGAGGCGATCTCCACCTGCCGCTGGTCTGAGCTGGAGGCCAGCAGGCGCTGCACCACCTCGCGCACGCAGCCCAGCGTCAGCAGCGCCTTGCGGTCGGGCGCCTCGCTGTCCCAGTCCTCGCCGGCGTCGGCGGGGCAGCTGCCCGTCGAGCAGTCGGCCAGCACGCGCATCAGCACCTCCATGGTGGCGGGCGAGATGGCGAGGAGGGCGTTCCGCTGGAGGAGGGGAGAGAGAGAGAGAGAGAGCGAGGATAATCACTGCAATCCCTCTATACTAGAACACTGAGAGAAATGTCAACAGGTAAGAGGCCAGCTTCAATACATGGATGCTGTCATTTTCTTGCCTTACTTGTCGGCTAGCTATCGAGCAAGTGGCTTGAAATTCATATTCATACCATGGAATGTTTTTTGAATTAAGGGGACAATTAAACTTATTAAAAGCTTTGCACCTGCACAACAAAAAAGCGCTTCTGTATTTCCAGTTATGGTTCAGTGGGGATGTACAATAACGGTTAAATTAAAAATGATAAAAAATAAAAACTGGTACATTGTATTTGCGAGGTACGTAAATCTGGAAGGGCCACATTAACTGTAAACATGTGCGTCTATACTGGTGTCTATGTGCAATTTCTTTGCATATTAACAAATCTATAAATGAATATATTATTTTTGCATAATGAAATGACTATATAGCCACTGTATCTATATGTATTTACATAGATTCTATATCATATTTTGTATAATAATTAGTTAAGGGGATGAGTTCGCTAAATAAGTTCACTCTCGAACTTGAGAAGCTTGTGAAAGATTTAAAATCCATCCTGCGACTGTTTTGATCATTGCTTTACTTGTCTGTTTTAATTTAGTTATCTAATCGTTTGATGACTTGTTTCTTTATTTGCCTTAATGTCTTCACTGCTTGCAGTATATATTCAAACAGTTTGTGGAAGCTGATTTTCTGTGTTTCCCTTTGACCTTGACAAGGGTCACATATGGGTCATATGAAAAAAGTCGGTCCGGGAGACTCCTCCTACCTGGTCCCCGGCGACGATGGCTCCAAACAGGTGGAGAAGGCAGCACTTCAGGCTCTCCTTCAGGTGCTCGCTCTCCTGGAAGCACTCTGCACACACACACACACACACACACACACACACACACACACACACACACACACACACACACACACACACACACACACACACACACACACACACACACACACGGCGGTGTTGTCCTCATGCTCAAGACATGCATAGTTTCTGAGCTCATTGTGTGGGAGGTCATTGATTCTCTGTCAGTATCCTGCAGGTCGCGATGTCTCTTGTCATTCATTAACCCATCTGCAAACAACACATCCTACTTGGGGAGGAGAAGAAGAAGGAAGTGGAGGAAGAGAAGAAGAAGAAGAGTGAGGAGGAGGAGAAGAAGGAAGATAAAGAGGAGGACGAGGGAGGAGGAGGAGAAGAAGGAAGATAAAAAGGAGGACGGGGGAAGAGGAGGAGGAGGAAGATAAAGAGGAGGAGGGAGAAGAGAAGGAGGAAGATAAAGAGGAGGAGAAGAAGGCGGAAAGGAATGAGGAGCAGGAGGAGGAAGGGGGAAAAGGAAGGAAGAGGAGTATGAAGAGGATGAGGAGAAGGAGCAGATGGAGGAGGAAGAAGAGGGGGAGGATGGGGAGGAGGAAGAAGAAGAAGAAGAAGAAGAAGAAGACGAAGAAGTAGAAGAAGAAGAAGATTGAGTGTCTCTACGACGACACAGTTGACGGGGCTCTGAATGTGGAGCGGATGGAGGGAAATCTGACTGGGTGCAGTTACGTCACTGGCTCGTGAACGCAGCAGACGGGTGGCGTGAGTCAGTGGCAGTGTTATCTTTGCCGCCGAGCCGCAGCAGCCGGCGACGGCTGACAGAAGGGAGTGTTTGTTCAAGATGGCCGGCGGCGGCGGAGCTGAAGTGGATGAGCTATCGGCTCATCGGGGCGCCGACACAAAGGGCCGATTCAACTGGAATCGACAGCAGAGAGCGGAGAGGAGGAAGAGGAGGAAGAAGAGGAGAGACAGACAGAGTGGCAGGACGGAGAGAAAAAGAGAAGAAAGGAAAAACAGCTGGCCGAGGGAGACGGGATTGTGTTCTGAGATCATGGCGTCTAATTTAGCGTCGGCTCATTGGCTCATAATGAGATTCAGAGGAGTTTTAAAAGAGCACAACTGCCGTTTCGTTTTCATTTTCCGGGAAGGGTGGGGCGTGTAAAAAAATCAAAATCAATATGCAAAGGTTGACATTGATGTGACCTCACATGGTTAAAGGTCCAAAGTGTAAAATTGGCCTTGATTTATGATTACTATATTGGTAAATGCTTAACATACGACCCGTACATAACATTAATAAAAGTTTATTTTCTTGGAACAAAAAAAGTGATTTGGTTTTGCGACCCTTAGAACAGTTCTCATACATAGTATATGAGAATATACACAGAGCAATAAGGGTCTTGCTCCCAGTTAGCTGCCATCTTGCGCCGCCATTTTTTCAGGAAGTTCTAATTCCAAAACGCGGCGCCAAGCTGGGCTTCCTTTAAATATTTTACACACTGGACCAGTAACGTGTGCACACGAAGGGAGATGTGTGTTTCCAGTTGCAACGCAGAGACTCACGGTAGAAGAAGGGCACAAACTCCACGGTGAGCGGCGCCGCTTTGTACTTCTGTCGACTCCTCTCCACCGAGCCCAGCTGCTCCCTGGAGCCGGCAAACAGACAAATAAAAAATGAAGATGCATTGTGTGACATTTGAACCGCGTCTTCAGTGACTTCATCTCCTGGCTGCCACCACGGACTATTAACTAGAGCAGGGCTGGGCAAACTTCTTGACTGCTGGGGCCACGGTGGGTTCTAAAATTTGACAGAGGGGCCGCAGCAGCAGCAGCAGCAGCAGCAGCAGCAGCAGCAGCAGCA
The DNA here is from genome assembly GCF_046127955.1 of Nelusetta ayraudi. Classification (NCBI taxonomy): domain Eukaryota; kingdom Metazoa; phylum Chordata; class Actinopteri; order Tetraodontiformes; family Monacanthidae; genus Nelusetta; species Nelusetta ayraudi. The sequence goes on from NW_027466056.1 coordinate 3,185,796, forward strand.
GCAGCAGCAGCAGCAGCAGCAGCATAGGAGTGTTTTGGTGACTCACCTCATAGGAGGACAAAATATATCATGGATATGTGGAGAATGTGCTTTAAAACGTGATTTTAATGTCTATTGAAAATGAACAAACGCAAAGTTACAATAGAATCTGTGTCTTTGAAGGCCCACAACATTTAGCTCTTTATTTAAATGACTCTGAAAACACTGAAAATTGGATGGAATTCAGATCTTTTATGACTTACTGACTATCAACGTCATTTCTTTAAGTTTGGCGGGCCGGATTATAAAGCTAAGCGCGCCGCATATAGCCCCCGGGCCGTAGTTTGCCCACGCCTGGACTAGACTATTATTAACTGCCGCGGTTGGCGTCATGGCCGTTGTGTAAGCGTATAGTGTTGTCGTTACCCGCAGGCCCGGTGCCTCCAGTTGCGGTAGGGGTCGTAGAGGCTCTCGCAGAAGGCCAGGGCGTGGCGGACAAACTCCTCAGCCTGGCTCTGGTCCGCCAGCTCCTTCTCTTTGGTCTTGCTCTTCAGCTGGAGGGACACACCGGCGCAAAAATGATCAACTGCGGGTCGCTTTTTCTTTTTCTTTTATTAAAGGTCGCATCAATAGCACTTTTTTAGTGGAGTACAAGTACTTGCATTTCAGTTCTCGCCAATACTGATAAAGAGTACTTGATAAGGCCATTACATATCTTATCGCAACAATTTTTTCTCCACTGACGTTCTGTTATTTCGACAACATTACTCATCATGTTCTACTAGAACATGGGTTTCACTGTGGTACAAACACGAATGTAACAAAATTGTCACTCACAGTATGTCACAAAAGTGAGTACGCCCCCCTCTCATTTCTGCAGATATTTAATAACATCTTTTCATAGGGCAACGCTTAAGAAATGGCACTTTGAAAGTAGTCAGTGCACAGCTTGAATAACAGTGCAACTGTAATGTCCCTTCAAAATAACTCAACACACAGCAATAAATGTCAAATGACAAAAGTGAGTGAAAATGACCAAATTGGGCCCAATTGGCCATTTCCTTCCTCGGCGTCATGTGACTTGTTAGTGCTACAAGGTCGACACTGGCTACTTGACATTGTATCAAAGTGTAATTTCTTCAGTGCTGTCCCATAAAAAGATGCCATTGTGACAGTGGCGGTCCTGTCACTATGCCCCTCTGTGCCTTGCCACACAATGAAATATTTTCAGAAATGTGAGGGGTGCACTCACTTATGTGACATACTGTACACACCTACACAAATGGTATCGGTGTTGGGGTATTGGCACATATTTTCCAAGTAGAGAACTCAACCTCGGTATCGGTAACGATACCCAATACTGGTATCTGTGCATCGCAATACAATAAAAAAAACAACAAAAAAAAACAAAAAAAAAACTTTATTCTGCCTGAAACGCCCCGAAACCACACTGCTATTGCTCAGCACGAGACAGACCTGTTCCAAACTAAATCTCAACATGTCCAAAAAACTGAAAAAATGACATACTATACAACTGTTAACTGTAACTTTATAACTGGAAAAAAGAAACTCTAACCTGGCCAAAACCACACTGCTATCACCTACTACTGATACGATACTGCAACCGGTTTCGGTATCGGTACATCCCTATTTTTTCTTTGCGTGTAGCAAACAGAAAAGCTGAAGGCCAACCTGCTGAATGTAGAGCGTCGTCATGGTGATGATGTGATTGATGTAGGAGCAGGTGCCGATCTCCTCCACGTTGGAGAGGTTCCTGTGGAAACACAAACCCAACCGGTGAGTTCAGCCGTTAGCTAGTCGCCTCAAAAAGAGACGCTTTGGGCACAAAAGTCTTTTTCGTGCATTTGCGGGCGCGCACACGCGGACCTGCAGATGACGATGAGGAACTTGAGCAGCAGCAGCGCCAGGTGCTGCTGCTCGGGCTCCAGCCCGTCGGAGGCCTTCTGGACGCATTGCAGCAGCTGGTGGCGCAACACCTGCAGGATGTTGTCCGGGAGCAGCGTCAGCACCGGGGGGAGCTCCTCCGGCCTGCACAGCCACGCAAACAGAGGCCAGGCGTGAGTTAAGGTCAAAGGTCGGTGGAAATCTGTTGATGTCAATTGTGTATTTTTTCCTTTTGAAATTGTGTTTTTATTTTGATCATCATGAGCAAACATTTTTGACTGCATGGATAAACGATACATTACAATGATGTATTTGTATTCTATGCTTGCTCCTCAGCCCATAGTGCTATGAGGTCCTTTGAGGTGAGATGAAAATTAATTATTAATTCAAGCCTTTAATTTTCAGATTTGCCCTCACTGCTGTGCTAGCGCGAGCTACTTCAGGGGCTGCAGCAGGGGTGGGCAATGGGTTTCACAGAGGGGCCTAAATATGTTTGAGGGATATGTAGAAAACGTATCATGTAGCCTTAATGTCAGTCTCTTAAAACGCTGGAAAAAATGGATGAAATACAGCTATTTTATAATGTACTAATGTGTATTAATATAATTTCTTCAAGTTCGGCGTGCCAGATTAAAAAGCTTAACGGGCCTCATGTGGCCCTCGGGCCGCAGTTTTCCCATGCCTGGGCTACATCGAAAGATTCAAAGAAAGAAGAAGAGAAAATATGAAATGCCCGATGGACTCAGGGATTAATTTCCTGGAAAATAAGACACGTGCGCCAAGGCTGGTTGGGGGTGGGGGGCAGTCAGTGGGAAAGCAGAGCAGATGTGGCAGCGGCAGTGGGGAAAAGCAAGGACGAAGAAAAAGAAGGAGAAGGAGAAGAAGGAGGAGGAAGAGGGGAAACGAGAGGATGAAAAAAAGGAAAAAACATGAAATGAGGTCGTTGAAACAGGAAATGCCCGGTTGGAAAGAGAAAAGGCAGATCAGCGCGGCTCAGGTGTTGAGGTGTCAACAAACTAGTCTGAGTGCCTCGCTGCGTGCACTCTGATAACCTGCATATGGAAAATAGAACAACTTTCCCTATCTTTTTTGGCTTGCATGACTAATCAGAGCATCACCTTGTTAGATCTTGGGGGGGGGGGGGAGAGACTCGGGCGTGGCCGTGCTATTTAGGGCGCTGAGGCACCGTGTGAGGTTCTGTTCTGATCCTGTTTTCCGTGTCCTGCAATTGGAGCGGCCGGTATAATTTTGGAGACTGGGGATTGAGGGGAGGAGGGAGGAGGGAGGGGGGGCGGTGAGTCAGACAAATTACATGGCGTTCCCGGCTGCGGAGCGGTGTGGTGTGGGTCAGTGATTACCCGCCAGTCACGTGAATGTTTAGATACATGGACACGACAGTGGTAACAACATGCAGCGCAGAGTTACTGTAAAGACATTGGAAAAGGACAACCAAGATATTCTGTTCTGAGGTGCTTTTTGCACTTTATAACTGAATTGCGTAAAAATTATCAGGGATATTTGATGTGGGCCTCTAGAGAAGCCTGTGCTTGGTCTGATCATCGTGACAATAACAAATCATTAATTGTTTTTAACAACATTAAAATATAGACATAGCTACATAGGCACAACTATACATATATATATATATATATATAATAGTCTCTGTAACGGAGGAAAAATGCCAATAATCATTCAACCACTTTGGACGACAGTTTATCCGAGGTCACCTCGACGGGGGCTTCTCAAAGTCCACGTCCACGCATCTCTCGTAGGAGCTGATGAAGATCTCCAGCCACAGCTTCAAGTAGTCTGGATCTCGCTGAGAGACACAAAGAGGGACGAAAGAAGCAGATGAAGAAGAAAGATTAGCGACGGGAGCACTGTTGACCGAAACCAATGTGCTTAAAATACAGGCCGTTCCAGCAGATGACAGCACTTACTTTGCACTCTGAGTAAGCTCTTGTGTGTGTGTGTGTGTGTGTGTGTGTGTGTGTGTGTGTGTGTGCGTGTGTGTGTGTGCGTGTGTGTGTGTGCGTGTGCGTGTGTTTGTGCACTTTTGTGGTCAGACAACAAAGCAAGTAGGACACTACTTTGTTGTAAACTTCTCCCCACGCCCCGGTCCGGTCAAATAATGAAAGCCCCTGACGACGGCACACCTGCTGGGTTAATGTGTGAAAACCGGAAGACGGAGGAAGCGCGACAAACACGAGAGGAATGTCTCAGGTGGGGCACGCTTGGACTTTCACTGTGAGCTCAATAAGATAAAAAAGTGACACACCTGCCGGAGACATAAAAACTGGACTGACTGCATTCTGAGGTGGGGGGGGCGTGATTAGTCAATGCCTGTCTGGGAGACAGAGAGCGGCTCAGAGTTCAGCTCCAGGTTGAAGATCCTCTTTTTCTCAGGAACAAAGATTAAAGTGTCATAAAATAAATAGAAAGACCACTTTTTTTCCCTTGTGAATCATAAACGACTCGTTCTGACTTGAAGCAAATCACGGCGCTCGACAAACAACTGGGCAAAGAATCAAACAAATCAATCACGCTTCCTACGCATCGGCAACGCTGACAAAAGACAAAAAAAACAACCAGATGCTCCGATCGATACCTTCTCACACGTCACTGCGTCCTGGACTGAAGCCTTTGTGACGTCACAGGTCAAAAGGTCATCAATTTGGTGAGGGGAGCGACAATGCAGAGAAGAAGTCAGTCAGTGTTACGCCGCATCTTCTTCCTTTCACTTCAGCCACGACTTCCTGGTGACACGTGAGTCACAATCCAACCGATCAAAGCGTCAGCGGCTGGAGGACGTGGCGTGATGCAAGCGAGTAATCTGCCCCCGACGCTGCGCATAATTGATGGGTGTGTGTGTGTGTGTGTGTGCGTGTGTGCGTGCGTGCGTGCGTGCATGCGTGTGCTCAGGACAGGGGAAATTACATTGCTGCAGAGGTAGAACCGGTCCTGGCGGTTCGCAGTAGCAGCGAATGATGCCAGGCCCTCTCTGAGGAAGCACATCACAAGGTCGGGGCAGCTAAAAAACGTGGGGGAGTGTGTGTGTGTGTGTGTGTGTGTGTGTGTGTGTGTGTGTGTGTGTGTGTGTGTGTGTGTGTCACATGACAAAGGAACGACTGGCGATAATTATAACCAGGAAGTGCACTGTTGTGGGTCATCTTATCATTATTATCATATAGGGATACACCGATAGCGATACTAGTATCGAAATACACGCCGACACCACGACACTGATACCAGTTGAATATGTATGCATATGACAACTTTCGTTAAATTTGTGTTTGCACTGCAGTGAAACTTAAACTAGAAAAACACAAGTGTGGAGGCCACTCATTGTGTTTATAATCTGGAGGCGCTGAATGAAGGCAAAGTATTGGTTGACGGGGGCTGAACAGCGCAGGACAGTGTTTCACATACCTGTGTCATCACATCAAAGGGAGCTGGGAGCTGGAGGGGTCATGAACTGCTAATGAGAGGCCGGCAGGTGGGCTTTCACAGGGTTACTAGTGAATTAATAACGGAGGGTTCGAGCTGCTCCGAAAAACCAACACACGCCCGATGGAGACGCACGTTCGAGAACGCTTCCGGAACCTTGACCGAGACCCAGAGTCTCCAAAAAAAGCAGAAAACAAACACACCTTTGACCTTTAACCTGGGAGTTCATCAGCATCAGCGAGCTGTCGGCCCCGCCCTCTGTGACATCACAAACAATGCACGCAACTCAAGATTCCAGAGGAGAGACATTGTCGCGCAAGGAGTAGTCGACGTTTGTTCGAAAACTGCAAGGCCACTTTAAAAGCCAGCAGCTCCAGATGAGAAGCTTCTGTGTTTTTGTTTTTTGTTTTTTTCAAAAACAGCACTTACAACAAACAAAAAAAAAAAAACTTCAGGCAACTTGAAACACTTGTCGTCTAATTTGTGCTCGCTCCGACCGCACCAGTCTCCTCCCCCTGCTGATCACCCCAGTCACACAAGTCTGAGCCACACCGCTTCCTGGAGTGGCTCCTGAGGTTGGGACTTTTCAGGGAGAACAAACCATCCTCAGATATTTCAGACTGAAAAAAAGCCTCAAAAACCCACAAAACTCGAGAACCTTTCTTCTCAGAGAGGCCGAGCGCTCCTGTCTGCCTGTGTGTCAGAGTGGAAACAAAGCGGGAAGCTCCTGTGATGTCATCACGGCGGTCCGCCGACAATGACCTGTGTGTGTGTGTGTGTGTGTGTGTGTGTGTGTGTGTGTGTGTGTGTGTGTGTGTGTGTGTATTGCGTGTTGCTGATGGACGCGACCCCCTCCAGTAGCCGAGCTTGGTCCAATGACTGCGGCCGTCTGTCTGGCCAGCACAGACGCCCATTGAGGGGGCCGAGGGCCACGCCCAGTGCGCGCACGCACACACACACACACACACACACACACACACACACACACACACACACACACACACACACACACACACACACACACACACACACACACACACACACTTAATGAAGCAGATGTAGAAGGAATCCTTCCACCCGACAACAGTCTTGTGTCTCACTTTGTAATTGGTCACATGGTTCCTCCCCCTCATCCAGCACATAATCATTATCATATTAGAGCAGGGAGCCCAGCCGCCGCATTGCGTCCCTAATGACCTGTTGAGAGACGACTGACTGGCTGACTGACTGACTGACTGACTGACTGACTGGCTGGCTGGCGTCTGACCCACAGAGGAACTCCGGCCAGAGGAAGCTGCGTGTAAAAGGGAAAGTGCTGAATGGGTAACGGCGGCAGATCGTTTCCTCATTTGGCGCTCATTTGGAGTGTGTGATATTTAGACGGCGGACGAGATTAATCATCGGCGCTGCTGTCAACACAACATCGACACGGGTCATGACAAAACTACAAGCTGTTCAACACCAGCGAGAGGCGATTGGAAGTTTCTGCAAAAAAAAGACTAAAAAAAATCAAATGCAGAGCGGCGCAAATCGACGTTGGTTTTGGCAAAAATCAATGAAATGAATCCAGCACTGAGCATTGCGCCAGTTATCACAAGGTCCCCCCCGGTGGCTGAGAGCAGCAAACTAATCGAAAGCAGTTTTAAAGCACGGAATGACAACTTTAACCAAACAATTTACGGGCCGCTCTATAAAAGCCCCCATAAGCCGAGCGTGTCATTATCTGCTGCTGCTGCTGCTGCTGCTGCCTTCGTCGGTTTTTTTTTCCCCTCCCATGAACTCACTTCCTGGCTGCTCCCCGGTGCTGTTGTGACAGCAGAGTCTGCAGCGTGCTCTCTCCCCGCAGACAGGCGTGGTGGCACTGACCACAACTTTCAGTTCAGTGGGGTGAAAGCGGTTTCTAGGACGGGGGGCGGGGGGGCTCCTCCCTCCCTCCGCTCTTCTCTGCGTGCAAGCAGGTTTCTGTGGTCCGTCTGTTTTCTGCACCGTCACACCCCAAACCATCAGTCAGTGGCGGGGGGAGGAGTTGGGGGGGGGGCGCACACATCGGCAGCGGTCGGTGACATCAAGTTTTATTCAGCCGGATTTATTCACAGCCCAGGCGGGGGAGAGAGGGAGGGAGAGAAGAAGGAGGGGAAAGAGGAAGCAGCAGGAGAAAAAGAAGAGATCCAGGCCCCGCAGGGACAAACTTCGCATACTGGTACATTAAACACAGCCTGTGCGAGCTGGTGCGACTGCAGGGTGTGTATACTGTATATGCGTGCGTGTGTATGTGTTTGCATCTGCCTGTTCCAGCAAGAGATTAGAGCGCAGCCGGGCCTGAGTAATCTAGTGGAGCAAGTATGTGAACCCGTGGCACTTCCACCTCCTCTTCCTCCTCTTCCTCAGTCACTGCCAGCAGTTCAATGATTTTATTTTCCTCCTCTACTCTTCCTTACTCTTCAATCCCCGGGCAGTACGTTGACTAGCAAATCGCTCAGGCCTCCGTCGAGCATTCCTGCGTTTTTTTTGGTTGGTTTTTCTGTGTGTGCTATCCGGTGGGAAAGTGAGTCGCTGTCTGAGTGTCTGGAGGTCCAGCGTGAAGGGTGACACGAGGTGAGGGGTGAGTGAAGAATTGCTTAGGGACTGTTACACGCTGGATGCATCACTTTTCAGTAGGGATGCACTGATACCACGTTTTTACAGGATGAATAAAGTGGCATTACTTGGATTTCAGTGCTCACCAATACTGATATGGAGTACTTCATCAAGCCATTACGCGTTATAGAGTTACTCTGATTTTTTTTTAAAGTTATTTTCCCACAGAGGTCCAGTTATTTGAACAACATAACTCTGCATGTTTTTCTAGAATATGAGTGACACCGTAGCACAAACACAACCGTAACAAAATTGTCATATGAATACATAAACAACTAGTATCAGTGTTGTGGTATCAGCACATGTTTTACGAATGCGAGTAGAGCACTCAACCCTGGTATCGGTACCAACACTCAACCCTGGTATCTGTACCAACACTCAACACTGGTATCGGTACCGTCACTCAACACTGGTATCGGTACCGACACGCAACTCTGGCATCGGTACCGACACTCAACACTGGTATCGGTACCAACACTCGATACTGGTATCGGTACCATCACTCAACCCCGGTATTGGTACCGACACTACACTCAACACTGGTATCGGTACCAACATTCAATACTGGTATCAGTACCGTCACTCAACCCTGGTATCGATACCGACACTCAATACTGGTATTGGTACCATCACTCAACCCTGGTATCGATACCGACACTCAATACTGGTATTGGTATCGGTGCAGCCCTACTTTTCAGCACCTCCTCTGAGAATACAGAATGCCAGCTACCCAACCAGCCATACAACTGAAGGGCACGTTGGTCATTGGTCGTCTTTGAAACACTGTAGTTACTTTTGAGAATCTGCTGAGCAATTTGCAACGCTGTGCACCTTGGCACTGAAGCTGGCGACATCACGACGTCGTCCATCCCGTGGCACTGGACGTGCAGTTCTGACTTGGATCTAAAAAAGACGAGGAAGCTGCTGCTGCTGCTGCTTTGCAGCTCGATAAGGAAAAACCCGGCCGAGCGTGCGCCCGCTTTGCAGCGGACATTCCTGGTTTCAGGGCAATTAGAAAGATCTCCGTGCCATTGTTCACAGAGGGGGTTGAGAGGCAGACCCCCCCCCTCCCCCCGACAGCGTTCTTCGGAGTTCCAAGGGAGGTGCTTTTAGCGCAGCGGTAGAAGCCCTTCCGGGGGGAGGGCTGCCGGCATTACCTCGGGCCAGTGACGGCGCGGCTAAGAGGATCGCCGCTTACGTAACTCTCAGCTCTCAGTGTCAGCGGTGACCTCGCCCCCCCCCCCCTTCTCCTGTGGCTGACGGGAGCGCACGAGCTGGATCCGGTGTGATGGTGACGCTCTCGGTATAGTCGAAGTGCGGCGGTAATCCCGCAACAATCCCCACCACCACCACCACCATCAACTCGCACTATTTATATTCACGGTTGCGCGCATAAAACTCAGCGAGGGCGAGTTTTCATGTGATACGATGGACCTTGAACTGCGCACAAGTGAATGGGATTCACTGTGTCTTCATTTAATATATATATATATATATATATATATATATATATATATATATATATACGATTGCCTGTCCTTCAGCATCGCCATCAAAAATATTATTTCTGTGTCTGCAGTTCAACCATTGTCAGTATTGCTTTTTCTCCTATAACACACATATGAAGATGACAACTGGTATGGCTCCATCCCCTGCACTCCCAGCTGCTGCTCGGCCAACAATCCATGACCTCATCGTCAACGTGTGAGCAGCTGCCGGCCAACATGAAAAATTATGATTGTAATTTTTGATACGCAGCCACCGGATGTGTTCCGATCTGTTCCGATCCGATCTATCCGGAGCTGGAGTATTGGGTAGAGGCCCGCAGCGACGCAGAGATACAAAGGTAACAGGTGGAACTTCTTTCCACTCACTTCTCTGCAAAGTCCTGCAGTCCAACGACCTCCGTCCCGAATGTCACTTCCTCACCGGCCGCCAAACAAAGGCGGCTTTGTCAACCATTACACAAACGGTATGAGGGCAGCGATCATGAAATCGCGACAATAAAAAAAACAAAAAAAAAACAAACACGACACACCTTCCTGGTCCGACCAACCGACTGACGCAAGCTTCCTGAAACAGCTCCTACGCACACTTTTGCGCGCTAAAGAGCCTTAAAGGTGATTAAACCGCTGCACTGTTTGGAGAGAGAGATGCACACAATGAGATAAGGAACTTGTTATGGTGGGCTCAGACTGGAGAGGGGGGTGGGTGAGGGTGTGTGTGTGTGTGTGTGTGTGTGTGTGTGTGGGGGGGGGGGGCTGGGGCTGTGAGGCCTGGGCTTTGGGTGGAGAGAGACTTTAACCCCTTGGTGGGAGCCGGAGGCCCTCCAAGCTTCTTTTTTTAAAAAAAAACATTCCTTGTCTTATTTCATGCACGTGACTGCAGGTTCTCCAACGCTGCCGCCCCCCCACCAAACCCCTCAATATCCTGGCAACCACTTTAAGTAGCATAAAGGGCAGATAGAGCCCCACCGGCCATACCTGACATTTCATCTGGGAGACAAGCGGCTACACACACACAAACGTATATATGTGGACGAGTCTTTGGCCTCTTGCAGGGAGAAATATTGGCCCCCACAGTCGCTGGATCACTGCCACTGGGGGTCAGGAGGAGGAGGAGGAGGAGGAGGAGGAGGAGGGGAATCAAATGATCCCTCTTCTCAGTCAATGCAAACACTATGTGTGTGTGCATGTGCCTTCAGCAACAACCTGCATTCTAACAAGTGGCTGTGACCGAGTGTGTTTGTGTGGGCGGACGGCGTCGCCTCTCTGCTCTTTAGCCCAGGGAACGTGCACACAAGGTTTCTGCGTGTGTCAGCGCTCCAGCTAATACTTCTTATAAACTTGCGACCAAGCAGATTGTGTGCAGTCCTGCTGCTGCTGCTGCTGCTGTTGTGTTGTTGTTGTGGCGGAGGATTACCGTGCGCCACCGCAAGCGAGGAGAGGCTCAGGCAGGCCCGTTTTGATTGGACGCCAGCATGAGCACACGCTTTATCACCCAGCGAATTAAACGGAGCCGGCGGGGCAGGCGGGCGGCCGAGTCGGGGTGGGGAGGGGGGGTGATAGAGGGCGCCAATCAATCACCTTTGCAGCGAACACAAGACGCATCCTGGCGTCTTCAACAGCCGCGGCACTGCGATATGAATCATGGGACTCGCGGTCATTAAGCACTTTTCTTTTACAGTCTCACATGACCGCAATTCACCCGCGCTCCTGTACGTGCCCTACATAAGCTGCATGTGATTGTGCGGCGGAGAAAACTGCCAGTTGGTGCGCTGCAATTTTGCAACAACGCCACAACATTTTCGCTCATCAAAGAGGCTCTTTGATCAGCTCGCTCCTGTATTAGAAGGCTCTGTGTTATGCAAATCCAAACGCGTGGCAAAACACAGAATTCAAGATGTCAGAATTCACTGACCTCACCAGTTTGGCCGTTTGACTCTCTGCGAGGCCACCCTGCTCCTCTCCCCTTGCAAACAAGCACTTCAGCAAGTTCAACTGAAGCATCAGTTCGAGCAGGAGGCTCAAAACAAAGAGTTTGTTGTAAACACAAGGCTAAACACAGTGTTTTTCCAAGAGATCTGTTTAGATTTTTGGGGTGCTAATTACTGGAGTGACGGCGTAAACACAGATCTGGGTGTCATATAGAGCTGTTTAAAAAAAACCAAAAAAAACAACAACTTCTAACCAACTGCTGTTTCCCTGCTGCTCCAAAACGATTCACCACACCACAATGACACAACAGCACGGCTGCGAAGGAAATGGCATCACACTGTCCATTACTTCACCAGATGACACGAGGGTGAGTCCGGATTGGGCGAGCGTGCATGTCTGTGTGTGTGTGTGTGTGTGTGTGTGTGTGTGTGTGTGTGTGTGTATCTGGGAGCCTCACTCACTCACCTTGGAGCAGTAGAGCATCCACACCTCGTATAGTCTCTCCTTGGAGGCCATGGTGCACACACACACACCCCCAAGCCGAGGTCACTTCACCGGCTGCTTCATGGCTCCTCAGGGACTAGGTCCACCACCACTACCGATCCGAACATGGTGCCCAACAACACCAGCACCACCACGGCTGTCAAGGCGAGGTGTCCTGGCTCCTTTAAAGGAAGGGCTGTCCGGTCCTCTGAGACAGAAACTTTCCGGCTTTGCTGCTGCTGCTGCTGCTGCTGCTGCTAGTCCATGACGGTGCATGCAGGGGTCTCGGTGCACGATGAGGCGGTGGAAGTGCTCGGTGTCCTGTGAATCCCCTCCTTCCTCCAGCAGCAGCACTACGAGATGATGGAAAACACACAAAGTCACAACATAGTAGCGGAAGTTCAGTCCAGCCAATGTCGGACAGTTCGACCCCGAAGTCCCCCCTTTCACTGTGGAGCTGCCCCGCTGGCTCTCTAGCGCAGACAGACGACATGAGGCGATGGACAGGGGGAGGAAAAAAAGAAACACCACATACACACACTATCAATAATGTCTGTTTCAGCTGGCCGTTTCCGAGCTGACAGCTTAGCTCCGTCAGCTAGCCGCCGAGGCAGTCGCTCTTGTGCATCCTACCTGGCTAAGTTAGCTCACGGCTAGCTGTCAAAATATACTAAAGCCAGTTTCTTTTCTCTATCTCTCTCTCGCTCCCCTTTCAGCCTCCCTTTTCTCCTCCTCCACCTCCGCCTCCTTCTTCTCGTGTGACAAAACCGTCGCGTCCTTCCTTCTTAAATGCGTCCGGCCCCAAAAGAGAGCTCCGAATTATTGAAGAAAACGAAAGCACACGCGTTCGAATGTCTGTACGGGGGGGATTTAATGTAGAAACGGCTCTCGACGAGGTGTGGACAACTCACCTGTGTTCGGAAGCGAGACGACTGTCACTGACTGAGAACGGACGGAGGAGTTCCTGTCAAAGTGTCAAGCGGAGCTCGAGGTTGTCGTACCCAATAACCAACAGCTTCCGGTCATAGCTCGGCTGGATTCGTTTCAAAATAAGCGAAGTTGAGTCGAGTCGAGTTCGCGTCATAGTCAACAGTGTCTGTTTTGGGTTATTTTTCCATTTTATATTTGAAAAATTAGTCGATAGCATTGTCGGTTACGGTCAACGGCTACTTGCCATCCAAGACGATTTTATTTTATTTTTTTTAAATTTTCCGAGAACCGGAAACAATACAACAACAAACAACAACAACTGCAACAACAACAACAACTATGGTAAAACATCATATTTTTTGAATATGTAGGGCAGTAATGTTTAAAATGCATGTTTGACGTGGTAAATGCGTCACCTACCTCGTCCCTCCAGGACAAAAAAGGAACAGAATACGTGGCCGGCAATATTTATCATAATCCGTCTGCTTTGCGACAGACAAAACCCTCTTTACGTTGTCGATGTGGAGCTATGCGGTCAAAAACGCTTGATGCGGTGTTATACTGCCATCTAGTGAATTAAATGAGAAAATTGTTTCTCATGCGGTTCAAAGCGTAAATGGACAAACGAATAAAATGACTAACATCGAAGAATAATGAACGCTCTTTTAATTTAAGTATTGTTCACTGTCATTGCATGAAATATGTATAATTTGAAAACCATTTCATAATTCTAATTATGAGAATGAGTTAAGAAAGTAAGTGGAGAGTAAGTTGTTTTGTTTTCATATATTGTTTATTTACAAATAAAGAACTTTACATTTTTTAACAGGTGACAAGTAGCTATATTTCATCTATTACAGGATTGTATACACAATAAAATAAAATAAAAAAAACTTGACAATGTTGGCAAACCAAAGGATTTATGCCATTTAAAAAAGGAAAGCCACTGAGTGAGTCATCTTAAATAAACTTATGTAGTGTGTATTCTAAACATCTAGAATCCAAATACTGCAGCGAAAAACCTAATCGGAGACAGCAAGAACAGCTCTACGATTATTCTGTGATGTTTATTCTGGCTTGCAAAAATAAAACATCAATTAATAAATAAGTCAACTTAATGTACAAAACCAACATTGACAGAATTGTTGTAATTATGCTATGGGCCCAACAAATCAATACCTAAAATCAATTTTCTAGGATAAACCAACACAGCTTTGTAGTGCTGGAGCGAAGAATGCGGCATGAATCACATTGCAACTGGACTGAAGCAACTACAAGCGCCGCAGCAGGTAGAAGTGAAGGCAGTGACCTGGTATTCTTGAGTGTAAACAGGCATCTATAAAAACACACGTACACAACCAGTCAAACGTTTGGACACACCCGATGAATTTAATGTCTTTTCTTTCATTCTCATGACTATTGACATTGCAGTTTCTCACTGAAGGCATCAAAACTACGTATGAATACACATGGATTATGTAGGAAACAATAAAAGTAAAAGTAAAATAACTCAAACACTTTTATATATACGTTTTATATTTTAATTCTTCGAAATACCCACCTTTCATAAAAAGCATATTAAGAGTCAACATGCTTTTCTTTGATGTCTTCAGTATCTATCTGCAGTGTAGAAAGTTGTAAAGATAAAAAAAAATAAAATTACATGAGAAAGTGTGTCTAAACTTTTGTCTGGTAGCGTAAAAGCAAGAAGACGTCCCTCGACGACCATTTTAAAGTGTACAAAGTTCCACAAACACGTTCCTTTTGTCTTTAAATACTGGGATTGTTCAACTCATCCATGCTCAGCGAAGGGTTTTGTCTCTTTTCGTCACATCGCTTGTTGTTGTGTTTGTCTCTCATGTGGCAGGTTATGGCTGGAGGCGTGTTTAAACTGTACAGAGGGAGCCCAAAGCGTCGACTCTTAGCTTTGAAGGACCATTCCGACCTTTTTACTCTCAAGTGCAAAAGGCCAGTTTGTCTCCACTCGGGGCTAATAATTAGCTTGTGCGTTTGCTAACAGGCTAACAGCCTAGACGAAGGACTCCTCGGAAAACAGCAGGTGGTCCAGGTCCGGCTCGCTGCCGGGGCTGCTGCACCTATTCTGCCACTCCCTGCGACTCTCCACCAGGGCCAGCGCCACCTGCTGACCGCTGTGGGGGTTGCTGTAAGGGTGGGAGCAGAAGTAGTCGCGCACGGTGCTGGTGGCGCAGGGCGACAGGCAGAAGCGGGTCTCCGCCGAGGCCGCCTCTGACCTCAACCCCAGGGAGTCCACCTGGGTGACCTTTAACCCTGGGTCGCTGGGTCGCCGGGCCCTGGTGAGGGTGGAGGCTCGCTGCACTACCTGGCGGCCCGGTTCAGAGACGCGGCGCTGGTAGAGCCTGGCGCCGCGCTGCGCCTCCTCGGCCCTGCCGGGCCTGAAGAGGGACAGCGTGAGGGTGCTGTGCTTGTAGAAGAGGGACGGGGACCTCTGCTTGACCTTTTTTGCCTCGCCGCCGGAGTCCAAAGGGGGCCGAGACGGGCTCGGTGGCGACCCCTTGAGGCGTGCAGGCTGCTGGGATGGATCGGCTGGGACCGCTTTCCCCACTGCTGCTGACTTCTGGAATAAATAAATATGATTAACTATAACTCTTCCCCGCTGAGTAACAGATAACATTCTGGACTTTTTCTGGACTCAATGGCAAATATTGCACTAATGGTTCATAAAACCTAATGATTAATTGCTAATCTCTACCTCTACAGAATAGACTGCCTTTTGCATATCCTGTTCTTGCTCTTGTATTGTTTTATAGTGCTGCAACAGCATAGTTTCCCTATTTGGGATCAATAAAGTACGTCTATCTATCTATCCATCTATATCCATTTTCAAGACCCACTTCTTCCTGAGCTCAGGGTCTATCTACGTATCTCTATTGTGTATAAGATGTTTATGTTTTGGACACATGATGATGCGTGTCCAGGCTTTGAGGTGGGACTCACCCTGGACGTGTCCTTCTCCAGGAGGTCCTGCTGAGTCAGCGACAGCTTCCTCTCCTTCTTCAGCCAGGAGTTTGGGTGGAGGCTGCGGTAGCCCCTCAGCGCCCCCCAGCTGGGCGGAGGGCTCCTCGGGCAGGGCCCCTCAAGCGGATCTTCCCCGACGGAGGCCTTGGAGCGGAGCCGGCGCCCCCTCCTGGCCAGGAAGCGCCGGGGCTCCGGGGAATCCGGGGAGGTGCAGCTGAGCTCGGGGGAGGCTGGGGTGGAGGAGCTGGTCCTCTCCCCCAGGGGGCGCTGGCCGCCCTCTCCCTCCGTCCCGGCGATGTGGCCTCCTCCCGCCGTCTGTGGCGCCGGCTCGGAGCTCCGCCTCCTCCACTGCTTGTTGTCCAGGGACAGGGAGTCCAGTGCGCCCAGAGTCTCTGCCCCTTCCTCCTCCTCCTCCTGCCCTGCCCCCTCCACCTTCTTGGGGTTCGGCCTCCTGCGTCGCCTCCTGACTCCTCCTGCGTCCGGGTCCGTGTCGCTGAAGGTGAGCACCGAGTCCAGGCTGCCGCTGAGCGGCTCGGGCCTGGCCTGGTACCGTCGCTGCCGCCGGTCGAACCTGGGCGAGCCGGCGAGGGCGTCCAGCTCGTTCTCCAGACTGTCGTAGGAGGAGTCGGTCTGAGGGTAGAGCCAGTCTGTGGCAGAGCAGCGAGGGGAAGGAAAAGAAGTTTGTATTTGGTTAACTGAATAAGATTTTCATCCACTACTGGTTTGTTAGAAAAATTATTGATTCATTTTTATTTTTGGGGGGAAAAAGTTTGTTGGCATTATTCAAATTTGATTTCAAAACTCCTTAGTAGGCATTTCTTCTTTATTTGCTCTTAAATGTTTATATATACTGTATATACAAATTGTGTTAAAAGTTCTTAAAAAATAATCTCTGTATTTTCTTCCATGTTTGTATGTTTTGAAAAAAAAATTTGAATTGTGAGCGGCAGAAAAAGCCTAGTGGTAGGTTCTAAAAGTGAAATTAGAATTTTTTTATATATATTCTTTTTTTATGAAACACCAAATATCCATGCAACCAAATTCAGTGTTTTCACCTTGCTTCGCCTCGTGTTATGGCCACCGGCCGTCTCGCCTTCTCCCGCTGTGCCACTCACTGTCTTTTTAATTTATGTTAATTTAGGTGTGCCGGTGCCAACACCATTCGCGCCCGCTTGCCCCGCTTGCTGTCCCGTCGGCTTTTGATTGGTGCTCTCCGTTCCACTCTCAGCTACAGTCAAGCGGCCAAGGGCTAGATTTTTGTTACCTTATTTATCTTTGAGCTTTGAGCTGACTTTGATTTGAGTAGTGCAATTTATGTTAGAGTTTGTAGGGTTTAGATGTGCCGTTCTTGTATTTTGGTTTTGGTCAAATAGATAGCGAGGTTTTCCTTTCTCCTTTTGACGACTTATGTTTTAAGTAGACAGCTCTCGGTTTTGAAGAGTCTCTTTCTGTTATCTTTGTTTATTGATTTACCAGCACCATTTGGTCTCCCTCAGTTGCAGTTTTGCCTCGTTCTCTTTGTTTAGGATAATAAAGCCTATTTTAAATCTCTTACATCTACTGATCTCCAGAGGGTTTTTACGTTACGATCTTCCTCTTCTAACATCTCGAGCCGGTCGCAACACCTCGTCTAAATTCTTTATTGATTTCAAAGTAAGAATCAAATATTTGCCTTCAATACTTCCAATGTAAAAGTGAACTTTTGTCAGATGTTGCCGCATGAGGTTTTCATGTTCAGACAGACATTCAGACTAAAATGTGTGCGGAGGCTGAGAATGTACCTGTTTCCAGCTCGGCCGTGTCGGGTCTTTGGGGCGGCCCTCCGAACAGGGAGCAGGGCTCCTGCTCCAGGATCTCTTGGCAGTGGTCGATCATGAACTTCACCAGCTGGCACACCTGCACCAGAGCAACGACGAGACGGGAGAGAATGTGTTCTTTCAGTCGCAGTACGTGTCGCAATCCTCCAAAAAGTCAAACCGTTCTGAAATAGCGACAGGTTTACAACACGGCTGATGTGGTGCAATATTGAAATAAAAGTGCATGATGAGAAGCCATGGGCTAACTACGGCCATATGCCGCCGTATACGGTTCAGCTCTTTAATCCGTCCCGCTGAAATTGAAGAAATTGTATTAATAGTCAGTAAGTCATAAAATAGCTGTATTTCATCCATTTCTTCAGTGTTTTAAGAGTCATTTCCATGGAGAGCTAAATACTGTGGGGCTTCAAAGACACTGATTTTGTTGTAACTTTACTTTTGTTCATTTTCAATGGACATTAAAGCACACATGTCCCATGGTGTATTTTTTCCTCCTATGCGGAGGGTCACTAAAACACTCCATCCATCTGCTCCTGATCCGGCCCCCCTCTATTAAATTTTACAACCTCAGTCAAAAAGTTTGCCCACCCCTCCTATAAAGTTATTTTATAAAGAGGTGATTCAAATGAAAATGCCAATCTGAGATCACAAGCGGCACCCAAGTTATTATCTTTCCTGCCTTTTCAAGGCCCAGCGAACAAAAACGCTCCTTGTCGCTCAGCCATTAGAGGTCACGAGAAGCGCAAAAAAACGAACAAACAAACAAAAAAAACCCCACTGCCCTCCATTAATCAGTGCTCACCCTGCGCACCCCGTGTCCCTCGGGGCTGCTGGGTGGCCCGGGCTGCCACAGCATGCTGGCAGAGACGCACACGCCCAGGTTCAGGCTAGTCATGTGGTTCTCCTGGGCGTTGGCCTGGATGGTGTGCATCAGGGCCAGCAGGTGGCGCAGCAGCAGGGTGTTCTCCTTGGGCAGGCGGGATATCATCCTAATAAAAAAAAAACAAAAAACGGCAGGTCAAGGTCATGGTAGAGAAGGTGAGTGGTGCCCGGTTTTTGCTTTTTCTTTTTTTTTTTTTCTTTTCAATTTTTTCTCCACACCTCTTCACATCCTGCACCTGCTCCTCCTCCTCGTCCTCGTCCTCCAGCGCCTCCAGCCACTCCTGGTGCAGCTCGCAGCACAGCAGGCCGCCGGGGATGCTGCGCAGGAACTCCTGGTGGGTGGGTGGCGGCACACGGAGGGGGTGGGGGGGTGGGGAGGGGTGGGGTGGGGGGGTGTCCGAAAAGCCAAATCTGCGTGACTCATTGGCGCTCCATTGAAAACAGTGACATGCTCCAGGTGCTCCTCTCTTCTAATCCCCTCAGATGATGGAGGGGATTATAATTCTGCTCACGTTAAGGAGCCCATCCCCGAACAGCCCGTCCTGTGGAGTCGGGTGCCTGCAGATTATCCCTGCATGCTCGTGGATGTGGGTCAGTGAGTTAATTGACACTCAAAAAACAAAAACAAAAACTGTATGTGTCGACATTTTAGAGGGTTTTTTTCTTATTGCAGCGCCTCCTCCAGTTCCTACTGACTGTACTTTAGTAGATTTTTCCAGATATCTGTACTTCACTTCAGTCGTTTCTTTTACTCCCTACATTTGTACTGATATTTGTATTTTCTGCCACATTGGAAAAACATGCTTGTTACTTTTGTGTTTAAAAGATACACATTTTGTTTAAAGTAATTGACTTTTTATTGTTTATAGTTGTTGCTTTTGAACTCTGAACTACTGTTGTGTAGTTAAATATAAAAGTGAATCATATCTTAGAGGGTGATTTTTTTTTAATTTCATTTATACATGTACACTGCCAGTCAGAATTTTGGACACACCTCATACAAAGGTTTTCCTTTCATTTTAATGACTATTTACATAGATTCTCACTTAAGGGATCAAAACAATGAACGAACGAAACATATTTGGTATTATGTAGGAAACCAAAAAAGTGTGACATAAATCAAATACATTTCATATTATAATTTCTTCAAAATAGCCACACTTCATATAAAACATTTAGAGTTATTTAACAATGTTTTCTTTGCGACATAATTTCATATATATTGCTCATATGGTTGATGTCTTCAATAGGTGTTTACAATGCAGAAAGGAGTAAAGATAAAGAAACAACCATTGCCTGAGAAGGTGTGTCTAAACTTCTGACTGGTAGGTATATATATTTACTTTTGGGGACACTGTTTACTACAGTTTACTACAGTACAGAGAAAAATACAGGTGTACAAAATAACATTGGATAACACTGGTTAATGATCCAGATGCTCATCAAGACCTCTGACCTCTGACAAGTTCAGTCCAGATTATTCTGTTAGAATTATTCTGTTTTGAAAGATTAAATGTATTTGCTTAATGAATTTTTAATTTTTACTTCAGTACATGTCAGAACCTGTACTTTTTTTTTATTGGTCTTTTAACTGAACCGCCTGGCCCGTACCTTGAAGATCCCAGCGACGAGATGCACGTGCTCCCTGGCCAGAGGGAGCTGAAAGTCTCCGCCGTCCAGGGACTCCCGCAGCTCCCGGATGGCCCTCGCCCGGGCCGACTTGCGCAGGATCCACTGGGTCCACGTGCCCTCGTTGTACAGGAAGGCCAGCATGTCCTGGATTGGCAGAAGTTGAGGAGTGTCCAATCAGACTTTCAATGGAATTCCATCTGCCCCTCCTCCTTCCTCCCGTTCATCAATCGACTCAGTCGTCTCTCCTCACCATGACTGGCTTGGGCAGAGCGCCCTCCAGGCACACGGAGCTGAGCGGCTGGCCGAACAGGCAGCCCCGGGCCACGCTGAGGGCCGGCTCGTTCAGCTGGGGGGTGGAGCTGCGCCAGAAGGCCCAGGAGATGAGGGAGTTCCTCCTTTTCAACGTCTTCTGGGGCATCACGGCTGAAGAGGTATCCCAGAATGCACCACCAGTAAGTCAACCCATATTTACATACATATATGCATGTATATGTGTATATACAGCATATCTATATTTTCTGTGATTTAATTGATACTGTGAAATTTGCTTTTTTCTCCTCTGTTCTTTTCTTCTCGTGACGGTGTTTGTTCATACTAGCCTGTATTATATGGGTATATGCATATATGTAACTATCTATTTACGTGTATATATGTGTGTGTGTATACATATAAATATACATATATATATAAACATACATATATATATAAAACATAAAGGTATTCTTCATATATGTGTATCGATACAATACATATATATATATATATGTATATATATATATATATATATATATATATATATATACATATATATATTTATGTTTGTGTGTGTATATATATATATGTATGTACACAGTTTATATATGTATCTACACACATCTAGTATATGAAGAATGCCTATATGTTTTGATGAATATTATTATATTATATTATTATAAATAAATATAGTAGTATTGAGAATAAGTGTTCATATATATATATGTACAATTACAGATATGTCTTGTTAATACTAAGTCAGAAAACAAATCAATAAATATTTTTTCTTCTTCTTTTTTTAACTAAGGCATGAGCATCTAGACTGGAGGTCAGATTGTTGATGTTTATTGTTTAAGGAGAAGTGGTGAAATCTTTCTGTTTTTATTCTTCTCAACCCTTTTTCAAATATGTATTTGGATGTTTGGATGTTTAAATGTTTTGTTTTATTTCATTTTTTTGTCCTTCACATTCAAAATAAGTACTTCAAAACATCTAATCAAACATGTATAATAAATGGATTGATATTCTTTGAGCTCACCGGTGGACACGGTGGGCGTCTCGGTGGGTCGGGGTTTCAGGATAAATTGGCACTGCTTGCACACCTGCGGCCGCTCCCCCTGCAAGGCCGCCTTCCTGTCAGCGGGGGGCGTGCTGGCGTCCCGCCGCTGGAAGGCCGCGTGTCTCACGTGGTTCATCTGGATACTGAAGGGGAACTCGTGACCTGAGCGGGACGAGAGAGTGGCGGCAGGTGATGAGCTCCGATCAGCAAAAGACAACAAAGAATGGAAAATAAAAAATGAACAACGAAAAATGTGTAAATTCTTCTTTGCTCGTCTCACTGACCAATGAGAGGGTAGGGCATGTTGTCCCTCTTGGAGGCGACCCACAGCTGGAAGTCTTTCACATTTCCCTGTCATAAAAACAAAACCAAAGTCAGGCAAATAAATAAAGAAATAAGTAATCAAAAAACAAAAAACAAAAAACAAAACCTTTTCACCACTTGTTTTCCGCCCAGAAAACAACATGCAATATATATGCTGCACTGGTGTATCTTTTTTAAAAGCAACACAATACATTTGGCACTGTGGACTTTGTACCAGGAGAATGTTGTATTGTGAGACTTTGATATATCCTAAAGATCAGAAGAAGAAGAAGAAGAAGAAGAAGAAGAAGGTAGCTGAAGAGGAAAGCTCACTGACAGAAGCAACAGCAATGTCATCCTGCTGGTTGTGCGTTCACTCACAATGATGCCAAACTGCTGCAGCGCCAGCCGGATCACCTCGTTGGTCGAGTCCCAGTTGCTGACGGGAAGCGTCTTGTTCTGCAAGAGAGGCGCCGGAGGCACAGACGACGACAGTCACAGAAGGGTCAAACCGATGCAAAAAAAAAAAAAAAGAGAGAGAGAGAAAGGGGGCGTCGCCCAGGTGTGAGAACAGTGGGCGACTTTACCAGAGCAAATGTGTTGATGCCCTTCCCGTGCACCCGCAGCGCGATGGTTTTGGGCTCCTCCGTCTCCTTCTCCGCCTTTGTCACCCTGGGGGTGGATGAGACCGGTGGAATGGGTGAGAATTTACACACACACACACACACACACACACACACACACGCACACAGACGGACAGACACGGATACAGTAAATATTGTTGTGCGTTACTTCTTGAGGTGCGACAGCCACTTTTCCTTCTGCTCTGTCGAACTGTGGAGAAGCAGGAAAAGACTTTCTATCATTGCTGTTTTCAAATCAACACAAACTGTTGCCGCGCTGCGTGTGTGCGTGCGTGCGTGTGTTGCTGCTGTTGCGTGTTACCTGAACGTGGCCACGTAGTTGCAGGTGGGCCAGCCAATGACGAAGCTCCGCTCGGGGCTGGTGCTGCCCTCACACACCTCGTCCGTGCAGCCCGCCGTCCACAGCTCGCATGCGCGCACCCTCGCCTTCTGCTTGAAGTGGTTGGCCGACCTGGAGGAGCAAGGCCGAAGACAGACAGGGGGCGCTGTTAGGCAAAAAAAAAAAAAGAAATCCTCAAAAACTGTGAAGGTTCTCAGTCATCCAGGTCATCTTGAGGAAGAAGGGTCAAGTTAGGCGTCTTAAGACTTTTGGGTGAGAGGCGAAACTTCTTCAAGATCGCAAGACCAGTTTCAGGTGCCCTCACTTCAGCCTTCTACCTCACAGCTCATTTGCATTTTTTGAGAGGAAAAGCAGCGCTAGGAGCGAAAGCCGGCCGCGCTCACTTGGCCTTGGCGATGACCAGGATGTCGGTGAACAGGAACAGGTGCCTGTCCTGCGTCTGCATCCCCGTCTTGAGCTGGACGTGCCCATGGAGGAGGAAGCTGCGGTCCGAGTTGATCAGGAAGGACTGGACCAGGGAACACCTCTCGGGGTTGAAGGGTGGCTGGAGGCTCTCTCTGCGAAAACACGGAGACAATGAATAAAGAAATGATGTAAAAAAGAGGCCAAACTATCGCCGATCCTGCCTTTGACACAGAGAGCTTGCGTGAAATTAGATAAAGAAGCAAAGGTGCAGCTAATTCCAAGGTTGAACCCTCTAACTCAGGCATGGGCAAACTATGGCCCGGGCGCCATAGTTTTCCCACTAAGTTTTTCAATCCGGCCTGCTGAACTTGAAGCTATACACTACCAGTCAAAAGTTTGGACACACTTTTTAATGCAATTTCTTTCTTTTTTTTATTTTATTTCTTTCTTTTTTTAATCTTTAGAGCTTTTCACACTTCAGATTGACATCAAATATATGAGCAAGATATATGTAATTATGCAGCAAAGAAAAACATGTTAAATAATTCTAAATATGCTTTTTATGAAAGGTGGCTATTTTGAAGATTTTTTTTTGTAAATTATCTTTTTATTTGTAAAGGCAAATTTCATAGAAAAACGATTACATGAGGTTCATGGGAATTTGTCAATATTGCCTTTCTAGTTTTGTTTTCCGGACTATCTCTTGTTTTAGCTGAAAACAATAATGATAACGAAACAGAACAGAACCGGGCAGCACACCACTTCAGAACATCCAAGTATGTACAAAACAAAAGCACATTCTTATGAAATCAGATCTAATTGGTTTTACGTGCGCTGTCCATTTAGACCAGATCCTATGGAACTTTTCTTTTTCAACCTTGAAAAAAAAAATATATATATATAAATTAAATAAATAATTAAATAAAAATAAATATAAAACTTGTTTGAATTATTTTACACTTTTATTGTTTCCTACATAATTGCGTGTGTTCATACGTAGTTTTGATGCCTTCAGTGATAAACTGCAATGTCAATAGTCATGAGAACGAAAGGAAAGACATTAAATTCAGAGGGTGCATCCAAACTTTTGACTCGTAATCTATAAAAACAGTAAGCAAGCAATAAAATAGCTGTATTTCATCCATTTTTCAGTGTTTTAAGGGTCATTTCAACGAAGAGCTAAACACCGTGGGGCTTTAAAGATCCTGATTTTGTTGCAACACTTTGTTCATTTTCAGTGGCCATTAAAGCACACATTTTCTTCATTATGTCCCATGATATATTTATTTCTCCATCCATCTGCTGCTGCTCTGGCCCCTCTGTCACATTTAACAACACATTGTGGCCCCACCAGTCAAAAAGTTTGCCCTATCCTGCTCTGACTCCTCACTTTTCGGGCCTTCACTTGGTCGCTGCCTCTTCCAGCTGCTGATAAATCACACGTGGGGTTTTGCTTACACTTCTGCTTTGCTTCCCTTGCTGGTGCAGATTCGCACCGTCGCTATCAAGAAGCTCTGGGGAAGTGCGCTGAAGCAGCTTCGGGTTCAAGCACATTTAAAAAAGGAAGCAGCCACCCGTGTTGCCATGAGTGAACAGGTGGGTTTCCCACTGCAGCCTGCAGCTTCTTCTTCTTATTATTATGATTTATTTTTTAATTTTTTAATGAGGTTACCACCCATCTCCCTCCCCTCCCATGCTAACGCCGGTGTGTTTAAACACAGGGCTATTAATGGACGCCCTCATCCCCTGATAAGTCCAGTTACAGCGGGATTATCTATCGGGCGGCTCCAACGACCTCCGGGCCCGAGGTTATGTCGGGGGCGTGCGGGGGGGAGCGTAAAGCGCGGTCGCACTTGATTACTACTGAGCTGCAATACAATACTACGACCACAACGGCGACAACAAAAAGAAATCTGGATTTTTCAGGGGAAAGAAAATCAAGGCCTGTCTTGAAGTTGTTCGGGTTTTCTGCTGAATGGGTGGAATGTTGCGGCACCTGGAGAGGGTCTTTGACCTGGTGAGAGCCCTGGAGATGGACAGGGAGGGGGCCGACTGGCGGCGGAAGCTCTGAGACCTCTGCCGCTGAGGAGACAGGGAGCAGAGGGCAAAGGTCAGTCCACTTGAAAATGACAAAATGAAAAACAACTTAAAATAAAAGGAAAGAATAGCAAAAACAACGACACGCAGATATGTTAAGGGACGATTTAAAGGGAATGAGTGCCAAATTAACCTTGGTCAGCTGATTGAGCGGGATGCGTAGGCCACGCCCACAATGTCCAATACAGGTAGTGTAACATTGCGAGTTTCCTCACAAGGGATCACTTAAAGTTGCTCCCCAAATTAAAAAACGAATGAATGAATAAATGAATGATTGAATGAACAGCTGCAACAGGACTGGGGGGGTGCGGACCAGCCAAGCAAACAGGGCTACACAACTAAGTCATTTCTTCGCACACTTGTGCGATTGCAGTCTGTGCAGTCAAAGCTGCATTTTACCGCATTTTTTTAATTGCAACAAAAAAAAAACTAGGCCACATTCAGCCCCCAGCCTGCGGTCCTTCCTCATCCTACAGTTAAAAAAAACAAAAAAACAACCCCAGAGTTTGAGAGGGCCACCACAACCCCTCTTACATCCTACAGCCGCTTTCCGCGCATTATGGACATTTCACAACGTGGTGCGATTGGTTCAGCAAGGTCCACGAGCCACTGCAACATTCCAAGAGTGGCACCTTTGACGGTGGCACCTTTCACCCCCCCGCCCCCCTCCCGCTTCCCCCACCACTCCTATGTGTAAATCACTCCCAGAAGAGACGCGGAAGCACAACACAGCTTTATAGGAGCAGACTTTGTGACTTGCAACATGTCAGGCATTTATTGGCACAATCAGATTTAGAGGGAATTGTATAAGGAGTGCAGGCTGATCTGTCAGGAGGGAAAGTCATAAAAAATGAGTACTGCACGACCTTTGGTAGCAAGTAGTCAAAATAGTCTATCTGTCAGTCTGGGGCGGTTGAGGCAGGTGGAGTAAAATGATTGTTTTGATGAGCACTGTGTCAGATCATTTGTAAAATTCCTGGATTGCCCAGTTAAGAATTAGAATTTAACACTCAAATCTGACTTCAAGGCAACTATATTTCAGGCGCAAAACTGTGTCTTCATTTGACACATTCACTCATTTATAGAACATTTCAACACGTCTACAGCGACAGGGAATAAAAACGCTGACTTAAGGGAGCTTTTCATTGGAAATCGCATTCATTGGTGCATTTATTTTCTCATTATGACTCCTGAGGGGCACTTTGCGTCACTTTGCGTGATTATCCCGGGACTTCCACCGGAGCTCAGCCTCGCAAGTTTGTCCACGCGTTCAACTTTACAAACACCGCTTGTAATCTCCTTACCGGCCGACTTCGCCCCCAGCCAGCGGCCGAGCTTCATCATAATTTCTCAACTGACGCAACTACCTGCTCGCGCAAGTGAGCGTGCGTGTCCACGGCGCCGCCCGTCCTCGAGGAGCTGACCTCTGACCTTGGCTGACCACTTTCCCCCGAGGTCCAACTCATTAATGTAGGAACTTTCCAAAAAGTGAAAGTGTGTGAATGTTGCAAACTTACCCGTTTGGTGAAGGGCTGCCCTCCTCCTCCTCCTCCTCCGCCCGTATCCGGGCTCTGCTGCTGCTGCTGCTGCTGCTGCTGCTGCTGGGGAGACATGTGGTCCATCCAGCCTCCAGACGCCCAGCGGCTCACTGCCCGACTGCCCTCAGCTGATGCGGGGGAGAGAGAAATCCCATTAACAGCCTCCGTCCCTGGAAGGAGCGCCGCATGCCAGGGGACTTTGAAAAGTGGGAGGAGGAAGCAGGAGGAGCCTCTTGAGGAAAGAAGTCAATAAATGAAAAAACATTACCAACAAGTAAATATAAATAAGTTGAGGGAAGGAGGAGAGTGGAGGGAAACCGTGCGGCTAATCGACAGGGTCTCGCTGTCAGCGAAGCGCCGCGGCGCAAACCAAACACACACTCCCGTCTGGATTATCACACGCTCGCGCCGCCTCTTAATGCGGCGTTGCGCTACAAGGAGGAGGAGAGGGAGGGGAAGGAAGGAGGAGGAGGGAGACAGAAAAAAACAAGGACTGAGTGGCTATTTTTAACCACGCTGTCGCTCCATTGCATCAAACAGGTTTGTTGGATATACTCTCTTCTGGGGGTCCACAGCGGAGAGGGAACTGTTGGGGAAAGTTTGCTTTCAGGATCAACCTGTTGCAGCGGATTTGTCCAAGTCCTGCAGGTTGACTGACAGGACTGACAGGATAAGAAACACCGAAAAATATAAAATGCATTTTTATTTACCCTTTGATGTCGTTATACCGCGAGAATGAAGCTCAGTGGAGGTGAACCACCAACAGGTCGGCAATGCTGATCATTTAAGGGCCGGAGACTCTGAGAAAATTCACTTTTCTAGGCTGTTGGTGAACAAACCCAGATAGAAGAAGAACCCTTAACTTCAGTAGCTGGCTGGACTTTGTATAAACTGTGTGAAATTGGGACTTTGTGATGTCACAAAGGGTGCCGGCTGCCTTGTTTCTCTCCTCTTTCTTAGCAAGAGGCTATTCGAGCGTTTTCACTGGAGGCTGTAAACGGACGGCTAACGGTTTTTTTTTTTCATTTTGAATGATCAGTCGTGGGAAGTTGCTCCGCTTGAGTCCACGGGAGAAAAAAAAAAAATGGAACCAAGTGTGTAATATGTCCTGTGATGACTTTAACATTACTAAACATATCTTAGAACCTGGATTAGCAGGATATCTAAAATTAATCCAAAAATAATTAGATTAATAGAGATTTAGACAGATGCGCTTCAGTGCAGGAACTTTCGGGAGCTGCAGCGCTTTTAAAAAGGTGGAAAATTCACAACCGAGAACAAACGACCACCCCAACCAAAATCATTGATCAACGGGACAATATGAAAAAGGTGACGTTGGCGTCGCGGTGACTGTCACATTCCTTCAAGTGGCAGCAGCCTCGACTGATCAGAGGCCAAAGTTCACGGGACGGGTAATAAAGATAGAGAAGGTCTTTAAAGCATCACTGATCAGCGCAAAGTAAAAGTGCCTTCCAGCCGTTGACGTGTGCGCAAACACTTCAGCTATCTCCACACAGACAGGAAGTCAACGGTGATGTGACCCCACGTCTTCAAATCAATTGTCCTTCCTGAAGGAATTTAAGTGGGCCAGAAAGTGGGCTAAAGAAGAACCAGGCCAGGAGAGGAGAGGAAAAGGAAAGGAGTTTCAAATCCCCAAATTGGCCACAATCAGCCCCGTTTAAAAAGTGGATCAGTCCAACGATTACCTTCCCTGCTGTTGATAATGAGCCGCCCTGGGCCATGGGCGAAGAAAAGCAGCCACCCTCATCATCCTCAGCTGCCAAACACGCTGCTCATACCACCCTGAAAGAAAATAGGAGAGAGAAATTAAAAAAAAAAAAAATTCTAAGGATGGGCGGGACAAAGCTGCAGCTCAGACTCCGATCCCGGCCAGGACGGGAGAATCTGATTGGTCCACTGGTGAGGAAGCAGTGACTTGACAACAAACATCCGCCCACGGCCACAACAGACTGAATTACCTGCAAATTATCTTTGGAAGTACGACCCACTTTGAATCATCGCAAAAAGCCTCATGTGCGGCTGCCCCAGACTGACTATTAGGCCAAAGCAGAAGTTGCCGAGCACTATATTGGTCATGTAAAAAACAAACGGAAGCAGACAGAAGGAAATGTGCACTTTCATCCATTCGACTAACCCTAACTGACAACAAAAAACGTCCACAGACAATGATTTGTATCAAAATGTACGCATCTGCAAATTTATTGCATCTGACACATGCAAGAGGAGCGACGTCTGATACACACAATATTAATATTCAACTTTTTTTTTAAAAAATGAGCTGCAGTAGAAAGCAGCAAACTCAGGGCCAAATGTGGGCGCCGTGTCATTATTCTGCTAATCAGTGCAAAGCGTACAATGTCACCTCCCTGTATATATACATGCAAACGTGTATATATATTTATATATGTATGGATATATATATAATTTTCATGACCATTTACATGGTAGATTGTCACTCAAGGCATCAAACCTATGAATGAACATATGTGGAATGTATATGTATTAAACAAAAACGTGTGAAATAACTGAAACTAGTTTTATATTTTTAGATGAATCTAGAATAGCCACCCTTCATATAAAGTATATCTAACATAACATCTTTATGTACTTAACATTTTTTTTCCTTTGCCACATTAATCCACATATCTTGGTCATATATTTGATGTCTTCAGTGTATCTACAGTGTGGAAAGGAGTAAAGATAAAGGAGGAACAGGTGTGTCCAAACTTTTGACTGCTGGTGTAGATATATAAAACATAGACAATCTGGATGGAGATGTAACATCAGCGTTTGTGTCTTTAATTTCCATCTCAAACAGGAAGAACACTGCTGGCTTGCAGAACATTCACTCAACACAAGTCAACATTTGCTGCAAAAGATAGTGGAGGAGACAGGGAAAAAAAAGAGGCCCTGTAGGGTGAGAGTGAACACAGGACCTGCAAGAAGCTCTTTCATCATTTGGCTTTTACAATCCCTCGCCCCCTGCCAAGCTGGTGATTTGAACATGTTAATATTTATATTTTTCCACAGAGCAACGGAATAAAAATTACACAAAAAATTAAATTAAATTAAAAAAATGCTCTGGATTTTAAGAGTAACCGCAAGACCTTTTCAACTCCATTGACCAACCACATTTGAAAGGTGTGCAAAACTGGTAACAGCAAAGAAAATGAGAACACAAACACGCACACTTTTGGAAAACCAATGGGAAGCGTAGTGTTGGAGGTTTCATGTTTTCATGTCACAGTTGTGTTGGGATGGCCTTCCTGAGGAAAACAAAGCATTCAAAAAAAGAGCGAGGAGAGAATACGTCTTGGTAAAAATGGCTTATGAACAGAAGAAAGGTTGCTCCAACGCAAAGAGAGACCAAGAAATAAACTCAACAAAAAAATCAACTTACAAAAACAAGATAAAAAGAGCTTTAGAGATTAATTTTGTCCATGTTTGCAGAAACATCAGAACCTGCGACGTTTGTTATTCGGGCCATCAAAGACGCCCCCTACTGGACTCCCTCGGCCAAAGCCTGGTGCTGCTCCGACCTGAGGGACCATCGGCGGCTGCTGCTGCAGCTGCTGCTGCTGCTGCTGCTGCTGCAGCTGCAGCTGCTGCTGTTGGTGCAGATGTTGTTGTTGTTGCTGCTGTAGATGTTGCTGTTGCTGTAGTTGTTGCTGCTGCTGCTGCTGCTGGTGTTGTTGTTGTTGTTGTGGCTGCTGCTGCTGCTGTTGTTGTTGTTGTGGCTGCTGCTGCTGCTGTTGTGGCTGCTGCTGCTGCTGTTGTTGTGGCTGCTGCTGCTGCTGCTGCTGTTGGGGCGGCTGCTGCAGCTTCGGGGACTCGACATCGGGCCGGCCAACCATGGGTCCACCCTGGGGGTACCGGTCGTTGCGCTGTGGGAGGTCCGATCCGGGACAAAGAAAGATTGTTGGTCAGTTGGTCAGCCCTGTCACACCAGACGGAACTAAAGACACAGTTTGGTCACGTGATAAGTTACCATGGCGCCGTTCTCGGGCATCAGCTGGGTCCCCATCATGGCCGGCCCCTCCGGGCCCCTCATGGCCATCATCTGGCCCTGGCTGGCGCTGGGCCCCGGGGAAGCCTGGTTAAAGCCATCTGCAGGCCCAAAACAACCCACGTGTCACTCAACATGAATGTTTATGATACATCCTTCCTGTTTGGGCTGCATTAAAGGTCCAGTGTGTAAAATTTGGCCTGATTTATGATTTTTATATTGGTAAAAGCTTAATATACTGACCATAAATATCTATAGCAGTACAATAAAAGTAATTTGATTCTACCTTAGCTCATACATATACAAGAGTATAGATATATCAAGGCTCTTGCTCCCGGTTGGCTGCCGCCTGGCACCACCATATTTCTAAGGAAGCCTGGTGTGGACAATCCAGCTGACTGACGGCGCGTTTCGTAATTAAGACGACTGCTTGTATCAAATAAACCAACGAAGAAGAAGGTGGACCCAGTATCCAGTAGTTCAATCGCAAGCTCAGGAAGGGGAGGGGAGAGTGAAAGACGTTGCAATCTAAAATGTAACTACTGGATGTCGCTGTTTCTTCTTCAAACTCTCCAAATATTGCACCCTTGACCTTTAAAAAACAAAAACCAATAAAAAGCCACTTTAGAATCCACTGGGCTCCTACCTCCCATGTTGACGGCTCCACGAGGGCCGAGCTCGCCCCCTCTCATCTCCTGCTCTCTCTGCAAAGAGTTGGAGAAGAAGAAGAAGGCCTTCGGTTGAATAAACACAATTGTTGTTTTGTTTTTTTAACTTATTGCCTGCGCCGCTGTCCCGCTGCCATTTGATGTGGATTTCGACAGCGCTCACGTTGTCCATGTAGTTTGGTTTGAAGCCCTCGGTGTGCCGCCGCAGGTCTTCCTGCTCTCTGTGTCTCATCATCTCCTCCTCTCTCCTCCTCCTCTCCTCTTCGTGCCTGGAAAAAGAATCCCGGAGAAAAGACGTCAGTCGACCGTCCAGGACAAGGCGACGATGACTTGACTTTGCTCGCTCACGTGCAAAAAGTTGCATTACGTTAACGGGACTGCGCAGCTGTGGGAATCAGTTGCCCACCTCATTTCTATCTGTTTTCGCCTCTGCAGCTCCTGGTTGCGGAGCTCCTCCAGCCTCCTCAGCTCCTCCTGACGCCTCATTAGATCTGCGAAGCCCGGGAATGGCAGCGTGAGTCAGAAGGGAAGTAGGAGGCGAACAAAGAAGTCGACGTTAGTCTTAATTCGATGCAACAGTTCAGAGTAGCTGATAAAAGACTATAGCTGTGTTTCCATGACAGTTTTTTTTCAAAATAAAAGCAATATTTCTAAAATTTCAACACAGTACAATTGTGATTTGTAGGTGGTTCCATTGAATGGTGAGAAGTGCATAAGCCGTAATTCTCGTAAAATCTCGTCCCACAAGAATTTACGAGAATTACGTTCGCTTTTGTTTGTTTCCATTTGTTTGCTGTCAAGAATGATTGTTAAATTTTTCTCTTTGATGACTTGTAAAATCTCCTCCTGCGTCCAAACATAACACGCAATTTTCACTTGAAGTGAACTGCTCACGTGACCCCGTATGTCACGTCCGCTGATGTTTAAATGCAAGAAAACTGTCTCTGACTGACTCTTTTGGGATAAACCTCTGCATGGACACTTCTGAAAAAACACCTCATAAGAGCGTAAAAACCTTTTAGCCAAATCTGAGAGGCTTTTCCAAGTTTACGTGTTTCCATTACCAGTTTTCTATTGGCATATTTAGGTTTTGTGCAATTCTAGGGGGAATTAAAAAACGCAGCTTGTGACTGCACTGCTACCTTGTCTCATTAGCATGAGCTGATGCTCATGCTTGGCCGACTCCAGCTCAGCCTCCAGCTTCTCCTTGGCCTCCCGGATGTTCTTGTCCACCTGCTCCCTTTGCTGCTTCTCCATCTCGTGCAGCGCTCTCCAGCGGGACGCATACTCAAACTCAAACGTGCCCGGCTGAGCAAAATGGGGCGTCTGCTCTCGTTCCCTTCGGGCAGAGTAAAAAAAAATGATAATAATCTGAATATACTTTTTTTATATACCCATCTGAGTGTGCAGACTGATGGAGAAAGACAGTGCCTACTTGTAGTATTTGGGAATCTTGTGCATGACTTTTTCAGGAAGTCCATCCTCTTCGTCAAAATGCTCCGAGGGCTCCACGATGGCTGGACAAGGAGTTCTGCAGGAGGAACATTTGTTTTTTCTTTTGAATGCATTAAGAAATAGGAGTGGCGAGGTCAGGCATGGGCAAACTATCGCCCGGGGGCCAAATGTGGCCCGTTATGGTTTCTAATCCGGCCCGCTGTACTTGTAATAGTAGTAAAATAGCTGCATTTCATCAATGTTTTCAGAGTCATTTCAATAAACAGCTCAATACCGTGGGGCTACAAGGACAGATATTTTGTTGTATAACACTTTTGTTCATTTTCAAAGCACAGGGCTGCGTTGAGGCTGCAGGCGAATCTTGATTCCAATCAGATTCCTTCTCAAATCTGACTGTCCACACTGAGTCCAAATGGGTCTGGCTCTGCTCAGACTTTGCCACCTTATTGACCCATCTGACAGGTTGCTGTAGCAACGACGTCGCAGCGGAGGCGTCGCCCAGCGCATGTAGTGCATGATGTCATATAATTGCGACAGCGGCACTTGTTGCGATACATGGCCTGGAGCTTGGCTTGAATGGAGCTACTATATCTCCCCACAGACTGATGAGCCAATGAGTTTCCTCCTCTGTCCAGGGGCTGCTGCTGTTTTCTACTTCTTCTGTCTGCTCCATTACGTTACAGCTCCGCACCTGGAATGTCGCTCTCTGTGCTGGCACACTGGGTCTTGCGTGGCCGATCGGCGTGTTTGGAGCCGTTCAGACTGAGACGCATTTGTCCAAATGCGATTTGAAACTACCTCCTGAAGATGGTTTCAATCCATCTTGCCAAAACCGTATTTCATGTGATTTGTGACTGTTCAGACTACAGAAGAGCAATACGCTTTCAATCTGGATGGGCTAAAAATCTGATTTCGGCTGCCAGTCTGAACTTGGCCTAAAGCATGTTTTCCTACATATCCCATGATGTATTTTTTTTTAACTCCTCTGAGGTGGGTCACCAAAACACCATGTTCTGGCCCCACCAGTCAAAAGCCAAAAGTTTGCCCAGCCCTGCTCTAGGTTCACATTTCAGTCTAAAAACTGCTTACGTGGTGAGCAGCAGCGCCCCCTCTGTGCAGCGCTCCAAGGCCTTGCGGGCCGACACTTTGTTCGCAAACTCCACAATGCCTTTCCCCGTGGGGTGGCCGCGGTCGTCCGTCACGACAACTGCACGTTCCACTGGTCCGAACTGGGAAAACGCCTGGGGGGGGTGGAGCAAGACAGATCAGGGATTAAAAATTTCCAGAAGTCCTCATAGGTACATCAGACAAACGCAGGAAATGTCAGAGGTTCACCTGTTCCAGCAGCTCGTTTGTGACAATGGGCAAGAGGTTCCGCACTTTGAGGGCGGCGCTGTGCGTGGCGAAACGGATCCTGATTGGCCGGTTACTCGAGAGCGTCCCGTCCAGCTCGGCTTTGGCGATCTCTGCCAGTGTCCGCGTTTCCTGGAATTAAAAAAGAGGAAACATTTAAGAAGAAGGATACAGTTATTCACACCAGGATGAAGGAATGCTTCTGCAAATTTCGTAGCATGAAAGCAAGGTCTTGAAATATTATTGGTAGTAGTACTACTACTGTCAGCGTTACTTCCATGGCTGTTCTTCTCATACAAACTCAGTCAGACACTTGCTGTGTAGACCACAGATTAATCATTAATACACGTAACCAAAACTACATTACTTGAAGCTGTACACTGCCAGTCAAACGTTTGAACACACCTTCTCATCCAATTTTATTTTAATCTTTACAACTTTCTGAAGACATCAAATATATGAGCAAGATATATGTACCGATGCGGCAAAGAAAAACACGTTTAAATAACTAAATATGCATTTTATGAAAGGTGGTTATTTAAAATTTAAATATAAAAAGTGTTTGAGTTATTTTGCACTTTTGATGTTTCCTACATAATTCCATGTGTGTTCATACGTAGTTTTGAAGCCTTCAGTGATAAACTGCAATATCAACAGTCATGAGAATGAAAGAAAATACATTAAATGCATAGGTTGTGTCCAAACTATTGACTGGTAGTGTGTGTCTAAGTATTATCATTATTATAATTATTGACAACGTTACTTTCATGGTTGTTCAAGACACGATGTGACCCGATTAATCGTTAATACCGTATATATAACCAAAACTACATCGCGTTGAAACAATTATAATCCTCTCCCACTAGAAACACAGAATTAGTGGAGGTTCAACCAGCAGTGGCAACACCGGCTGTGACTTGATCCAGTCAACATGAACACGCTGTCAGGGTGATTCGCAGCGGTTTTTCTATCATAGAAACATCGACGTGATGCATGCTAAAGCTAACGCTTTGCTGTGTGTTTACGTCCATTCAGCTCAGCTTGAGCAAGAGGGGGCTGTCAGCCGAGCCGATGCTAAGCAGCTAGCCTGCACCTGCTTGAGCTACAGTGGGTGTTTTTGTTGTTGCGTGGAACGGTGACAAAACCAACGAACACAAACTGCGTTACGAACCAGGCGAATTAAGCCGAAGCCCCGCTCGCCGTTGACGAACACCTCGTTGACGTCGCCGTACTTGGCGAACATGTTTTTGAACTCTTCCTCCGTCATGCTCTGCGGCAGGTTGCCGACGAAGAGCCGCGACCGCTGCGTGAAAGTCTTCTCGCCGGGCTTCCGGAAGCTCCTCAGGTCAACGGTCATCTCGGCGGGGCTCTTCTCGGCTGCTTCTCCGTCGTCAGCGCCCTCCTCCGCCGGCTGCTCGGCCGGGGGAGACTGCTCGGACGGCGGCGGCGGCGGCGAGTCGCCGTCTTTGTTCGCCGGCGGCTGCTCCGACTCCGGAGAGTCTGTCCGCCTCTCCGGCGGGGGCGAGCCGTCGCTCGGCGGGCTCCCTTGCTGCTGCTGTTGCTGCTGCTGCTGCAGCTGCGTTCCGTTATCCATGTTCTCCCAAAAAAAAAAAAAAACCGTTCGAGCTGTTCAGGGGGGAAAACAAAAGTCGAACGTAGCCGAACGAGAAGTAGCTCGAGAGTCTGTGCAGACGATGCACGCGCGTCCTGAATTTCAAATATGGCGACGGTTGCGCGCGCAACTAAATATTGTCATTCTGTCACGCGTGTGTGGAGCAAATCTGGACACCCAGTACGAATTAGGCAACCAACGGCACCTACCAATATATTTTCTTTTCATACATTTTACATTTGTATAATATTTTTATATTTCCAATTATATTCTGTATATTTGCATTCATTATTATTGATTTAAACGTTTTATAATAGCGAATGCTCTCATGCTACGCTTGTGGGCGTTTGCTTTTTAAGACATTACCGACAGGAGCGCAGTATAGGTACAGGTACATTAGATTCTTTCAGTTTATTTTCAGTTTATTTGCGCTTTCACAAAACAAACTTGTAATTTCACTTCCGAGCTGCCAATGCAGACATCCTCTCATACGAATTTGTATTTTATTATATTTTATGTTTGTAGAATATTTTTATATTTGCATTGTATTCTTTATTTTAGCATTCATCATCATTAATGTTTATAATGTTAATTTTAATGTTTTATAATAACGCATGCTCTCACGCTACTCTTGTTTGCGCTTGCTTTTTGAAGATAGTAACCACAAGATGGCAGTATAGGCACAGGTACAGTAGTTTCTTTCAGTTTATTTGCACTTTTACACACCAAGTGCAAAAAGAACTTGTAATTTCTCTTCCAAGCTACCAACGTAGACGTCACCTCCACCTCCCTGTTGTCAGAAATGCAATAAGAATCACAGGTGTGAGACATGAAAGAGGTGTGAGACCAAACATGGGGAATATTTTTATGTTTAATTTTGTTTAAAAAATAGAGAGCTGTGCCTGTTAAAAGTTATTGAAGTGTAATTCTTTCTTTTAAATAAAAAATCATTGTAAAATAACAGTCTGCCTTTTTTGCGAACACCAACATGTGTCCTGACTGATCTCACACATTATTTCTATGGACAGGGCCCGGTGTGCTGCTGAAAGCTTCTTCCTCGACAGACTATAGCCATCTGTTCAGATTTTTATAACACATCTGTGTGCATGTTTCAAATTCCTCTGGCCAAGAGGCTCAAGCATGAGGGCTTGTTGTCCTTGTCAGGGTTACTGGGAATACCCAGTCAGGCCAGAGAGCCGCAGGCCTGTCATGAGACTATAAGTCAGCCTCATACGGTGCACGCCACCCATGTGTTTCTACACCAAGAATGTGAATACGCGTCGGATTTGGTGCAGCGTTGCAAAGCTGGAGAGCATCTTCCCGTGAATTGCTTGCACTTCTAATGAACGCTCGTTGCGCTGCAGAGTAGAAATTTGCTCTTTGATCTCTTTTGATCCAGTGCCCCTAAGCCTTTATTTTACATACGAGGCACTGATCTGGGTGCTAATGAGGATGTATGTGGGTTAAACATATATTGTTTGCGCATTTGCAGTCACATGAGGCGGGAACCAAATTGCTGCTGCCTCTGCCAGCACATCTATGAGAGTCAGCAAGGAGAAATACGTTCCTATGAGTGCAAATATTAGGTAGTATAGTATAGTATGTGCCCTGCGATGCACTGCCGACTTGTCCAGGATGTACCATGCCTTCGCCCTATGACAGCTGGGATTAGGCTCCAGCAGACCCCCGTGACCCTGAGCTCGGGAAGAAGCGGGTACGGAAGATGAATGAATGAACAAGTATCGTATGTGTGTGCATTTGATAGTAAATATTATGCTGTCAAACTTAAAGCCGGAATTTAATTTTCAGTACAGTACTACATTAAGTTTTTTGTTTTTTTTAAATTAAGAAAATCTTGAAAACTATCAGCGTCTTCATGTGGTCTGGATCTTAAAGGACCCACAAAATAATATTATGAAACAACAACAAATAAACAAACAAACAACACTTCCTGACCATATTATTGTAAAAGTTCAATTCATGTTGTGATATTTGCTTCATTAGTGTCATTAATATACAAACAGACAAACAAACAAGTATTAGCGATTAAATAAAATAAATAAATAAATAAATAAAATAAAAACACACACACAAAAAAACTAATAAAATGGAAATACTGAAAGAAAAAAAAGAAAAAACAATTTGTCTTGGCCAGCCAGCATTAGTCCGCCAATATCCCGAGTTCTATTACCATGACAATAGCGCGCGCTAATGGAACCATAAATCAAGCCGGACATTGTTACTGGTCCAGCTGCAGCGCCGCTAATGGGCACGATAGTGACGTCACGGCGACGTTTCAGCCCTCGGTCTCCTCCCTCCACCTCAGTGTGCAGTAGTAGTAGTGGTTCAGCGCTGCTTTATTTCCCGAAGAGTCTCCTGCAAGCTGTTCGTCCGAATAAAAGCCGGTAAGTTCGTTTTTAATTTTAATTTATTAAAAACAAAGTAAAGTCGCCCGTCCAAATGAAACCAAATCACGCACAAGTCGGTCCAAGAAGTGCGTTTTTTCTCTCTCGCAAAAGCTGAAAGAGAGACGCTCCAGAACGCAAATTGGAGACTAATTAAAGGGGACGTGAAGTCAAAGTAGCCGGTAGTGGTTCCAGTACAAGGTGCGTCTTGTTTACGGGCGAATATGCGAGCGCCTTCTCACACCGAGGTGCCGCAGTTGTGCGTTATCGCGCTCTGCAGGCGCGTGAACACGCCTTTGAATTATTAAAGACGCGTTAATGAATGTGCATCAGACACAAACTGGTGGTAACGCAAATTCACTGTGTAGATCTTTGACATCATAACATTGCTTATTTCAGTGTTGCATGGATGATTGCCGTTCTGCCCCATAACTCTGCACACATAGAGAGCTACAATCTTTGTGGAACATTCAAACGTGCACAAAATCAGAGTTTTCTTGCAGATTTTTTGAAGTCAGGCACTTTATGAGAAGAGTGCCATGAATAAAATTCTTCCCAGTTTCTTCTACTCCAGTGAATCTATAAAACAAAACAAAACAAACAAACAAAAAAAACAAAACAAACCAAACCAAAAACAAAAACAAACAAAAAAAACTGATAAAGGAGGAGGTGTGTATCTGCGTTTGAAACTTAAAACTCTGCGTCCAATTAAAGATAGCAGCAGTGCACCGCAGTGCACCGGGCCTTATCGGTCAGCGGTGGAGTGTAAAACAGCCCGCGACACAAGAATTCGCCAACACCTCCTGTCATCTCTGCGGCTCACTTGTGGATTTTCGGTGGCGGCGGTGTTGTTGTGGCAAGAAGTTAAGCCCCTGCCATGTGTGTCTGGTGGAAGGGGCTGAGCTGCTGGAGGCCAGCCTCTCTTCAAAGGCAGGCAACCCCAGTGCCTCCCCCCTGTCCACCCCACCCTGGCGAGAGGGGAGGAATCTTTTTTTGGGGACACGCACATGACCAACGTCCAGCAATGCAGCTTTAATGTTTGTAACGTTTTGGTTTTTTTCCCTTTGAAATCCAAAAAGCATCTTTCTTTTCTCCCCTCCTTCTGAAGAACCTAAGATCCAAATTGCTCATTAGGCATGAAAGTGTGATATCTGGTGACCCGCGGCCCTTGGTGGGCAGCCATCTGGCCCGACCTCTGGGGTTTGAGAGACACAGACGGGTGGATGGACACACAGGAAACCCAAAAGAGTGGAACTTAAAGAGCTCATACGGACAATTAAGTCTGGTTTTCGTCACTTTTCGTTGCGTCTGCACAAACCTCAACACGGCGGCTGAACTTGACTTATTTATAGCGCTGGACTCTTAGGGGCCTCAAGCCGCCTTATCTCTGGTATGAGGAGGTCAAGGGCGAGGGTCATGAGTCAACAAGGGTTTTTTAAATATCATATATTTTACCTGAAAATGCGGGAGGTGAACTAGCGGCGAGCTAAAGCGCTCGCCCTCAGTCGATGGTTGCGCTCGCTCGACTGTGAGAAAACTTTGCCATCCCACAACTTCACATCCGCAATCTGCATACTTGATCCCCAGTCGTCCGGGGAGACTCCTTCAGATTCTTTTGAGGCCCCCGCTCGGCCTTTCTAGCCGGGACCCGGAGGAGTCGGTCGGTGCCGATTGAACCCAGCGTCATGTAAACCCTCTCCAGCCCTCTTCACCCGTTACAGGGAGCTATTGTGGCTAATCCCTCCCCGACACTCCTGCTCCTCAACCCCTCAAGTACATGCGAACTTAGCTTTTTTTTTCCTTTTGGGACATGGAGCACATCATTATTACGAGCTGATGCTGTAGCAGAGAGCGCATTGTGCTTCTTGAGCACCCGAAGCAGTCCAGAAATTGAGCGCCATATGCGCGGACGCTTCACGTGTTGTTGAAGTGGCAGAAGTGGGGCGATGTGGGATGGAGTGTTGTGCTGTCTGTTGGGTTTGCGCGGCGTGATGAAAAGTTGTCTTGGTTTAGTTTTGCGATTTTGGTGATTTTAAAAAAGGAGGAAGAAATCATTTTTTGTCACTTGTAAAAAAGGAAAAGAGGCAAAGTGCAACACTTGAAATTAGCGAGAGAACAAAACAAGTCTTCATACTAATGGAAGCATATATGTAAAGGTAAAGGTAAACCTGCTTATTCCTGAGTTCAGTGGCGAAGGCAGGGTGACT
Organism: Nelusetta ayraudi; assembly: GCF_046127955.1. Taxonomy (NCBI): domain Eukaryota; kingdom Metazoa; phylum Chordata; class Actinopteri; order Tetraodontiformes; family Monacanthidae; genus Nelusetta; species Nelusetta ayraudi. The sequence goes on from NW_027466056.1 coordinate 3,226,308, forward strand.
CCCTGAACAAGTCGCCAGTTCATCGCAGGACCACAAAGAGACAAACAACCTTTCACACTCACATACACACCTACGGACAATTCAGAGTTTCCAATTGATGTCACATGCATGTTTTTGGACCTTGGGAGGAAGCCGGAGAACCCAGAGAGAACCCATGCAGACACAGGGAGAACATACAAACTCCACACAGAAAAGTCCCAGGCCCAGAATTGCACCCATGACCTTCTTGCTATGAGGCGGCAGCGCTAACCACTGCACCACCGTGCCGGATACCAAACCAACATTTCACAAAATCGCTGTCAAACTTGAACTAAAATTCTCAGAAATCAGACTTACAACCTATTTTTTTTGCAGGGGGAGGGGCAGGGGCGTTCATAAAATATTTCCACATTCACCGCCTCATGTGTGCTGTACAGTACAGGATAACCGTACAGTACGGGCGTTTTTTCCGCCTGCGGCACAGACCGGTCTTATTGGGGCGTGCATAACGCAAAACAAACAAGCATTTACAACCATGCCGCCAGCCCCCGGGGGGAGGGGGGGGGGTCGCTGGGTGGGGGAAGGGGGTTGCAGTGTAAAACAGAGTCAGAGCGCATCGGCGATATGGCGGTGGAGAAACCCACAGATCTGAGAGCAGCGGGAGACGAACCAGGTCAGGCACAGAATTCACAGACGTGACATCTTGGTGGATGGAGAGGAAGAGGAGGAGGAGGAGGAGGAGGAGGAGGTAAAAAGGAAGAGGAGGAGGAGAGGAGGGTTGTGTGTGCAGTGTGAAGGGAAGACCATTGTTTCTAATTAGGATTTTTTTTTAACAAATAAAATTGAGATGACCATAATAACCTGCTTCCTTGGTGAAAGAAACACCAAAGAAAAATGAAGAGTGCTCGACTCAAGCCAGGTGTGCATTTTTTCCTTCCCATTAAAATTGTCTGGATTTTCGCGAGGCGGCGGAGGGGGAATGTCCCCTCTTAAAAGTCGATTTCTTCTGATGTCCGCGTCACAGGATCACTTTGAAGAAAGAAACACATGGTGGGATGTTTGGCGTCCGAGAAAAAAAGAATCATTGTTGTTCCATTCTCAAAAAACGATGCACAAAAATTGATTCACAAAGACCATTTTCCCTCCAATCCCCAACTGTCCTGATGAAAAATGTTTTGAGGATGAGGGGGATCCTTCCTGAATTCCTCCGCAGAGTCGGCACCATGAAAGGATTTAACCCGCTGTAAGCCCCTCGTAGCCGGCGGCTGGAATTTTATTTTTTAAGCTTTAATGTGTTTGTTTTTTACGACCTCTTTCTTTCTATTGCTTTAAAGCTAAAGTGGCACCGGCTCGGTCGGCCTCAGATGGCAGCCTTGTCATTAAACCTTGAAACGGATAACTGCGACTGTTGAGATGAAAGGGACACACTTGATTGGATCAGGCCCCTTCGGCCTGCTGTGTCTTTATTTTTATTTTTTTTACTCATTTTTTACACTTTTACTCATTTATTAGACCAACACGATGAGAAAAAAAAAAAAATCCGAAAAAAATTGAGGTTTTGCAAAGGGAATTCCAGAATCATGACTCCAAAATCCCTTTAAGGTTACACCTTTTTTTGACACTTCTTTAAGATTTTGACCCACACGCATGACTTCCGTCTCTCCGGGGGCGGTGTGTGTATCTGTGTGTGTGTGTGTGGGGTTTCATTTCCTCATCGAAAGGGCCAAACAAAGGGCCGCTTATTAATGGGGCAGTGAATCTTTTGAAGCCGAGTGGAGGTAGGATTCGGAGGTTGGCGCCGACCACGGCGAATGAACAATGGCACGTCGGCGGAGGAACGAGGCATCAGGAGAACGGCGAGCTAATGATGAAATCTCCCTCAGGGGGCGAAGGAAGTCATGGTGGGGGGAAGCTGGGCGGGGGGGGGGCGCTGTGAAACATAACTCACGCTAACGTCAGAGGTGACCCGGGGCCCTAATGGATGATGTCTTCACTCTCAAATGGGCAGAAGACTCGCTGCGGGAGGGGGGGGGGGTCGCCTGATGTCGTCTGAATAATGAAGCTTGCTTGCTCGCTCGTGCTAGACCCAGATTCTCTCGTCCTCACACTCTCCTTCTCGGAGAAAAATAGCTCCGGTTTGTTTTACGTTCTTCTGTTTCCATCCACGGTGATTTTAATTTTTAAATTGTTTTCATTTTTCTGAGAGGGGGCAATCGGAAGAAGTGCATGAAAGCACCCTGGAGCGACGATGGAGGCGTGGCCAGTGGTGGCCTGGGTGCTGCTGACGGCTGGCGTTGCGAGCTGGCTGAGGGGCGTCCAGAGTCGGGATTTCTCTGCGATGGACATCATCACGCTGCATCCCTCAAGTAGGCACCCTTATTATTATTTTGATATTATTATTATGATTATCATGATTATTATTGTTATTATTATATTATTGGTACCAGGGCTGAGTACTCTTGTACTTGTAAAATATGTGCCGATACCACAGCACCGATACCAGTTGTATATGTATGTATATGACAACTTTGTTAACTTTGTGTTTGTACTGCAGCAGAACTTGTGACAGTTTCCCGCATGCTCTAGAAAGTGAATGTTGTTCAAATAACAGAACAACTGTGAAAAATTAAACCAAACTCAAAGTGATTCCATAAAGTGTAATGGCTCTAAGTACTCAGTATCGGTATCAATGAGTACTGAAATGCAAGTACTGTAAAAAAGGTATCGGTGAATCCCTAATTACTATTATTATTGTCAAATTAAAAGTTTTGTTTTCGATTGTACCCAAAAATGAAAAAAGAAATCCTAGCACTCTTACAAGTTGTTTTATCTTTTCATTGCAAAGATGCTTCAGCTGCCTTCTTCATCCAGATAAAACAACTTCCTGTTTGCAGACGGTTCGGATAAAGGAAAGAAAATACACAGATTTTCCGACGCAGGCGACATCTGTCACATGGGGCGCCGACGGGCTCAGCAGGCTTTGCTTTAATTGCTGCGCCGCCTCAACTGCTAATCACCTCCAATATAGAACAAAGCTAATGCCGCGCTAATGAAAAAAAATGTGAGCGAGTCGCTATCCAAGGCGCACACCTGCAGCGGGTCTCTGGGATTTGGTAAGGGAAGACGAGCGACCTAGCTCTCAGAGATTAGCCGAGTTCAGGTATGCGGCTCAGGGACGGTTAGAAAACTTTACAGATGGAAAAAATGTAAAACATAAAGCTGAAAGCCAGACAGGAATTTACCCACACACACACACACACACACACACACACACACCACCACCCACACTGTAAAGGTGAACTCGGGGTCTCGCTCTGATCCGTGACACCTGGGGAGGAGCAGGTCGCCCCCCTGTGGCTGTCAGCAGCATGGGGCAGGGTTCAATAAAAGGGAGGAAGGTGTAAGCGGAGACTCAACCGGGGACGAGGAGATAATCAAGCGCACCTGTCATGTGACATCCCCGGGTTATTTTGCCAGGGTCAGGCTTTTCCAGCCTCCTCTTTTTACCCCCCCCCCACCCCTCCTTTTAAGCCTGAACAGGAAGACACAAAGAGGGATAGAAGAGAGTGAAAAGGAAAGGGCTCACGGTCACCCGCAGGTAATGTTTCGACAGGTGCACCTTGCGGCCGAAGCCTCTTCTTCTTTTTCTCCATCTTCTTCTTCTTCCTCCTCCTCCTTGGCAAAGGGAGATAACGGAGCTGCAACCCAACACCTCCTCTTTCCCTCCTGCAATAATAAAAAACCTCTCGCTGACCTCCGGAGGCACAGCTCTAATCTCCATCTAACTCTGAACTCTGCAGCTACACCTCATCCCGGTGCCTTCAAGTGCTTCACCTGCCAGGAAGCCGCAGACAACTACGAGTGTAACCGCTGGGCTCCCGATGTTTACTGCCCCCAAGGTAAAAATGCATGCATGTGTTACTATGAGAAAAAGCTTTCCTGAATCACAGCGTTGTGCGATATTTTTCTAAAGAAAGAAGTTTCTTGTTTCCTGCTGAAACTGACCAATCGGTGTCCTTGTAGGGGTGAAATGGGCAGGCTTTTGTTGGAACGTAGGCAAGAAAACTGCAAAATTGGAGATGTTTCATCGGATGTTTCCACCTGAAGCAGTATAGGATGCAGTATATACTTAAGGACACAGTTTATTCGGTGAAAGTAAAGTGAATTACAGTGAAGTTCTTGCACGCTAAGCTAAGATAGAAAGGCTAGATTTTTTTTTTTTTTTGCAAAAAAAAATTAACCAAAGCGTCAAAACGATACCAAACTGAGTGACTGTCAAACAGTGCAGTACACCATACAGTATGGTGCGGCCATTTCCAGCTTTATCCTGCTCTTCCTCAGCGCGCTGTAATTACTTTTTTGTCGTTGTTGTTGTATTTCTTCCAGATACTAAATACTGTCACACCCTCCACGTGATGGACACCCACGGGGACAGCGTGTCCGTGACCAAGCGCTGCGTCGCCCTGGACGACTGCCTGCTCGCCGGCTGCGTGGAGGTCACCGACGGCGGCCACCGGGTGCGTTGGAACAGCGCCCCCTAGCCCACCTCCCCCCCAAAAAATAAATTGATGAAAATCTACAACTCGCTGACGCTCTGGTCTCATTCTCAGACGTGCTCGTCCTGCTGCGAGGGCGACATCTGCAACATGTTGGTGCCCAGGAACGAGAGCAGCGCCGTCTTCTCCTCCACCTCGCCCCTCTCCGGCTCCGCCCACCACCTCTGCCCCGCCCTGCTAAGCTACGCCGCCGCCATTATCCTCCCCGCAGTGGCGCTCCTATGAGCAGCCCGGAAAACTGATCATGACGCTCGGATTTTAAATTATTCTACACACTTCCTGTTTGTGACGACAATTATTATTATTTTTTTTTATCTTTGTAATTTATTTATAATAAAGAGTCAGTATTAGTGTAAGCTTTTTTTTGCATAACCATGCTGTGGCCTCAGTGTATTTGCATTTTTTATATATTAAATTGCTTTTGAAATTCATTCTCGTCTCAATTTTTGGGGCAAAAATCTTTGAAAAGAGTTCCTTTAACTCTGAGGGTTCAAGCTGAAGGTCAGGAGTCCCTGTGTTTCGCAGTGCATCTGATCAACCACTAGTCTAAATATGCAGTATATAATTAATGTAGAAAGTTAAATGACTATTTCAAAGGTCACTTGGCTCAAAAGACATTAAAGGTGAGATTCTCTCAAAAAAAAATTTTAAATATAAGAATAAAACAAATTTGAAGTGTGTTTTTGTGAATGGATGGTGCTTCTAAAATGAGAGGGTCTCACTCCATGTGGGGCAGCAGCACAGACACATTTTTTTTTTTTTAAACAGCTGTTTTACTTCAACCGAGATAAAAGTCTTCACATCTTTGTGCAACAGACAAAAACAATTCGATATCATAATACCAGAGCGTGAAGGTTGTCAGCGGCTCACATGAAGATCCAGCTGCCAAAAATAATTTTGACGCGAGGGCGTGGCCCTCGTAAGTGTGTTTGTTGCCTGAGCGCCTTTTAAAAACAAGGCAAATATAACAATAATAATTATTTTAAAAAAAAAAGAAAAAAAAAAGAGCCTTTTTAAATGTGCAATCAAAGCCCTTTTCAGGGGCTCCTTAAAGCCTGTGGCAGAGGGCGAGCACAAGCGTGGCGTCTCTCGCCAGTCAAGACCAAAGTTCCGGTCTTACATTAGAGTTTCAGTCCGACTTTGTTCACAGTACAACACGCTGTACCCACACTTAGCATACGTCAAACCATAAATAGAGGCCTCCGGTTTAGTAGAAAATCTAAAAAGAAAAAAAAGGGGGGGGCTATTCATCCTCGTCACGTCCGTTTGAAAGTCCACGTAGTCTTGCGATGGCGGCGCTGTGGGCCGGCGCGTTGGTAAAAACCGTTCCCACGAAGAGCGGCGCCCCCTTCAGGACGTGCCGGATGACTGTGCAGGAGCCGGACGCTTCTATGTGGAAGCCGAGGTGTCTCAGGTTCTCCTCCGTCTGCAGTGCTGTTTGGCTTAATGGGGACGCGAAGAACTGCAAAAGGGAAGAAAAAAACAAACAACAACATTAAAAACGTTGTATTTTAAAACATCTCTCAGTTGTTATCGAAGGCCTTTGTAGCGTCCCTCACCGCCGATCCGGTCGTGGGGTCGATGAAGTCCGCCCAGTAGCCTGCCGTCCACAGGGAGAAGCACATCTCCTTGGCGCCGCTCACAAACTGCAGCGAGGAAAAAGAAACAGAGGTCGACATCGTCAAATAAATCCAAAACACAAAAAAAACACAAAAAAAGGGTTTGGAATTCGACGGTGCCGACCTTCTGGAGCTGCTGCTCCTGGTCCGGCTGTGCCGCCACTGCTGCCATCGCCACCGCCTCCTCCTCCTCCTCCTCATCGCTCTGGCCGCTTCTTTGTGTCACCGTCACAACTGTGATGGCGTTGGCGGGCGCCGAGGGGAACAGCGGCTCCAGTTCTGACACATAAAACACAGGATTGACCGTCGGTGAAGCCGATTGGCTCGTGTGTTTTCGGGTGAACTTAACGTGAGCCGCTGCCACCCACCTTTCCTCAGGAGTTCCGGGCAAGAACTCACAGCACAGTCGGTTCCAGCCGGGCTGAAGTACTGCTCGGCCTTGTGGACTCTTGTCGATATCGGACCCAATTTGTCCTGGTGAGACACACACACGCGTGCACGTTGAAGGCGACAGTGTGGATTTATTGAGAATGTACGCTTTGGATGAACACACACACAGACACACACAGACACACACAGACACACACACACACACGAACACACACACAACTTACATGGAACTCGTTCACAAACTGCGCCAGGATGAAATGATGCCTCTCGGAGCTGCTGGGGGCTGTCAGCACGTCAGGCACCGTCTTTCGGGGCGGCGACTTCTTCTGTTCCGTCACGCCCTCCAGGTGGCAGTCGAAACCAACGTTCCCAGGGAGCTGAAACCGTTGATCCTGAGGTCCGAACGGTCCCATGTTCTCGTCAGGCCACACGGTCCTGGGGCCTGGTAGGTAGAAGAGCAAATACATATTCAGCTGATGATGATAACAGCCTTTTCAATATCCAGATATGTTATCTAAACCCTCGCAGGAAACACTTGATTAGGTATAAAGCAAAACATTTACACTGGCCAGGTTGATGGAGACCAGTCTCACCTGAGTCTGTGGGTGATACAGTAACATAGGGCTCGTCTGAGCTGGCAGCAGAAAAGGTTCTGGTTCTGACCACGCGGAGGGCCGACAACGCCTGATAGGCTGCCGCCTGGGAGATGACGAGGCGGCCTCGCCCACACAGCACCTGCAATGACACCGGCTGCTGTCAAACACAGACAATATCTGTGAAGGGTCTCAGTCATCCAGGTCTTCTTAAGGTAGAATTGTTAAGTTAGGGCAACGCCTCTCATCCGAAAGGCTTCTTCAGTTCTAAAAAAGGGGTTGGAGAGTCCCAGGTACGTCTTCAAGATCACAAGAACAAGTCCAGCTGCCCTAACTTAACTCTTCTACGTCAAACAAGGACATAAACTTCAGCTAAAGCGGAAAGGTGGGTTAGTTTAAGATGAGAGGAAACATAAAACAGACCACGTAAGCAAATCACTTTCACATATGGGTCAATATCACTATAAGGTGCCTTTGAGACTTCCAAATGTCCCCCCAACAAAGCAGAGATTTTCCATTTAACTTCACATTTATTGTATTAAGTAGATGTTATGCTGTTAGAAATGCATGTTGGTCAAGCTCCCACACTTTTTATAAATGAACTGCAAGCAGACAATGTACATGCAAACCGCAAAATATGTCAACCCTGTCATGGACAATTTCAAAGTAGAATAAATACATTAAAATTACATAGTGATTATAAAATGTGTATTTTCAGAAAGCTATTTAGTCATTTTCTCAACACTATGTTTTAGTTAATGGGAAAAGTATTTGGATAGTTGTGAAATTCTGGCAAACTATTTGTTTCTCTATAAAATCAGCGAGAATCTCTTCTAAATAAAATCTAACAACAAATATATCTGGTCAAACTTTCCAACAATACTATTTGGCCCTAACTTGTTTATAAAGGAATCACACAAAGAGTTTGCTAACTTATGAAAATATATTATATATATTTTTTTGAACATGAAAATAACAGAGTGGACAGTAACATGACAGGGTGGACCTTTGGAACTCATACCTTGATAAAGACAATTCAACATATTCCTGTAAACACCTTAATTGGGAGTCTGTATAGCATGTACTGTTACAAAATGTCTGTAATAGCTGTTGAAATACATGTAACATTGTCAGCATGTGGCCTAAACTATGCAAATGTCCTTCCTGTTATGAACCATGTCCACCCTGTCATGGAAGGATTGCTGACAGGGTGGACAATGACAGGGTGGACATTTTTGACTAATATTAGCATTTAATTAGCACACGTGGACCTTACAGCTATCTAAACGATCCAGTTAGCGAGAGGACTGTGTGCTGTTTAACACATATATTTTGAATTTCTGAAAAGTTTTTATATCAATTGATATTTCACCATGACAGGGTGGACATGTTAAGCTTGACAACATCAAACTACACATCAAAAATTATGAAAATTACAAAAAATAAGAGTAAATATTTACTCTGCAACTAGCCACTGTTTCAGTCTCCATTGAAGAAAGGCAAAATGCTGCTTGTGATGTCACTGAAAACATCATTAGGTTTCGTAAAGGGGCAGTTAGCCCAAAATGACGCAACAGCGTGTGGGACATGCCAAAATCATGTACATCCAAAAGAAAAAAATGGTAAAAAAAAATTAAGTAAACACATTTCAAGAGACATTATTGTACTGATGTGTGTGCAAACCTTTGGTCACTTATAGTAAGACTTCAGAGTTTAATTATTCTGCTGCATTTTCATGATGACTGAGTTATTCTGATGGGGACACCAAAGGCACTTTATAATGATATTGACCCATATACCACGTGCTTGAACGCAGCTGAACACAATGATACATACAATCAATACCACACAGAAGAATTAATGCCTGTCAAAACAGTGATAACATCCTCATAGGAGTCCAGACCTTGGCGAACACATGGAAGGTACAGTTAGCCCTGGACTGCTAATAACACATGGGTGACTATGGAGTCTCACTTACGCTGCTGGACATTTTCTCTGCTTCTCCGTCTTCTTATCTGCGGGCACAAAAGAGCGACGAATGAAGATGTGAAATTCTGAAATTGGAGCAAGTTGACGGCTCCTTTCCAGAGATAAAGGTGTGCTACCCAGACCTAGCGCATGCTAGCCGACCCGGCATGATGCAACAACTGCGTGGAGAGGTGACTAACGGCAGCGAAATCAAGTCGGAATTGTTGCGGAATGTTTAAACGTGCACTTTGCAAAGGTGTTACTCTTACCGGGGTGTTGACTGGCGACGGGTCAACCGCGAATGGGACCGAGGGCTATTTGACCGGCTAGCTGGGCTGTGCTAGTTTGAACACGTCGAGCTCAAATCAGCTGACACCTTGTTTTGACAATTTCACGTCGCACCACGTTGACCGCAGACCTTCCACATGTCACGCAACTCTATGCAAGCACGGGGCACGTAAGTGCTCCTCACAAGACGAGGCCGTACGAGCGGACGGAAGCTGTCAACTTGTTTGTTTTTTAACCAAAGGACATGTTGTTCTTACCAGGAAAGTGCACGTCCGCTGCTGCGCTTACGTAAACCTCACAGGAAATGACGAGTGAGTGTTGCGCATGCGTAGTTTGCTTAAGGCGTACTCGCTCAACGGCATCAAAAATATTTTTGTTCATGATTATTGTTTAAATTGTGTATCTCAGTCAACAATTCTAAATAGTATATACATTTCTTTTATCTTTTTTATTTTATTTTTAAATTTATTATTAATACACAATACAGCAGATTTTACCGGCTTCCGCCCATTCCATATTTCAACCACGAGATGGCAGCAGACAACATCTAATAAATAATGACAAACATAAAAAATCTCGCTGCACTTCTCTGCACGACATGGCCTAAAAGTCCAGTTCTTAAAGCAACTCTAGGTAACTTTTCGACCATAAAATTATGATTCCAAACTCAGTAAAGCGGTAGATAAACGATTAATAGGATCAATGGTGCCACCTCGGCAGCGAGAGGGGGGGGGTTGTGCCGTCTTTAACTGCGCTGTGTAACTTTCACGCACGACCCGGCACGCCTTCCTGCCTTACATATAGGACGAACCACTTTACGGCAACGTCACACGTTTATTTAGAGGCGGTCTTAGCCAGCGGCCAATTGGATTTTTCATCATTTCAACTTGCAACATAGCGGAGCCAGCTCGGAAAGGAAAGAGGGTTTTGTCTGAGGAGGTAAAGAAAAGGAAGAGGGAACATGATTGAGCACAAGCCCGGACTCAAATAAATATTGCATCAGCTTACACTCAGTGGCGTGAGCTGAGAGAGGAAAAGGGGTTCAAAACTGACGGCGACCTAGCCTTGATGCTTCTGCACGTTGGCTACGACGTTATTGTCAATGTCTGTTTTGCATTTCGTATTGGTGTTTTTCCTGAACACATACGAGCGCTCCAGCTAGGCAGCTATTTGTATTTTCCCCACATCAATAAACTAGCGCTGCAGCGTGTTTTCTTCGTCGCTTCGCCTTTTCCACCGGATCAATGCGACGTTGCGTCGTCTGAACAGTTGTTGTAGGCATTACAGCTACACGAGTTTATAACCTGTTGTAATATTATAGCCATACACTATCCTTGTTTGTGTAATTGTAGTTGTCTGTCACGTTCAAAAGAACAATATAACAATATTTAAAACAAACAAACATGTAACGCATGTTACTTTACCTTGTCGGTGGACATATTTCCAAGCGATTCTTCAGCCGGCTGTGTCAGCAAACCCACGTGAAGGACTGGTATTTTTCCTCTTTACGACACCGGCACAGAGTATTTGCGGTTCTCAACCAGCAGGGAGTAGTAACGAGTCCAAGTTACCTAGAGTTGCTTTAAGCTTGTGATTATTGTGCATGATTTTAAAGCTTTTTTCAGAGACGAATTAAACGTGAATATTATGGGAAATGGCAATAATAGTATTAAACGCTATGCAGATAATGCACTCTGCGGCATTTATAAATCTAGCGCACTGGATTAAGTCACTTTTCAGAACAACTCACATGCTGCTGCTCTTTTTTTGTGTGACAAATCTAAAAACCTAGATGCAAACAAAAGTAATCGTACAGGGCAGTTCTCGGCCAAGAAACTGGGACGTGCTCAGCAGAAATCCCTTCGCATTTAATCGATATAGCTTTTTTTTTTTCTTCTTTAAAGTAGAATGGAAGAATTGTCCGGGCAGTATCGCTGCTGTCAGAAGGACAAGGCCAAGGACGGCTGGCTGAGAGGAGCATTTTGCAGGCGTCGACACATCTCCTTTAGCTCACTCGGGCCAGGGAGTGATGGACACTTTCCCTGAGCTGACGCGATATCTCGCGGGACTTTACCCCGGGAACACAACACTGAGGCTATTAAAACATTGCAAAGCTCTGCTGTGAAACTCGATGGGACAGTTTTAACAGCAAGCCACTATTCCGCAACGTTTTCAGCCCTCACGGGAGGTACACAAACACACGTACGGACGCACACAAACATCAGAAAGTAGCCATAGCCCATAGCATGACTTTGTCACCTCAGACACTCCCATTAGCGTCATTGGTAAGCAGTGATATGAGGAATAATCTTTATCGTGGGTTTTCATAAAGGGCCACAGGTATAGTATGTGAAAATTGTGACGATTCCTCAGCATAAACGGAAGAGAAAGCCCTGTTTCCTCGATTACATGAAAGCTTGCTAGCCATAGCAACAGCAGCTACGGTTGCCGGGGCCATTGATATATTCTTTATACAACACTATACATTATATTTAATATATTTAGTATGTAATATTTGTACAACAATAAATATAGACTCGGCCAATATGGCGGCGCGGCAATTTCCTTCAAGTGTCCACTCGAGGTACTGCGCCCCAAAAGGCCAATTTTTCTCATCGAAAGCAACATGAAATACATATATACATACACACTGTACATACATACACACCTGTAAAAGGATTGATGGTACACCTCTGAACCAAATCATGAACTTTTGATCTTAACACCGTTTCATTTCAGACTAAAATAGACAAGGGACAATTTTTTTAGGAGTATCACATTTTTTTATGATAACTTTTTTTATCCATCTTCTTATTATATGAATTGCAGTCAGAAATTCCATGGTTTCCTTCTTACGTACAGTATTCTTATCCTGTTTGCAAAATGTTTCTACGTAGATGTGGCTGCGCAGGCTCATCGCATCGTATTTATCATTTATGACAACATAATTATGTTTCTTTTTTTCAGACAAAATTACACAAGGGGGGAACCTTGTTTAATAAATATCTGTTTGATCAATAAACGCTCAAAAAAAAATTCCATGTTCATAATACATTGAGCGTAATCCTTTCCTACGTACATATTCCCTCGTACGGAGAATGTTTCATTGTTGATAAAAAAAATAAATAGTCACTCATTTTAACCGTATGTCATTGCATTCATACGTCATAGTGATAGCATCCACATCAGCGTCCGTAGTTATGCGGAAATTACGTTATCAGGAACTATAGGCGGAGACCTCAAAGTCCATACTGACAGTAATAAATAAATAAGTAAATATAGAAGTGTTTGGTAACCTGTCCCGCCAGATACAGTGTTTTCTCTATTATTTGGATTTATATTTATTGCATGCATTGATGAAGGACAAACAAACAGATTAAAGCACAGACATTTTATGGATTTTATGTATGTATGTATGTATGTATATATATATATATATATATATATATATATATATATATATATATATATATATATATATATATATATATATATATACATATATATATATATATATATATATATATATATATATATATATATATATATATATACAGGTACTACCCAGAATATTAGAATATCCTGAAAAGGTTGCTGTATTTCTGCAATTCAACTTAAAAGGTGAATTTGACATATTATATAAAGGAATAATATGCAAATCAATATATTTCAAGTTTTTATTTCTTTGGATTTTGCTGATCAGGTCTTGCAGCTTAAAAAAAAACCCTCAAATTTTATAATAATTTTCTGAGTTTGCTGATTAAGATTTTCAGATTATTAAAACCACAAACCCACAAAGTTACAAGGAACTGCTTGAGACGTCAATTTGCGTGTAATGCTTAATAAAATTTGTTGGTTTCATCTTTTATGTTAAAGTGCCAAAATAAAACAATTTTTACTTGATATTCTAATTTTTCGGGTAGTACCTGTATGTATAGCTATGTATATATATGTATATATATATATATTTCAGTTTCACACATTTAGGACTGGTTGCCTGTATCAGCACCCCATCAGTTGTGCTGATTCCCTGACTAATGAGTCAGTCAATGGTCTCTTTCCTCAGTGTATTTTAGGAAAGCGAGACTTGCAGGATCCGGCCGCGTCTAAGCCCTAATTGTGTATGTTTAAAGCTTAAACTTGTCTTGAAATCCAATTGATCCCTAGCCCTCGGCTGCTGTCCGGCGCTCACTGTCAGCTCTTTGTTTTCTCCTCGCTCATTAATAAAAAGCTCAGGGCTACTGACATTTGCATTTTCTCATTACAGGCACATTGGCAGCTGTAATCAAACTGGACCCGTCGGGGAGGCGTCGTTAAATACAGGTACGTGTGTAGCATCGCCCTTGAAAGCAATGTGCTCTTCCAGTACTTGCAAAATTCTGCTTTTTTAAAACCTTGGGTGCAAAAAATTGTTTTGCCAAAGAATGTGCAGGAAGCTGGTTTGTTTTGATGTGCAAGCAGCGCAAATGTATGCCATCTAGTATTGAAAATATACCACAGATGTACCGAATATAACTCCTCAATGACTTTTCTGAATTATTAGCATTTAGACCAGAGTTCCACATTTCTACATTACGGTACAATGATTACTGTCAGGACCCAACGTACATCATTCCAGATTAGCTTCTTCGTGCTTTTGGGGTTAATGTTACATTCACCCCAAACACTCATTTTTGTATGTGGGGAAGATTTCCGAATTGACCTCCTTGTAAGTTTGTGAAAACAGAACGTTTTCAGTGGGGCATTGACAGAGTCTGGAAACCCTGTCCTCATTTGAGTATAAACAGGTTGCCGCCACCTCATTAACCGCCACAAACCCCAGGCTGGCGAACAGGATGTAGTTGAGCATTTTGGTGCTCATGCCAATGCTCACAGCGCTTTGGAATACATTTGGAGAGAAAAAAATGAGCACCAGGTGCAATTACGAGGGGCAGGGACTGTCGTGGAACCTCAGGAAATAGCAACGACTGGGGTTTTACCCAAGTTGAATAAAGCCCTGAAGAGATATTGAAAAAAAAAATGCAAGAATAATGATGTGCAACCAGAAATAAAAATCAAAAAACAAAAACGCAATCAGTGCTATCATTTTAACCTGAGAAAACGTGGCACTAACAAAAAGACGTTGATACTCTACGCACTAGTCTGTAGCGATGCTAACTCCCTCTTTAGCACCCTGTCAACGCAGGTCAACATTCAGTACCTGTACAAATCCAAAGGAAATAGTTCCTGTGGTCACTATAGCAACAATAGCAACTATATCGCAATGCCACAATATCCCTAATCCCCCCCCTTGGCGATGGTGCGGGTCAGAAATAACGACGTGACGTTAGCGTTAGCCCCTCGCATCTGATGCTCATTTGTCAGAGCGCTGCGCCGGAAACGCCCCTAGCCATGGTGTCAGTCCCGCTGAACGGTGCAATCAGGCCCCTTCTCTCCAGTTGCTAGCCCTAGGGCCCTGTGGTCGCTAATGAGGTAGCAGTGGGTGTTGCCGCGGCTGCCTTTACAGTGCACGCATATCATTATGCCTAATGCGCCGGGGGGCCCCCTGAGCTGAGCTCTCGCTGCACACGTCTGCACCAGTCAACCTGTAACTGACAGTCATTCAGAGCAGGTCGCAATACCCCTGGTATGTTTCTCCCGGCCTTTTCCCGGACACATCATACCTGAAAACGGCAGCAAAGGCTTCATTAGGAGCCGGCTAAGTAGTAATTACGGGGAAGATAATTACAGCGTGGCGTGAGCATCGTTTTCAGCTTTCGCATATCTCCAACGCAAAGAGCCGTAATGGCGTTTTTTGTGATTCCGATCGCACTCCCGGCCGTCAGCTCAGTGGAGGAAAGACGGAGCGCAGGGGCTAAAAATAGAAGAAGAAAAACCCTGATTGCTTGTGCGTCTCTGGCCGTCCCGGAAAAGAGATTAGAAAACTTCCCCCCTGAACGCTACGCGCAGGTTATTATACGAAGCGGCACCTGGGCTCCCTTTGCAACGGTTAGCTGGAAGCGAGAAGATGCTGCTACTGCACAACCGGAGCGGTGAACTGCCGACGGAACAAGTTCGATTCAGTGGTTTATCGTCATTGTTGTGGAACAACAGTGAGAAAATATTGGAGGCATTCCCATCTTTATATAGTCAGATAGTAATAATTGCAAGTCCATGATAAAACAACAAACAAATCCAAGTATATGTCGCTATTTCCATATTGACAACCAGTCATTGTTAGTCTTTTTGCAACCATTTTTGGCGGTCCCTAGTGGCCAGATGATAAAATGCCGGGTTGTTGTTTTTTTCCTCTAGCATGTTGGCCTCTTTTTCTGAAACCAGAAGCGTTGTCGATCTTTATATACCCTCAGTTGTGTGGTGACTTAAAACCTCAACCACCTCAATGTTTATGCCAAAACTATAGCATTTATTTAATAATAATTTTTTTTTATTTCCATTTTCTGTAAAAAAGTCTGGCCCCTGTCACCATGTAGGAGTTATGAGCCCTGCCAGGAGCCTGGAAAACATCCTCCACAGTTACAGAGCAGAAAAATACAAGAACAAAACGTACACAAATTCCCTCAGCGATGAGCAAATGTTTAATAGTGTCGGGAGGTCAGCAGAAGGGCCGCTGGCACGACAGAGCTCTGAGAGTCACTTTGTAACAGAATGTGTCTTCGCAGTGTGAACCAACAGCACCGCGATTGCAACAGAGCAGATTTCCATCCCTCTCATCTCCCTCACGCCTTTCAACCAGGCCTCCATCTCGCATTCTGTCCTCCGCCGGAGAAACAGCGGCTCAACGAATCCACCAATACGATTAACTACCTCTGCCCCGGGGATGTGCGAAAGATGTTTGCCGAGCTAAAACTTTAATTCTCACGGAGCTTCCAGCCCGCGCGAGTGCGTGCATGCGCCTGCACGCGCCTGTCATCTTTCAGCGAGCGCAGATAGCAGAGGGGTGACATTTCTGCAGGCACGTAAAACCCCTGCCAGTGTCTCACAGCACTGTCTGTTTGGATTACAGCGGCGCGTCAACACGGAGAGCTCGCCGAGAGTAAAAATATCCTCCCCTGCTCCCCTTCACATCGTCTGATGTCGGTGGAACGGGAGTAAAGCGGAATGAAACATGACTCCGGCGGGTTTTAAAAGCGGGCTGGTGGGGACCAGCCGGTCACAAGTCGCGTTTGGGGTTTGACGCGTGCGTTGAAAGCCACGCAACCAGTTGAACTCAAGTGCATCTGTTCCAGGGAGCAGCTTTGGGCCTCGTTGGATTTTCTGGTGTTGTATTTAAATCATTGTGAAATAAAATGGGCAGATTTTTTTGAACCTATTTGGAATATTAAGTTAGTTGCGAAACCTTTTTCTGTAGGATTTGTTTTGCAAAATGCAAGAGTTTTTGAGGTCAGATTTACGGTGGCCGACAAGGGCCAAACACAATACAACTGCCTAATGCAAAAACAGCTGCAGGTATGGAAAAGATGCATTCACAAACACAAACACAAGTCTAAACAAGGTACAAAAGTAGAATTGTGGTGCAATTTCGGTGTTTGGCCCTTGTCGGCCACTGTACAGATTTTAGCTGTATGGGGGTGCTTGCCTGCTAAAGATCACAAAATGTTTCTGAAAAATTGTTTTGGATAGTAAAAAAGAGTTCAATTTTCTACCAGCGATGTGGCTGATTTAATGATAAAAGATCACAAAATGTTTTCACTATTTTGAAGACCGCACACAAAATCAATGTAAAACTAACACAATAAAAAAAGAAAAAGAAAACAGGATTCCATATCAGGTTCCCTTGCGTTGAAAGGTGCAACAAAGCATCAGTTTAGCATGAAGCTCAAACCCAAGCATTTTTGTTGCAGGAGGCTGAAAACACAAGGCTAAATAATTTTATTTTCTGTAAAGTTTTGTGTTTGATAATAATAGTTTTTCCACCAGCGAATGTGGCTGATTGACCCAAGACGCCGCTGTGGTGACAGTGGTGTGCAATGAAGCTAGTTGCAGGTTCCCCGTGTGAGGCGTGATCTGTATCGACGCGTTCTCCTGCTTTAAGGGATGATCTGTTGCCACCGCCGACCACATGGGGCTGAACATATGTACACATCGGCGGAGGAGGAGGCGGCAGGAAGCAGATATTGCTGCCGCGATCCTTTATGATTAAGATGTTTTTTTCTTCGCCCCTCGGCTGCTGCAGGACCACCCAACACGACAGCGAGTCATGTGACGCACCACGCGGCTGGAACAATTAAACGTGTGAATTAGCCTCGAGGCGGTGGAGTGGGGGGTAAAAAAAAAAAGAAAAAGTGTCGGACGTGATTAGACGCGCGAGCGATGCTAATGGGAGGAGACTGCTGGAGGCGCTCCAGCAGGTTCATGAGTTCATCAAGCTGCCGCTCGGGGTCTGATTTAACCCCTCATGGTTGGAGTCACACGGCGGCATGATATCGCGCCAGAGGGCGGCAATGCAGGGGGGTGTGAAGCACCTTTAAAAGACAAAGAAAAAGAAAAAAATCAAAGGTTGGAGATCTGGGTCACATAACTATTTAATGATATTATTATTATTATTTTTTTATTAGCAATTTAGACGAACTATTTATTTGTCTGTATATTAAAAAACAAAATCAAGCCTGTTTTTATCTCTGCTGCATTTTGAAACACCATTGTTTCCTTCACAATGTATTTGATCTATTCTCTGCACATTAAGCACAAAAAACCTCCTGAAAGTCTTCAGGAAACAGACTTTTTGTCCGGTCCGTTCTCTCCTCCCCTCCTCTTCCCCTTCAGGCCTCTTTAACTTTTGCTCTATGGCGTCTTCGGCTGAGGCCGTGTGACATCGAACCAGCGAGGCACATGTCCTTTTCCTTTGTCGCTAATGACTCACACTGTAAAACACAACAGGGCCACACTTGACTGGTCCTTTGTGTTCATGCGTTTGTGTGTGTGTGTTTTCCCAGTCTGCAGGCAGGATTACAGTGGGGAAAGCGACGGAGCGTGACCGCGTTACTGGGGTTGTCTCCTGGCTTTGTGCCTGAGTACAGTGCAGGAATGTGTGTGTGTGTGTGTGTGTGTGTGTGTGTGTGCGTCCAGACAAGGTGAGGGTGCCGACCTCCCCGATCAGACAGGTGCAACGATCCGACCAGCATTGACCTAATTCGGGAGTTGGGTATCGCCGATCTGCTCACGTTACCGTCAGCAAACCTGCGCGGCGTTTAAATTCCCCCGCAGCTGTTTGGCGGCGACAGGCGGAGAGAGTTGTGATGGGTGGCGGGAGGGGAGGGTTGTCCAACTTTTGGGGGGTTTTACTACTATATCTTTTTAGAGATTTTTTTGGCTAAAAAAAAGTTTTGATTTGTTTTTGCAGGAGTTCCTGGGTTGTGCAACGCACCAACTGCACTCCAGACATCGAGGCGATTGAGGGCTCCAAGTATGAGGATAAATAAAAATGTTACGTAATTCCATTGGAACGGTTTCATTTTAATTATCTAAAAACAGCAACCAAATTGATAACGATAAATAATAAATATAGATATTAATTACTTGAAGAAAAAAAATAAAATCTTTTTGTTCCTTTTAACCTTCATACCAACAATGAAATTAGCCAGTAATATTAATGTAAAATGAAGAGTCTTGTTAGGATAAAAACAGTGCCAAGGAGTGCCAAGTCCAATTAAAGAAGTGCTGAAAAAAAGAAATCTCAAAAGAAAAAAATATGAATAATGAGTCAATGAAAAACTAAAGTAATTGAAGGTAGTGAAACAATTTTTTTCTTAGCTGTCTTTGTACAAAAGGCAAGAATGTTGAGGTGAATCACGCAAGACTTTTTTTTTCCCTTTCCCATGATGCCGTGCCAAAGACGCATGTTTAAGGCTGATTCTTATGTCTGAGCACGTGCACTAGCACCGCGCTTTTCAGGGGGGACTTGCATCAGTGTTATGTATTTCATCTCATCCAATCCGGGCACCTCATGAATATGAATCGGGGTAGGGAGGGCGATGGGGGCGGCCGTATTGATTGGGCCGATCTTCCCCAAAGGTTAAAGTCATCCATCAGGTCCAGGAGTCACACTGAATGAATTTGACTTCATAAAAAACAAACCCACATGTGGCTAGAATCGCATTGTCCCGCTCGAGGAAACAGGAAGTTAAACTGAGAAATTATATCTTCACAGGGTGAAAAAAACACCAACAACTACAACCCGTGGTAAAATAATAATTTTCCGATTGGGGAACATGAACATTAAAATGTATCCTTTCTGGATATTTGTTCCCCACTCTGCTCTTCTCTCAGTGGATTAGGCCAATCGATTCACCCACAATGCACTGAGAGGTCAAGAATCGGCTGTTTGTCCAATCAATGGCCACCTTGTGACTCACTGTCTGGCTAAAGATCGACCAGCAGCGGCGGTGAAAAAACTCACGACGGCCAAAGGCCCAGAATTGGCCGGGATCTCCCGAGGCGGAAATCGCAAATCAATGTCGAGAGAGAAGTGATGATGGATGCCGGCGGCCCGGTTTGTTATGTTGCGCCCGCGGACGGAGGCGAACCTGGTGATGGACAAAATCCCAAAAATTTAATATCGTGATATATTTGTCCCAGCCAAATATTGCGATATCGGATAATATCTTGTATCGGCCCGGGCCGAATGAAGAGAACCATTTCAACCGTCAGACCCAGGGAGGGCATTTTCATGAGGCGTGTCCCTTTCTTGTTCCATCTTGTTCTTTTAAAAAAAATATATTGTTCCTTTAATATATTTATTCTTCTTCCTAACCAAACCATACTGAACAAACAGTGATGGTTTGGTCACTCGGTTTGCTAGAGGGTCTTTTTGCCAGAATATATGAACTAAAAGCCAAAAACGTACCCATCACTCTTTGTGTTTAAAACCCCTCCTCCACCCCCCAAAAAAAATACATTAATGCATCCAATAACGCACCTCATGCAAGGCTGATGATTTCCAAATGTGTTGCAGGTGGAATAAAAAGCGACCTCACCCAGGCCTGACTAATAACTGCTTTGCAAGCAACATCAGAATGGAAAAACACAGGCACGCACGCACGCACGCACGCACGCACGCAAACAAACACAGAAATGATGTTGTGTAGATTACATCTAAAAGGCTGGGATGTGCTGCAGCGGCAGCTGCATGAAGGAGGTAAATAGGCTTTGACAGCACCGCTCAGCTGGGCCGGGCATCGTGTGTTTTAGAGGGCGTGCACGACACACACATACAACACACACACACGCACACAAATGAACACACATCATTTTCAGTTAGATGTGAATCATATTTTTGGATTTTTTTTTTATATATATTCCAGAAAAGTTGATGGCTGGTCTGCAGATGCTGGAGTTTAAAATTGGAAATGAAAATACGAGGTTGTGGCAGCTGAAATCATTTTTCAGCCCGTCAGTCTTTGTATTTATTTAGCGGCTGATTGGCCGATTAAAGACCATAGATAGAAAAAGACAGCGGAAGCTGCTCGCAGCTGGAGGTTCTTCCACTGTGGTGGGGTTCATCAGAGTAAATCGCTATTGGCACGCAGGGGGGAGGGAGAGACTTTTCTCATTGGACGGCGTGCAAAGACTCTAAACCGCTCCATCGGCGTTAGTCGATCGAGGCTAACAGCCTGCTAGCTTCTTCAGATTTAGCTTGCAATCAGGTGTGTAAAACACGATGGATTCAAACAAAAGTGCTTTGAAGCGTTTTCTTCATTCGTCCGGGGAGTCGGGGAGTGACTTTGATTTGTATTTCTTCTATTTTTTTCACCCAATAGCTGCAATATCTGAAACGTGCAGAGTTTCACAGATTGTGTGTCCTTGTGCGATTCTTCGCCGAGACAATCGCTCGATCAAGGTCGTGACGAGTCGCCGCCCTCCCCTTACCGCCCTGTCCCCCTCCTCCCAGTTAATTAAGTCAACCGTCTGGATGCGGCGGATGTGTGGAATGCATTATGTCCCGCGCCGGCCGAGGAGCCTTGAGCGACCGTTGGTCACATGGCTGCACTGATCGCATGTTTTCAGTGAGGTCCCGCACGTCTTTACTTTTTAATCCAAATGTTTTTATTGAGGATTTTTTTCCCGAATACATTATGATTATGACAAACTATGCAGTCAATGGGTCATTGCAAAGGTGAACTTGTGGCAGGATGTATACAAGTATGTGCAAAGGATATGAACACCTATAAGAATGAAGGGCAATGTCATTATACACAAGTCACTATAGATACAAGAAAAATATATACTGCATGTATCAGGTTTTTAAAAAAAAAAAGAAAAAGTAACCTTTGCCTCTGCACACACACACACACACACACACACACACACACACACACACACACACACACACAGGCAGAGTCTCGCCCTGCATTGCTTATTCATACGCAAACAAAAAGAAATGCGGCTGGCAGCGGTGGGAACATGAAGGTCAAGGACGGACGGTGACTCCGGAAAAGACATTTGCAAGCTGACGGGCTTCTCCCCCCCCGAACAAGGGAGGCAAGGAAGACGAGGTGGAATGAAAGGAAGCCATCAAGAAGTGGCAGCAACAAGGGTACAGATTGGCCGAGAGAGAGAGAGAGAGAGAGAGAGAGAGAGAGAGAGAGAGAAAGTGAGAGAGAGCGAGAGAGAGAGAGACGAAGAGAGCGCCTCCATCAGCGCTCCTAAGCCTCCAGGTGGCGTGCAAACAAGCGTGAATTCCGCCAGAGTGCTTCCCTTTGTTACCAGGGATGGAGCGGAGGGGCGGAGGCGCCTGGGTGGAGGTACGGAGGGTCCTGGCAGGGACAAAGGTGGACAAACATCCACCTTTGTCCCCCTTCCTTTCGTTGACTGAAGAAAGAAGGTGTGAAACAGTCGGGTTGTGTGTGTGTGTGTGTTGGGTGTGAATTCTTTTTTCCAATCTGCAACCAGCAGCCGAGGCTCACTCAATTCACCCTGGCGTGAGACAGCGGCGGCGACCTCCACGTCCCGCTATGCTCCCTCTAATCCCCCCCGCTCCTTCCCCCAGAGGACGGCGGGTCCTCGAACCCAGCACGAGCCGATTGATGCCCCCGCCCCCATATCTCCCACCCTCCTTTCGCCTCCCCGCCCCCCCTCCAACCCCCCCCCCCCCCACCAATGCACGACCTCATGTTTGACAAGGATGACAGCAAATCCATCCTCCCTGCGTTTTTCCATTCCACCACCCCTGCTGGGTAAATTTGTTTCTTTTTTTTTCTTTAAACATCTTAAATGAATAAAATAATGAGATTTCTCCTCGAAATCCTCGCACTTTCCTTCCCGCAGAAAATTACACAAATTGTTGCGTGTCGAGTGCAGTAAGACGTGCGACAAACAGAAACAGCAGCTGGCAACCAAACAGCGTTTTTTTTTGTTTTTTGTTGGACATGTTGAGATTACGTGTTTTTTCACACTTTTTTAAAAGAAAAGAGTCTATGCGTCGCTTGCGGCTTTGTCAAAGAGTCCAATGATATCATTTATCTTGGCGCCCAAATGAACCAAAAAAAAATACAAAAAAACAAACAAAAAACGTCGCTTCACGTGCAGGAAGCATGCGTGTGAAACACATGCAAATCGGATCAAATCTGACGTCAAAATCTCAAGGCTTCAAAAAGATCAGGCGACGCCGCACAATCGCCCCTAAATGCGGCGTGAACTGATGAAACAGACCCGTCTAAACAGGCAATAAGAGGCCTTATCAACTCGGCAAGATATCATTTCCAGCTTCCTGGGGGGGTCTGGTGGGGGTTGGGGTGCAACATGCCACCGCTCATTTAATCTACAACGTCCCTGCGACGCTTTTGCCTCAAAGAGGCGGCAAACACGCCAGGGAGGGGAGAAGAAACGCAACTCGGCTTTCATTAAGTCATCAGCGGGGGAGCGGAAAGCAATCGGCGCCCGACGGGTAAAACAACTAGCATTAGCGGTAGAGTTTAAAAACAGTCCAGCATCTCTTGATGGAGCTTCTGTAAAATCAGCCCTGTGTGATGTCATAAAGGGCTGTCATCATCCCCACGACCAGAGGTGGGAAGCAACAAAGTACGAATACTTTGTTACAGTACTTGAGTTGATTTTTCAGCGTCCATACTTTACTGGAATATTTCCTTTTCTGACAACGTTTTACTTTTACTCACTACATTTGTACACAAATGTCTGTACTTTCTACTTATTACAGTGGAAAAACATACTCATTACTTTCGTGTTTAGCAGTATTTAAAAAAATAAACAAATTTTTTTAAAAGCAAATTGTTGTTGCTTAAAATTGAGCTATTTGAACTACACCGTTATGTAGTTTAATATGAAAGAGGATCGCAGATTTAAAGGGAGGTTATTTTACAGTACCTCAGATTTGGGGTTAGTTAGTCCAGATTTTTCTATTGTTTTATTAATGGCATTTCTTTTCTTTTTTTTTTACTTTTTACTTTACATTTCAGAACCTGTACTTTCTTACTTTTACTTGAGTAAAGAAGTTGAATCAGTACTTTTACTTTTACCAGAGAAAAATGTTTTTTTTAAGCACAGAATGTAAAACTTTTGCCACTTCTGCCCACGACTGCTACCCCTGTAAAGTTAGCATTAGCCTGCCGTTTATATCCTTCCCCCCGCTAAACATAATTTAGCGGCCTTGAGTGGTAAAGCTGGCGATTCTTTGAGGGAGGCCGTTAACAGAGGGCTAACAGGCCGACTTATGCTCCGCTAGGTGGCTAATAAAGGTCGGTAACGCGGGAGCTTTCGACAGCAAACGATCGGGGCGATACGGTCGTCGACCCCCCCCCACGTGTTTGATCCATGATGTTTCAAAGACGTCTCTGCTCCGCAGCGCCCGCTGAGCGTCACAGGGTGTGACAACAGGGGCTGCGGGCTTAGGGGGGTTGCGGCGCTCGGCTGTGACACCCTGTCGGTCCGCATCAGTGTCAGCCAGCCCGCTCAGGGGCGTCGAGGAGGAGGAATGGAGCAGCGGCATCGACACCTGCCGCATCTGGTGACCTCGCTGGCTTCCACCGCATCCGCATCCGCATTCGCTGGCGAGGCGATCGCCCGGCAGTGCCGTCGTCGGAGGGGATTTTTGACTTTTGCATTTTGTATGAGAACAAAGGACCAAAAGGCAAACCAAAAAAGAAAATCTGAATGGTCTGGGTTTTGGATGGGGTCGGGTTAATTGAAGACACCTTTTTTGCTGTGTCAGACACCGTTTCAAGGATCTTTTCCTTTATAGTTGTGTAGCTTAGCGTCGGGACTAAGATCGTACATTATACAGTCTGACTCTGTGTCAAAGGTCAAGGTTACGTCTGTTAGCCATAAAAGATGACTTAAGCAAAAACTGACTCACTGTGTTTCCAGGAAGCTTACACTTATTGAGAGGCTAGGAAAAAAAAAGACAAACAAACCCACAAACCTGTGGACACAGTTCCAATCTAAAACATTTATTGGCCTCAGGAAATACTTGTAGGATTTCAGCATCTGAACCCTTAAAAAAAAAACAAATTAACAAAACAAAAATAAGGCATACTCTTGGAGTGGAACATTAGTGAAACACAGGTAGAACTATTATGGGTGGGACAAAGGAAGGGAGACACATCGCACAAAGAATTAACTATAATTTGTTTTATGAGGTGTTTTTTGGGATAAATTAAATAAAATTAAGTAGAAAAAACCTTTCAAAAGCCCAGGAAATTATGGTTAAAGGTAGAAAAAAATAAGCTGCCTCAAGGATGTGAGAGTCGTCTCAAGGCTGCGCTGGTTTCCTTAAACACATCTGCAAAATTGGCCGCACATCAGCTTCTTTTGAAAAATAAAACTAAAAAACAAATCCACCCAGGATTTAAAGCACTAAAGACGCTACCTGCGCAGAGGCACGTCTTGCATTTTTATTCCACTTTATGTGGAATCAACACCTCCCACCGTGTCTCAGAAGTTATTAAGAGACATAGAGCGCCGCCAGTGTTTACAGAGCAGCCCTCAGTATTCATCAAAGCACGCCGAGGAGATTAAGTTGTCGGGCGCAGCCTTGAGACGGTGAGAAGTGGTACTCTGAAATAGTTCAGGAGCAACAAAGTTAAGAAGAAGAAGAAGTAGAAGAAGAAGATAAAAAAGGTGCGGCATTGAAGTGGTTGCAGTCGGTTACGAAATGCCAGCCGATAAATCTAAAAGTTCGATGAATACATTAACAAAAACAAACTAAGCAAAACCAAAGAAGACAATTCAATGCAAAGACACATTGCTGAAAATACCTCAGCAAAGCTAATAGCGCGGTAGCTGGATTGCTAACATTTAAATCCTGAAATCGCACACGATCATCTTGCCAAAGTGCAGTACAAAGTGTTTACTTTTGGGCTTGTTCACTTTTAGTTGTGCAAAAACAAAAAAAAGAAAGAAAGAAAAACAGCCTAGAAGCTACTGCTGCTTTAGATGCCTCTAAAAGCCCCTAAAGAAACATTAGCATAGCAACGATTAGCATAGATAGCTGCTTTTTGCACATCAAACGAAAAGATGAAACTGCAGGTTTTTCTTTAGCTGAAAGTGTTTTTTGAGTAGTTTAATTGAAGCTAAATGCTGCAGTGTAAAGCACGCTTTTCACAGCCAGTGTGTAATCAGGCCCGTGTAGTGTTTTACAGACACTAGGTTGCAAACAAAAACCCCTTAAACATGTAAATGTTGTAGCAGGCTGGACTCCTACGAGACACCTGTTTTTACCATGTGACTCAGCCAACCTGCGGCCAACATCCCCCTGCGTCTCTCCAAGGACCTTTGGCTTTTTTTGTCCTCCGGAAACACGAGCCAAGGTTCCGCGGCTGAGACGGTCTCTGTCGTTCTGCTCTGCTCGACGAGGGAAACCAAAAAATAACACTGCTATTAAACAGCCCGAAATGACAAAAGGGACCGAATAAGTGGGGGGATAAAAAAAAAAAAACCCCACAATGAGCCAGCAGCGTTGCACTCACTTTTTTTTCTGCATGGCAAAACCGAGAGCTCTAATTGGCCCCCCTTTTGTTCACCGCCAGTTATGAGTGTGTATTGTGTCTGGCTGCCTTTTCACCACCAGCCTCTGCAGCCACATGAGAAAATAATCACATCATTTCTGCCTCAATTTTCTCACTGATGTCTGGAATGGACTTTTCCTTTTTTCTTATTTCTCTTTCGCTTCGACAAAGAGGCCACAAGGAGGAAGCGATGAACATGTGTCATTACTGCAGGCTAAAAGAACCAAAAACAAACAAACAAACAAACAAAAAACAAACACCTTCAACCATTTGATTTCTATTATTTAGAAGGAGAACAGGATTTTCATTCAGCCCCGCCCTCGTGCCTCTTGGCCCGACCGCCTTGAAGTGATCAAACTCTGTGCGAATCTGTTGGAAAAACACATTGCATTGCGTCACACAGGGAAACTCCCGCTGTTTAGAAGTGGTTGGGGAGGAGTTTAACTTCATTTAACCCTCATTTTACAATCAAGATTATAGCAAAAATTGAAAATGTTGCGTTTTTGAGACTTGTAAAAGAAGCCACACTTGAGAGACGTAGGCTACTTTCACACGGGTCAGCACTCTTGCTGGAGAGGTTCTTTTGGTTAGCGTATGTACAAGTCGGGGACAACACGTAATGTGCATTCTGGGTCCCAAGTTGGCAGTGTGCTGCTGCAGCGTAACTCCACAGACGAACCGATCACATGCAGAAGTGCCGTAAAAGTCCTGTTTACTCTCATGAAATTGAAAAGCCCTACAACCTTTTTTTTGCTTCCTAATTATAGCACTGTATCCTTGTACGATTGCAAATTTTCTAAAGGTACGGTTTGTGAATTCTGCCTTCTAGTGGTCAGATTTTAGATTGCAGCATTCATTCGCTCACCCTCTCTCCCCCAAGATTGCCAGTGTGCCATGGTGGCCTTCGCACTCAAACCTGGATACCTCGTCCACCTTCTTCTTTGTTGGTCTTTTGGAGGATGCGAGTGTTCACCCTCGATACAAAATTCGATAAACACAAAAATGAGAGTACAAGATGGCAGCTGACTAACTAAAGTATAATCTCATTTATAAAAAGAACCATTCTATGGGTAGTAAAACCAAATAACTTATTGTACTGCGAGTGTACACTGTTATTAATATATGGATGGGCCAGATAGCTATTATCAATGTAAAAATCAGAGATCAGGGCAAATTTACACACTGGATCTTTAATGTCCTAACTTGTACAATTCCAAATGAAAAATAAGTCTTGTAGTTACGACTTTCATTCGGTATACTATGACTGTATGACAATAATACACTATGATAATAATAATAATAATAATAATAGTAATGGTGTTCAGGTACAGTAGTGTTCAGTTACCTTCTAGACACGATGGTCAAGCTAGTGAAGACATGTTGGAGGTTAAATTTACTCTCTGCAGACAACAAGGTTAGTAAAGGCTGTGTTTCCTGACAAAGTCCGACAGTTTTACCCGCGTTGGGGCCCAAAGGTCTCTCTGATGACACAACAGAGGGCAGCGTGTAAACAGCGGGAGGGTTTCGTGCGTCGCGGCGACGGGGTAGGTCGTGTTTACACAACGTGACAGGCGAATCTATAATGGGGGAGGTGGCAAGGGGGTGCGTAGAAAAACGCTCTGCCACTACGGAGTACGACGGGGGGGGGAGAAAAGTGCCAGCGTCTCAGGGATTTGAAAAAAGATAAGTCGTCGACAAAGCACATCACCGCGGGTATGACATATCTGGGTCTCTGGCAGCGTGGAAAAAAAACGTCTCGCACTCGTGCAAACTGAATCACACCAACTAGCTGTCACATTAAAGGAAAAAATGTTTTCGTTTTTGTTTTTTTCAGGATTTGTGTTTTTTTTAAACGGGGCAATCCGCTCCCAATTTCGCGAGCATACCTTCGGGCTGTTTCCAGACACGGGTAGTTCAAACCGTACCACTGCCTCCTCTCCTCTCCTCCTCTCCTCTCCTCTCCTCTCCCCTCCTCTCCTCTCCTCTTCTCGCCTCTCCTCGCCTCTCCTCTCCTCTCCTCTCCCCTCCCCTCCTCTCCACCTCTGCACTGTGTTAGATTTTCTGTTATGACACTTTTTTTGCCTGAAGTTTAGATTACGACATGTTTTTGAAAAAAATGAAGTAGAACGGAAAAAAAGTCCTCCCTCCCTGAGCGCTAGGCGTGCCTGTGGGGACGAGACAAGCGTTATTAACAGGATGCTGGGGGTTCGAGCCGCCTTCGCGCCGGGCCGACTGGATGTGTGTGCTTTTTGTGGAGACGACGCAAATCCATAAAAGTGATGGTGTGTTTGGGTTACTCGGAGTCTGGGGTTTAAACAGTCGCGCGTGTCTCAGAGGTAGATCTGGATCTGCTCTGAGAAATACAGCTGCTCTTGTCCCCGGGACGTTCAAATAGATTAACTGGCCTCCAGCACTTTTTACACATTTATACACAGAGGCCTTACATTTATCTGTGTGTGTGTGTGTGTGTGTGTGTGTGTGTCTGTGTGTGTGTGTGTGTGTGTGTGTGTCTGTGTGTGTGTGTGTGTGTAGACAACTGAACTGGTCTGTGTCAGCTTGGAAAAAGTTCAAAAGTTTGCATTATTTAACCGAAATCTTTACAATGACGAAATTGCGCGAGGACGCCGTCAACCACCGGGAAGTGAATCCCGGTGGGAGGAAACGACATAATCTCTTGTTTTAGTCTTAGACGTGGAAAGCGGTGACATCATCCTGAGTGTGACATATGTTCTTCCTGTGCGACATTGATCCCCATTGTTGTTCAGAATGGCAGCGGTGAGTCACTCAAATGAATTGCTGCTGGGTTTCCTGGAATACCCTGAACGTGAGAGGTGGTAGGATTATTTTTGAACCGGTTCCCAAAATACTCAACGCAGAGTCCCCTTGATGTGCCGTAAGGCCATTGTCTGCTCCGTTGAGTACTTTGAAAACAAAATGCATCAAAATGTTCTCTGGAGAATTTGAGATCGTAATGTCGAAGGTAATTTAACGAATTCAAAGTCAAAAGAACTTTGAATTTCAACTTGACTTGAACTTCAACCAGAATTGTCTTTTTAGTATGTGTGCTTCTTTCAGTTTTATGTTACCAAATCAACTCTGCATGGTTTGCTTTTCAGCGCAAACCATGTCGTGCCGCTGCTAGCTGAGTTTCAGCTAACATTGTTAGTGTTACAGAAACACCCAAACTGGGGCGTTCCACTTTGTGCTGTATAGGGCAATTGAACTGTTGATTGCCTCGTCTGCGCATCCAGCCCTTATATAGTTTGTGAGTCTAATGTGTCGATGACTCACATAACAGGATTTGTGAGGAATCGTCTTGGTCGTCAGGGCTTTTTGTGCCGTGCTACGTTACATGGAGCGCAGCAGCTCCGTCGGCTTCTTCTTCTCTTCTTTTTTGCCCGAGGATTGAGGGTGGACAACCTCCACAAACCAGGTCCCTCCCCCACTTCGTTCCCCTATCCGCTCCCACTCCCCTATTAAACTCTGCTAAATTTCCAAAAGCAAGTCAGCAAGTTTCCCACTGCAATGCTCAGCTCTTCCGAGAGTCACTTTAAAAGCAGGCGACCTGCCTTCGCTGAGTCTTCAGGTGGTCCCGTGGGGCATGGTGGGGGAGAGACAGCTCCATCCTCCCCCTGGCATGCTCTCTCCCCCTTCTCCTCCCCTCCTTGCCTCAGCGGTGCGTGGGAATGTCAGGGAAGACGCTAACCAATGCGTCAAGAACCTGGAGCGAGATCAAAGCGGGCGGTGGCGACGAGAGACGAACCGTCCCGCCAAACGGCCCCCTGGTGGTGGTGGGTGGAATGGAATGGGATTCATCTGTGTTGGTGGTACGGGGGGCAGGAAGCGGTGGGGAGATGGGGGGTGAAGAAGACGGGAGAGATTTGAATGTTATGCAACAAGGCTGGCTGTCGCATTAATGCTCAAAACTAAGAAACTCCTGCTAAAGTGCCGCCGCTAGCCTCGCGCTGAACCCCCGACCAGCTGCCAGGAAGAGTTGGTGCCTGTGTGGGAACAAAGGCTGGATTCAGCCGAGGTCTGCGGCGGTATTATGGGATGCGCCGCTCACTTCTTTCTTTCCAAGTCTCCTGAAAGTCGTCTATTAGCCCCGTCAACCGACTCGTCAGATCTTTAGGAAATCCATCTGCTACTTCACCCAGCATTGAAGATCGAAGTGACTGATTCTGCCTACCGACTCTTTTGTGATGTCATCCAGGGTTGGCTACGTCTGTCTCCAACCAAACATGTGGAAGGTCTAACATCTTCTCTTCTGAGAAGAAGCTAAAACTGGTTTTGCAGAAGGCTAAATGTGCTATGACTATTTTTTGGAGATCTACGGGAGATTTTCCTGATAGCTATTAAAGTGAGCCAAGACAAAGGGCTGAAAAGGGGAAAACGCAGTTGTAACGACTCAAGGCTTTGTTTTGTTCGCCTTCGGCTGCAGTATTTTTTTGTTTAGTTGAATTTTTTAATTAGTCGTATTTCTTCAGAGGTCCTTGTTCCTATTCAGGTCTTTTTTTCCCTGTCTCTCTTTGGCTCACGTGGCGTCGAGTCCTACCTCACCTGAGTTGTTTTCAGACGGAGGCTCGGAAAACAACTTGCTTTTCAAGATTTTCAAGGGTGTCCTTGAAAACAGAAGCAGGAGATGAGAGTCTCCGGAGCCTCAGCGACCTCCGACTTTGCTTCCAAATAAAGTCTGCAACCCCCCCACCCCCCAAAACTTTTAAACATTGCGTCTTTGTCGCTCTCGTCAGATTCCCCGGGAAGCAGACATCTTTCACTTTTGTGTAACAGTCGCATGAGGAACAAGGATCCGCACGCAGACATACAATGTAGACAATAACTGCAACATTCATGGGAGAAAAAGTCGTCTAACAATTTTGCAAGAAGAGAAAACAGAACAAAAAAAAACAAACACACAACACAGTGGAAAAAACCAAGTCAAAATGGAAGGCAGAGAGTAACAGAAGTAACAATCTAAAGCGTAACAGGCAACACTGTCCACCTTTCGACACTCAACACCTTTGAGTTGAGCCAACAGTGACGGCTAGGAAGCCAAGAAAACTGGTGTCATTCATCAAAGAGTCAGAGATGGAAATCGTACCGTTGCGGCTCCGTGGAGCCGAGTGTTTCGTCTCCTGTTGTTCCCGTCGGCCAATCGATGCTCTTTGATTTGTGGCGGGGGTTGTTTGTTTATTTTTGCGTGACTGCCTCTTATCGGCATTCTGAGGCAGATCAGCTCTGGGGGAAGAAAGCAGGAGTCGAGCTTCTTTTATGGGAATAGATATCAAAATGCCCCATAGTGGCTGGCTGCAGAATTGCGCCATGTTTGCATTTTAGCTGTAGTTGACGTTTTATTTAATTATTTATCCGCTCCAGAGTCATTTATCAACATTTTATCATGAACCCGAAATTGTCATGAGTGAAATTGCAGTTTGTCACTGAAGGTATGAAAACTATGTATGTATCAATAAAAGTGTAAAATAACTCAAACAGAGCGATACGGTGGCGCAGTGGTCAGCGCTGCCGCCTCACAGCAAGAAGGTTGTGGGTTCGATTCCGGGCCTGGGACCTTTCTGTGTGGAGTTTGCATGTTCTCCCTGTGTCTGCGTGGGTTCTCTCCGGGTTCTCCGGCTTCCTCCCACACTCCAAAAACATGCATGTGAGGTCAATTGAACACTCTAAACTGTCCGTAGGTGTGCATGTGAGTGTGAATGGTTGTCTGTGTCTATGTGGCCCTGCGATGAACTGGCGACTTGTCCAGGGTGTCCCCTGCCTTCGCCCTATGACAGCTGGGATAGGCTCCAGCAGACCCCCGTGACCCTGAGCTCGGGACTAAGCGGGTATGGAAAATGAATGAATGAATGAATAACTAAAAAAAAAGAAGCATATATTTAGAGTTATTTAACATATTTTTCTTTGCTGCATAATTACAAATATCTTGCTCATATATTTGAAGTCTATCTGCAGTGTAGAAAGTTGAAAGGTAAAAAAAAGAAAATTGTATGAGAAGGCGTGTCCAAACTTATGACTAGTAGTGTATGTCAGTTGGATGGTGTGCAACGTTTGGCATCATCCGATAGAAACGTTGCTGAGCTAGAACATTGCGGACGATGCAACACACTCGCTTGTCTCAACATCAGTCTTGATCGTTAGCAAAGCGTTTCATTTCCGTCCGGTCTGTCTCGTTTAAAAACATATGCCCGTGTTTTCCGCTTCATTTCACGCCGACGGATCCCTTGAAATGTCAGCCGTGTTTCGTCTTAATAGCCTCCCTCCCACTCAGCCAAACGCCCCGACGAGGTGATTTATTATCCCCAAGCCCCCCCCCCCTCCCCTACCACCGCACCGGCTCCCCCGCCGCGACTGTGGCACAGGCTGCCCGAAAATTACGCGGCGCAAGCTGTGCGTTATGCAAACGAAACGGTCGGAACGAGCGGCTGCCGCGTTCGTAATTGCAGAGCCGCAGAAAAACTCCATTTCTAATTTTCTCGGCTGTCGGCATCTTGAAATTAAACGGGAGTTTTTTTCGCCGTTTGCCACTAGAAGATACGTCAAAATGAAGGCAAAAACACTTTGAAATTTTTGACAATTATGCAGGTTTGTCAGGTTGGCAGTCTCCTCCGCTGAGGGTTGTGGGTATTTTTTTGCGATCGTAAAAAAAACGGGTGATACGGGAAATTCGAGAGAATTTAAGTATTTCTGCAAACTAAGAGCTTTAAAGTCGAGTTGGAGCCGCTCCACATTCTCTCGTATTGGGAGTTTTTTTCTTTCTTTTTTTTAGAGAGCGACGTGCCATCAAACATCTTTCAAACGCGGTAGGCCGCTAGCAGGAAGTTGAGTCTCCTCTTCTTCCTCCTCCACCTCCTCCTGTCTTCCTCCCAGCTGGGACTTGGAAAGCGGCAAAGTTCAAAGAGGCTGGAAAAACAAGAGGAAGCGGCGGGAAGAGGAGAAGTCGTGGAGGAGGACGGGAGTATTATGGGAAGCGGAGAAGTGGGGAGAGCGCTTCCCCTGGAAGAAACAAGAAAATGAAGACGAAAAAAAAAAAACCTCCAGCAGTCGGAGGGAGTTGTGAGATCTGAGAGGAGACGAACTCCTTCACCCACCCAGCAGATGAGCATCCATGGAAAAATAACGTAAATGCAGGAAAAGGCAGCGTTCTGAAACCGGCTTTGCTAAATTGTACGACTTTGTGGGCAAGTCGCCGTTCGTCACTAGGCGTGACGCTAACGCTCTGTGTGACGCTAACGCTAACATTCTCACCACGTCGAATCAGATCCCGCGCCCATCATCTGGCAACTAAGGGTTAACGCAGAAAGACGCCTTTTTGGGAAAAGAGCTGATGTTGCAATACCTCAAATGGCCATCGGGAGGCTAGTTAGACTAATTACACAGCTTTCCTGGGTGGTGGAGCTGCTCGGCTGGTTGCCTCTGCGGGGTTTTTAGCTGCTGCACAATCGTCAAGAACGAATTAGCATACAAAGAATCGCTTTGGATCATTTGTGCGTTTTTGCCTCTTTCGGGAAGAAAAGGCCTCGCCCCCTGATCCGCCTTATCGTCTTTGACACCAACAATTAGCGCTCTGCGGCGTAATCGCCATCCGTCTCGCCTCCTTTCTTCCTGATTGCGAGGCGATTAAAACCGTAAAAAAAAAATGCAGCAAAGCGACGAAAACAGATATCGACCGGGAAAGCAGAGATGGAGGGGGCAGGCGGGGTAGTGGAGGCGGAATTGAGGCCTGATCCGGGAGATTAGCCGAGGAAAAGCACCTGAATCGATCCCGCTTCTGTGTGTGTGTCTTATTTGTTTTTGTGTGTATTTGTGCGTCCACGAAAACCTGCAACAGCTTGAGTCCCTCCCAAACCGACAGGTTGATGGCACGGATGATTTTTTTGTTTTGTTTTGTTTTTTTGTATCCGGTCAGTGAGGTCATGTGACGACGCTCCCAGCGGATCGATGCTAAAAAGCCGAGCTACACGTCGCCCTTTGATCCATTATTAATAACGCAGAGGTGCTGCTTTTTTAGTCTGTTTGGAGTGTGTGCGTGTGTGTGTGTGTGTGTGTGTGTGTGTGTGTGTGTGTGTGTGTGTGTGTGTGTGTGTGTGTGTGTGTGCGTGGGTGAGAGAGAGAGAGAGTGTGTGAGGCAAAGATTCCTCAGATATTTTTGTGCACACAGCACACTGTATTTGTGGCAGCAGCAGCTGGAGGATTTTTTCAGCATTTTTCTTTTTTTTTCCCTCTCTTGGAAGATCTCCTGGAAATCTTTTTTTTTTTTAAAGTTTTTCAAAACTGTCGTCATCACTTTGGCCTCATTGTTTTGCTTCGTCTCACGACCGTTAAATTTTGAGGATCACTTGAACACACACACACACACACGCGCACACACACACAGAGTCTTTTGTTAGCTCGCCAAACGCAAGCTGGTTTTATCAGGTAAACAGGAAACAGTTTAAACTTGTTGTTCTTCTTGTTTCTTTTGTTTGTTTTTTTTTACCAATAAATATCGACAGCAACAAAGCTAGACTAATCTAATCTCATCTGTGTGCCGACAACGATGCCAAAACTGTGGTTTCGGTCACGCTCCAAAACGCTTCACGGAGGCAAATTTACGAGCAATTTGTTACACAGCGGCTGTTAAAGGTCAGCTGGAGGCGGCAGTTTCTCATTTTCCAGCACGTGACTGGCGGTGCCAGAGGTCTTTTAATGATTCCCGCCACCGTTTATCAGCCGCAGTGTCGGCAACACAACAAGAGTGAACCCCCCCACCCCCCCACCCCCACCTAAACGTCTGGGTTTTTTTGTCTTTCAGACCAAAAAGGAAAAGGTAGAAATTGAGAAGAAAAACGCACCTGAACCTCGTCGTTGCTGCTCGTCTATGAAGGATGAAGAAATGCAGCGGAATGGAACGCAGCCAAGAGACAACGCCACTCCTCCCCCTGGAGCGCAAAGTAGCCATGCAATTCTTTGAAATTATTATTTTTTTTTTCATATTGTGACAAGGTTCCACCGTCAGAGCTCAATTTCGAGAGTCTTTGCTTTAAATTGCAGCTATTTCAGCAGCAGCCACTAAAAAGCCAAACATGATGATTTCGGCCAGCAAAAATGAGCTGACACAGTATTTCAGGATCCCCGTCAAACGGAAAAGTCATGTAAAATTAAACTGCTCCCGTCCACCACCCCCCCCCCCCAAAAAAAAAAAAATCCCACCCCATTCCCTCCTCTGCTGAAATATATTTAGCCTATGAGAGTAAAGATGCTGAATAATTCCACAGCTGGAGGACCTGGAGGAGATTGGGTTCATTTGGATGGAGGAGACGTTGACAGTTTTATTTTAAGTTTTGGTGAGCCACCTCATAGGAGGGAAAAATACATCACGGTACATGAAGAAAACATGCTTTAATGTCCATTGAAAATGAACCAAAGCGTTACAAGAAGATATCTGTCTATGAAGCCCCACGGCGTTTCGCTCTTTATTCAAATGACTCATTGAAATGGGAATTGTTAAAAAAAAATTGAAAATTGCTGAACAAATGGATGAAATGCAGTTATTTTTTGACTTACTTCCTATTGATATAATTTCTTCAATTACGGCAGGCCAGATTAAAAAGCTAGTTTGCCCATGCCATCTATTTTCGGCTATTTCTATCTATGTCTCGTGTAAAACCTCGCGTCATTTGCTATTTCTCGCTTTCCTCGCAAAACGTTAAAAAAGTTGCCACATCCGTCGCCGCTAAAAAAAAACAAAAAAACACCACCCAATCACATGACCCAAAGAAATGAACGACTGCTTGGTTCCCCCAGACGTCGAGGGGTGGAGGGAAAGTCCGGCCTCGGAAAACGTAGCGGAGCGACAACAGCGTGGCCTCCACCTCGCTGGGACTCTGAGCCATCCATGACCCTCGCTGAGATGTAATTGCTTCTGGCTGCTGAAGCACCCCAGAGGGGCAGTTTGGGGGGGGGGCGGAGAAAAAAGCTGGCGGCGCTTCAGGATTCCAACACTGGGAGGTACTCAGGAGCTAAAAGGCCCTTTTTTTTACCCTGAATATCACCTCAACGTGTCGCGGACGACGCACTGACGTCTGAGTGCCGCTAGTGTCTCTTGTGGGGGGCGCGAGAGCGTCACACGCTCCCGTATCAAACCCGGGGCTTTTGCCACTACATTACATTTTCAAGCCTAGTAATCCACCGTGATCACATGGGCGAGAAGCTACTCGGCCCTCGCGGCAGTGCCATTAAAACTCTGAAAGCCACTTTAGCATCACATAAGACAAAGAAGAAAAGCAGAGCCTTATATGTGCATATATGTGTGTGTGTGTGTGTGTGTGTGTGTGTGTGTGTGTGTGTGTGTGTGTGCCCCTCTAAGTGCCTAGTGTTATATCTGTTTTTATCACTTTGTGATTGCACTTTTGATGGTTCTCAAAAGTAAAACCAAAGAAAGAATCTTTGGTCTTTTAACTTGTAGAGTATAATAATAATAAACAGATTCCACTCAATGGGGAAGTAGAGAGATGTCAATCTGGTAAGTGGTGGTAAGGAATGAGTTATGTGAGTTAGGCAAATGAACTGCTTTATGAATTCAAATGCACTTCATATGACCTGTCAACTTTTGGATTCAATGTAATTTTGGCCATATTGATGAACATCAAACTAACTCAACCTGGACCATAACCTTTAGTGATGTCGTTGACAAAAAGTTGACTAAAATCTATTTGAGTTTTACTCGACTAAAACTACCAAGGATACAAAATGACTAAAATGTGACTTAAAGTGAAGAAGCATTTTGTCCGAAAGACTAAGACTATGACTAAATCTAAAATGCCTGCCAAAAACAACACTGCCCCCATCCCACCCTGACCTCAACCCTATTGAGAAGCTCTGGGAGGCTATTCTGACATCCTGCAAAGAGATTCAAGCAGAAACTCTGCACAAACAAAACACACAACTTCAATGGCTGCAAGAATTGTGAGGCTCCTATCAAATAAGCGGTCCTATGTTAAAATGTAACTTGACCTGTTAAGAGGTTTTGATTGAAATCGCTTTTGATTTTCAGTAAATATGATCTGCTATTGCTTCTACTTTAACAAATTACCATTTTCAGTTCTTTACAACATGGCTTGAAACTCTGTTGTGCATGATCATTTGGAACAGTGCATTTTAAGGCATTTTAAATTTTTCTTTTTGGAAAAAAGAATTATTGTACTCTAAAGGTTGATGACTTGAATATGATGATGACTTCACTTAGATTGACTATTTAGGAAAATCAGAGAAAAATATCATTTGCATAATAATTTGGAACACAGTGTATACTTGCTTGTCATATTGTGGTATAAAGCTTTTTAAATCTGCCAAACTTACAAATAATAATACAAATAATATACATTTTCCTTATGTAATACATACATTCAGTTCACACAAAATACAACAACACACTATACAACTTTAAATAAAACCAGAAGAACGTTTTTTTTCATCATGCAAAATGCACGAAAGCTTGAACCACAACACACGTTTGTGCAAAACAGTGTTTTGAAAAAAAAAAACCCCGCAAATTACATTCCTACATTCCTCAGAACACACACACACACACACACACACACACACACACACACACACACACACACCAGAAATACCTGTAAAACATTAAATTAAATTACATTACATTACTGAAAATGAAATCTAAAACATAAGTGCACACTGAAGCACTCTGTCTGGCCAGAAAGGAGAGCGTCTCACTGCGGGTGCAACTCAACAACTCCAAAAACAAAATACAACAAATACAAAACAAGATAAAAATATAAATAGCCACAGCTGTGCCTCAAATGAAACACAGTTGAACTTAAAACAAAGCATTTATTGACACAGTTACACACACACACACACACACACACACACACACGTATTAAAAAAGCCTGTTTTCTGTGTGACAGTGTGATGCTGGACTGAGGCTGTATGTCGTTCACTTCTCTCCTGGGTTCCCAATTTTTCCAACAGTAGATTCTTCTCCCCTCCTGTGTTCCGTCCTCAATCTTGGGCTCCTCATCTTGGAGATGACTGATAGGCGGCAGAGTCGCAAAGCTGCGCGCAGCTGATAAGAGCTGGTCGGCAGCGGCGGCGTTGAGTAGCCGCTAATCTCAGCCGCACAGTTTGATTTTGATTCAGAGAGTTTTCGGGCGGGAAATGGGAAAATGTGTGCGTGTGTGTGTGTGTGTGTGTGTGCGCGCCCACTTTGGGTTAAAAATAAAAACAAACTTTCAGCTCGCTGGAGGTCATGAAAGTTCAGACCCCAATCGACCTCAATCGGCGCTGAGTCATCCGTCAGTGCTTCTTTCATTTCTTTACTTTCCTGCAGTATTACTGAATAACGGAGGAGAACGTCTGCAGAGACTGTAAACAAAGCCCAGACGACACCTGATTGGTCGGCGGTCTGACCTTGACAGGAAGGTCGATCGGCTTTGCAGACAATTATGCTAATGATGACGCTTCACCCCGCCCACTGCTCCATCACTCCCCCAAGGACTCCGCCCCTCCTCCCCCTTCCCTCCCTTCTCCTCCTCCTCCTTCTCATCCTCTTGCTCCTCATCCTCTTTCCCCTCCTCTTCCTTGTCCTCTTCCTCCTCCTACTTCTACTTCTTTTCCTCCTTCTCCTCCTAACTCCCCATTTGCATCTTCCTTCTCCTCTTCCTCCTCCTTCTTCTCCTCCTCCTCCCCCTTCACATTTTTGTTCTCCTCCTCCTGCTCTTCTCCTTCCCCTCCCCCACCTCCTCTAACCCCTCCTCCTCCCAGAGTCCCATCTATCTGCCATCAACCACCTCAGTTCTCCAATAATGCGCTTTACGCGTTTGACAATGACAAACTGAGTGGGGAGGCGTTTAGATCGCAAACCAAACATTTTCTCCCTCAGTCCTTCTTCTTCTTCTTCTTCTTCTGTCCGCCGGGGTTAACTCCCCCCTTACGCCCACCCTCCCTCTATTCCCCCCCACCCCGTTGGAGAGGCTCTCCGCCGAGCTAATGCATCTGAGTGCATTACGGCCCATTAACGGAGCGCCGCTGCCGGGACATAATGGTGATTTAATAGCCCGCCGCTGGAGGAGAGGAGGAGGTGGGGGAGGGATGGTGGGGGAGGTAGAGAACATGGAGAAGGAGGAGAGGGGAGGAGGAGGAGGAGGAAGAGGAGAGGATGAGGAGGAGGTGGAGGAGGGATGGTGGGGGAGGTAGAGAACATGGAGAAGGAGGAGAGGGGAGGAGGAGGAGGAGGAGGAAGAGGAGAGGATGAGGAGTAGGTGATTAAGGAGGTGATCAGACCAACGAGTGGCGGCGTGGAGGTGATCCTGGGCGACTTGTAATTTATGCAGGGGAGTGGAGGATGGGGCGGGGCGGGGGGGTGGCTGGGAATGTTTTGGCTAATCTCATCAAAGCGTGCGCGCGCTCCTTTATCCCAACGCGTCCCGCCGAGCTTCACGCATTTAATAATCCCTTCGCTTTCTGCGACATCTGCTGAAGGAGAGGGAGTTGGGTCGGAAAAGGCCGAACTTTAGAAGCAATTGAACGAAGCGCAGTTGTCGCCATCGCCCAATCACGTCCTTGTTTGGACGAAAACAGCCGCTAGCGTAAGCTAAATTTCTCGGCCTTTGTGATGTCACACCTAGAAGGAAGCCGATTGGTTCTGGAATCCAACAACACTGTTTTGTTTTGTTTTTTTTACATTTTTGAGGAAACTAGAAGATTGACGTTTTCCAGACCTGATTTGTGCCTCAGAGGGTGAGCTGCCTTTGTTCAGCGTGCTAGTTTCTGCAGCAGTCCAATGCAACGCAATGCAATGCAATACAGCACACACACACACACACACAGAGACTCACACACACGTTGCTGGACGGAGGGGGGAGGGGCCGAGGGAGCTGCCCTGCAGCCGGATTGATGCAAATCAGGGCAGGTGCTCTGCTTTTTTTCTTTCTTTCTCTTTGTTTCTTTGGTTGCCGGGTGAAGTAAACACACTTGCCGGGAGGGCGGACCCCCCCCCCCCCCCCCCCCCCCCCCCCCCACACACACACACACACACACACACACAAACCCCTCCCCCGCTCCCCTCCTCATCCCAAACGAGTGCGCAGATAAACAAGAGGTGGCGGTGTAGGTATAGAATCTGTACGGGTCTGCGATTTCCAGCGATTTCAATGATGTTGTTGCACACTGTCATTGGCTTAGCGGTGTCTGTAAGGCTACGAGATCTGTGCGGGGGTCCGGCGACTGCTGACGACGACGCATACAGTATGGCAACTCCAGTAGGACAAACTACATCGGGGTCGAACGAACAAACGAACGAACGAACGATAGATAGATATTGTCTGTTTGTGCTATATAATATATATATATATATATATATATATATATATATATATATATATATATATATATATATATATATATATATATACATATACATATGTATATACATAATATGATTATATCTATCTATCTATCTATCTGTCTGATCAACTGTGATCTAGTTTGTCCTAACTAGTTGCCATAAGACCCCGTACAAATTCCGTAGCCACGGACAGATTCTGTACCAACAGCGGCGAAAGCTCTTACCCCGAAGAGACTGGATTGGCTGGAACAGGAAACTGTTAACTGCCGGGGTTAATGAGGTCAGCGCCCGGTGGGGGGGGGGGGGGGGGGGGGGGGGCAAGCGAACCGTTCAACGGACCAAATCAATAAACACAACTTTGCCCAGACAGAGGGAGGGAAGGAAGGCCGGCTGACCTGTGACGGGCGACACACACACACACACACACACACACACAGACAGTCACACAGTCACGCTAATCAAGCCACAACGACTCGGTGGCTCGTTGAGTCGAGTGAGTCTTGTTGGTGGGGGGGGGGGTCTTTACGTGCGAGGTCAAAGGTTAAAAAAAAAGTGAAAAGCTAAATTGAATCGGCTCCACGTCAGCGTCTCAGAGCCGAGAAGTGACGGAGTCGTGCAGGGTCGCTGAGGACGCAGAGAAAAAGGGAAGTGGATGCAACATCGAACAACGTGAACTGAGTCGGATCTTCTTCTCGGTTCCGCCGAGTCACTTTCATTTCGCCGCGTCCCCGTCGTTCCCACAGTCGCAGCCAAGCTGGAGGAGAGGGAGGTGTGTGTGTGTGTGTGTGTGTGTGTGGGGGGGGGGTGAGAGGAGGAGGGGGTGGAGGGGGTGGAGGGCGGCGAGCCAAGGTGAGCTTCATTTTCCCCGGGAATGAGGGGGAAAGAAAGAAGAAGGGAGGAGAAGGAGAAGAAGGAGAAGTCGTGAAAATGAAAAACAACAACAGTGATTCAGTTCTCTGTGAGCTCAAGCTGAAAAATCTCAAGTGTTGCAATCTGTTGCTCCCCCTTCATGCCCCCCACTCAGCCCTTTTCAACTCACACACATTTTTCCATCCCACTCGACCCCCCCGCCACCCCCATCCCTCCCCCCCACCGCCATGTTACACCGAGCTGTTCACACTGAACCAAAAAAATACTCATCATGAAGCCCACTGAGCGGCTGCTGCTGCTGCTCCTTGGGAACGTGCAGAAGCACCCCCCCCAATCCGGAAAATCGCCCATTGTTTTGGTCTCTATCTTACAGCTGTGCATGACTGATTGTGTGAGGCAGGAGAAGGAGGAGGTGGGGGGCGGGGGGGTTAATGATGATGATGCACAGCAACGTTCAAAGCCAGGGAGGTTTTCTTTGTCATCATTTTGAAGAAGAAGAAGAAGAAGAAGAAGAAGAAGAAGAAGAAGAAGAAGAAGAAGAAGAAGAAGCAGCAGCTGGGAATATGGGTTCATATTAAGACCGTTTATCAGAGTGACTCGCATCAACGTCACTATCTGTCGTTTGGCCTGACAGATGCGACAATACAACTCAACCTTTTCACACGTGGGCAGACAGGGGACGCTCTCTTATCACACTCCACCCACCCACCACCACCATCTTATAAATGTCACCACAGTGTGTGTGTGTGTGTGTGTGTGTGTAGTGTGATTGTCAGAGGGTGTGGAGGCAGGCCTGCGCGACGCAGCGGCGACACTGTGCAGCAACGCTAGCGGTGGCCTGTGCTCTCTTGGAAGCTGGCTCGTGCTATCCTAGCTTGACAGTGCTCGCAGCGACTCAGTATGAGACCAGCAAAAAAAAAAAATTCCATGTCTTCAACGGCCACCTACAAAATCATTGATACAAGCGTAGTAGGGCTGCAGTGATTAGTCAACATAATCAATTATGCTTGACAAAGGTCTATGACCGAAATGTCGCAATAAAAAGTTTGCAAGTTAGCCACGTGTGCGGGATTTCTTTATTTTGTCAGTTCGGACTTTATTGTCTCCTCCGACGCACCGTCAATAGATGTGAGAGGAGTTTTGCCTGAATGATAAAATCACACTGCGGCCGCTAAATGCTCATTTGCACCCGCAGTGCAGTACTGAGCGCTGTAGGTGGCGGTGCCGCTTGTTGTTTACATCCTGCAAATAACAGCTAAAGAACGGCTTCTTCTCTGAAAAAGCTCGAAAACTCAGACCCCAAAGTTTCTGAAGTTTAGAAATATTTTGTAGAAAAGGAAGGAGCAAAAGACGTTAGGTGCAAACTCTGGGAAGCTCAGCTAGCATTCAACTACGGCGACACGCGAACACCTTCAACGCCGACACCCCGGAGTCGCTGCATCGCGGCGCACCGGAGAGAGGAGTTCACTAATAGCGTTGAGGATAGATATTTCGTAAATATTTTTAAAACGACATTCTTATTTGTTAATTAATCATCAGCCTATGACGCAACTACATAATCCTTTTTTTCACACGTCGGAAAATTATGGAACAAGCTAGCTTAGCAAGCGCTAGTTCACTGAGGTAAATGTGTACTTTACGGCAGTAATTAGTGAATCGCAGCCCCTGTCAATACTAGCATTAATACTGAATTGTAACACTCTTTCGCTTATCATTCATCACCTGTGTTATTTAGGGCACATTCATTCAATATTTTAATTGTAGGAAATCTGTTTCAGCTATTTAACTGTGATAAAAATTGCATGTAACCTTTAAATCGTGAATTAATATACCTATGATATTTTATGTTGAAAAATATAACAACTGTGTCACAGATATATTTTTTCTGCGTCATTATTTTGATTTTTCTTTTGAAAACGTACGCCCTCAGAGTACAACAGTATAACACAGGTGTGAAGATTCAAGCCAGTCAGGTTAAACACACGTCCAAAATAGGTGGTTAAAATAA
Source organism: Nelusetta ayraudi (assembly GCF_046127955.1). Lineage (NCBI taxonomy): Eukaryota > Metazoa > Chordata > Actinopteri > Tetraodontiformes > Monacanthidae > Nelusetta > Nelusetta ayraudi. The sequence continues at coordinate 3,269,902 of NW_027466056.1, forward strand.
AGAAGATAATACGTGACTAATCGACTTGAATTTAAAAAAAATAATCAATAGATTAGTTGACAACAGAAATAATGGTGAGTTGCAGCCCTGTTCTGTTCCGCACCGTGCATTGTCTGTAGCGCCTGAATGCTAAAAGCACCACCAGCTCACCATGCTACAGCGGAAGCAAGCAAGCAGCGTTTGCTGTTTCTTGTCATAGCATGTCATGCTAATCAACCGTTCCGGTGACGAGTGAGAAAGTCCCTGAGCCAAATTGCACGCGCGCACACACACACACACACACACACACACACACACAAAGAGAATTCTTCAATCTGTTTCCATTTAGCCGCTCTCTTCACGTGCACCGTGTGAGCCTCACTCGATTTGTCTCCTGCCGTCAGGGGCCGTAATCACTCATTACTGGGTCACGTGACCCCGCCAGGTCGCGGATGTTTGTCCGCTCTCAGACTCCGGAGCGGCTGAATAAAACATGAACGCGATGAGCGGCAGCGCCACTCTAAAGTGGGACATTGAGGGACGCCGTCCGTCCGTCTGATTTCCAGGCCGTCTCGGCTCAGCTCGGCCTCGCCCCTGGGGGTGGGGGGGGGGGCTGTCCTCCAATCTGCTTCCAGTCCGGGATTCCTGACTTATTACAGTATGTGGGTCAAGCTGAGGGTGGCGGCTAAATTAAGGTTCAGCAGCAAAGTTGGGTCACGAGCAATCAGAGTGCGTCAGCGCTTAAACGCTCCAGCGTGTGGCGCACTTTTGGAGCAGCTGCGCCGTGTTATCATCACGACTATTATTATTACCCCCCCGCCCGTTCTCCTTATTTCATCAACCTGGACCCCTCTGAGGGGTGGAGCTCCAGAAAAATGACAAAATAAAATGCATCCTCATAAACTGATTTACATTTTGATGAAGGTGCAATAAAAGACTTATTTATACAGTACATCAGTATGTAAATAGCGGTAAATAATCCAACTGTTCATATGATGTAAATATTTTTGTTTGTTTGTTTTTCTTTTTACTCTACAAATATTTTTATTTTTTTTATTGTCCTTTTAATGTCGTATTTCTTTATAATTAATATCAATTTCTATCTTTTTTGCACTGTACCGTTGCTGTAATTACGCAAATTTCCACCCTGTGGGATTAATAAAGGCATCTATTCTATTCTATTCTATTCGTCATTTGTTTTTACTTGTTCAGGAAAGTTTTTTTTTTTTTTTTTTTTTGCGCTATGGGGCCGTTTTCCTCCAGTTGTGGCGAGTTGTGTCGTGATTCCTTTTAAGGCTCGCCGCAGGCGGAAGAAAGGAGAGAGAGGAGAGAGCAAAGAAAGAGAAGAAGAGGAAAAAAAGAGCAACAATGGAGGCAAGAAATGGGGTTATTCCAGCTGAGGAGGCAGCAAAAGACGCAGGACCCTCGGACTGACTGGCCCACATATCTGGAGAAAGAGTCACATGACCCGGCACTGCAGGCCACTTCACCAGCTCATCGAGCTCATGTAGGAGGGAAACATCGTTTCTGCTTCTCTCTTTTCTTTTTCAAAGTTCCCATAAATGCGTAAGAGCGACTTGGCCGTTGTCTCCAGCGAAGGGGAAGCAGGTTTGGCAACCGCTTCACTGAGGTTTCCTGAGATCCGCATCCAAGCCCTGCGCCGCTGCTCTTCCCTCAGCCTCTGGTTGCTTTTCTTCCTTTTCTTAAATCTCAGGTCAGTTTCTGAGTCTTTACATTCCCAAATATAGAACGGCAAACTCAAACTTGTGCCAACCCCCCAAAACATTTCGCTGCAGGTGGGGGGGGGGGGGATCAAGTCGAGCCGGGCAGCGCTGGAAGCTTTTCATTCCAAATGTTGTTTGGAACGCGTCGGCAGAATGGAACACGAACAAAGAAAGAATGAAAAGATAAAACATGGGGGTTGATGTGAACGCGTGTAAAGACGCAATTTAATATGAAATGTGTGTGATGAGTTGGTTTCTCTCACGCGGTGGGAAGGTCCAATGTCAGAGGGGGTTGCAGTGCGTGAAGCCAAATCAATGAAAGATTCTGTTTGATTGATGAATTATGTTGCGTTCGGCCCTGCGATGAACTGGCCACTTGTCCAGGGTGTCACCCTGGGAGAGGCTCCAGCAGACCCCCCGACCCTGAGCTCGGGACGAAGCGGGTATGGAAAATGAATGAATGAATGAATGAATGTTGAGTTCATCATCTAAAAACCTGGACGTGAACAAAAGCGCCAACACAACCACTCTTCATGCGCTTGCGAAAGGCCTCACACGTCGCGTCTCCGTTGAAGAAAATGAACAGAATGAAGCTTTGCTGGGTTGTTGGGTCAGAAACTGAGCTTTACGGCACGTTGTGGGTAAATACGACCGCGAGTGTTGGAGCAACAACAAAAAGTATCTTGATTTAAGCTGCACGTTGTTTCGTTTTCTTCATTTTGTCTCAGCAGGAAGTCAAAGTAGCCTTGCGTGTTTGGACCCAGCTGTGCAATCAGGGGGCCGCTAAAATCCCAGGTGTGGCCTTTTTGTCCGGTCATGTGAAGCTGATGAACTAGGAGGAATAAAAAAAAAAAAATGACTCACATTTCTTTGAACATAAATCCTGCACAAGCAAAGATTGAACGGCTTAAGACGCTTCCTTCTTCTTCTTTTAATCTACTAGGCTGTTGTACTTTCGCAAGTAAAAACTTTCCCCTCCCCCGCTGCTTCCCAGCCCCGGTCTGGATAAACTCGCCCGTTGCGTTTCATTCCTCGAGCAGCCTCAATAGCTGGAATGAATCTACGAGCCTTTAAACGCAAATACTCTGTGGTGCTTGTACTTGCAGCTTTTAGCCAGATGGGAAAAAGTACAGAGTGAAATGTAATACACGCCGGTATGTGAGCGGCTAAATGTGAAAAGTGACGGAAAAGAAGGCCAAGCTTTTTTACATTCTGCAGCGGTTGGCTGCAGTTGCCTCAGCTCGGAGGAATGTGCGGTTAAAAAGGAAAGAAAAAAACAGGGGGATGCCATGGTGGAAAAAAACCAACACGTTTTCTTCTCCTCTTCCGAGTGAACGTCTTTCGTTCCGCGTTAAAACGGCCCGAACTGCGTGAGGAGGACGTCGGTTTCTCACAACCTCCGCGGTTTTGATCCAGCGTGTGATTGGAGGGGAAAGACGCAAACAAGTTAAGTTCGGCCAATCAAAGCCTCGGACAAAAAGTAAACGTCTCCAAACGGTTCCAAAAAAAAAAAGAAAAAAAAAGAAGTTTTTTCCAAGGTGAAGGAAAGAAAGTTACCATTTAAAATAAAGCACAACTCTTTTTGATTCCATTTGCATTTATTCTAATGGGAAAATATATAATTCAATAAATACTGCGGCGACAACAATTGGCAGACGTTTGAACCGTGACATCCACGCTGGACAAAAACAAAAAAAACAAAAAACAATCATGTACAATGAGTCAGACGACAACCAATCAGAAGGAGAAAATAATAATAATAATAATTCATTCAAACCCACCAGCGCTGGCCTTCAAACGGGCGCATGGGGAGAAAGGTTTGAGAGTTACCTTGAAAGTGCATCGATATCAGAGCTGGAAGCTAACTAGCTTCTCAGCTGCACCGCCGGCTTCAGAAACGCTGTTTGCTTTGCCTTGATTTTTTTTTTTTTTTATATTCAAATAAACGTCCATATCAATGAGATGAAATGAGCTCCACGCAGAGATGCCAAACTCAAAAGATTGCATTAGCAATCACCGAATTAAGAGGTTCAGACCTGGTCACATGACAAAGCCCTGCCATGCTAAATATGACCTAGCAAGGAAGGGCTGATGGACCTTTTTGCAAATTGACAAGAATCAAGTGAGTGTAACAATTTAAACACCGCGATAACCTGACTTTTGCTAGCCAAGGAAAAAAGGTCCACTAGTAAACAATGACTTATTAGCTAACGGTTGACATTTGAGCTAGCTTTTTGTTATGTATGTTGCTACGCTATTTACAAAGCCCTACTCTTTGGAAATTTCAAAGTTTTAAAAATGCTAGCATGGTCGTGTCCTTTGAGATTTACGCAGCTTCAGAGAGGCAGGTGTCCCAAAAAAATTGGGGAGCGCTCAAAACCTCGCCGTTGTCATTAGCTTTGAACAATTAGCATTTTGGCCTCAAATTTCTCCCGTGTGAAAAGAACGCGTCACAGCTCAACAAGCTTTCAATGGCCTCGTTTTAGACAATTAGCGTCGAATGATTAAAGCCTTCAAGCTCGTTTTGCCTTCCAAAGCGCATTGCATCTCAAAAACAAATTTGTTCAGAAAAAAAGACAAAAAAAACAGGACAGTTGTACAAGTCTTCGTCACACGGACCTACAAAAAAAAAAAAACAAATTGCAATCATCGCGTTTCTTTCAAGGCGAAATTAAAAAAATGGCCTCGACCCTTTTACGAAGCAAAAATAAAACAGTGACGCACTTACACACCAACGACTTCACATTATACCTACAACATATCAGAGACGGGGTTGATGGGGGTTGCGGGTGGTAAACAGTGCCAGGGCTCCTTTGAGATTCCTCCTCAGGAGGAAGGCCTAGAGAGTTGGTCAGTTTCTGTATGAGCCCCTCCAAAACAACACTAAAGAAGACAAAAAAAATCTTTGATCCAAACACCAGGAGCTCCTCTGTCCTCGTTCCCAGGCAGCGCTCCCACACCCCGTCCCCCCAGAATTGCTACCTTTGGCTCTGGTCCAACATGTTCTCAAAACCTTCCTTCCTTCCTTCCTTCCTTCCTTCCTTCCTTCCTTCCACGAGCGATCATCCCCTCGTGACATCACATCCCCCCGCCTGGTTTCCTGTCAGCCCATCGGCCACCTCTGAGAGGAAGCAGCTGGCTTCCTCCTCGCTGACGGATAGCTTCCTGGTCTGGCGTAGTTGGGAGGGGTCGGGGATGCTACAAAGTTCGGGGTATTCCGGATCTTGCGCAGGGTATTCCGGTATCACAGACATCGATCGGAGCTCAGGACGACGACGGCCCCTCCCGGACGAGTGAGGGGTCGGCTTCCCGCTCGCGCCGCGCCCCGTCCTCAGTCTGAGCCTCCTCCGCCGCGGCACAACCAGTCACATGATGGAGCAGCTCTTGGCCTTGTCCTTACGCAGGTCAGAGGCCACGGCCGCCAGGTCGGGCCGGCCCGGCATGTGCGAGATCCTCTTGGCGCCACGCGACGTCTTGCCACGTTTGACGCCCTTGCCGCTCTTGTTGATGCACGCCAGCGTCGCGACATGGAAGATGTCGCGCACGCTGTTCTCCGACTGCTGCGCTGAGCACTCGATGTAGGGCGCCGAGATTTGCTTGGCCATGCTGGAACCCTGCAGCGGTGGAGGGATGGAAGGGGGGGGGGGGTGAGAGGTCACAGATAAATAAATCAGTAAATTAGAAAAATGCTGATTTGGATTTTGGGATTTCCCGGTTTTAAGGGATTATCCATCTTAATGAGGGGCGCGTACGGAACGTGATTATTAATGAATAGGGCCCAGTCACTGAGGGTTGAGTCGCTTGGGCTTTTTTCAAAACCAAACTGCGTCTTGTGAAACTACCTGGTCGTAGGAGACGGGAGTCTGTCTGTGGCTGGAAAGCTCCACCAGCGTGCTGAGGTCAGTGCGCAGGTCCGACTTGCAGCCCACCAGCAGCATTTTGGTGTTGGGGCAGAACTCCTGGATCTCCCCCTTCCACTGTGAAGAGAGACAAAACCCCCAAAAAAATGACCATTCAGCAAGCCTGGACATTGCAAAATATTTGTTGAAGTACGCCTTTAGCTCGGTATGACCCGACTCCACATCCCGTGAATATCAATACCCCCCCCCCAAAGCTTTCCCTGCGAGCTGTCCTCTTAGAACAAAGGTTACAGCTGTCACTTCCTGGAGGCCTCCCAAAGCTTTTAACCCCAGACAGGAAGTACAAGTATTCACCATGGTTTCCTTCCCGACAACAACGAAATGCCCTGTGATCAATCGGATTTCTCCTGGGGCCATAATCCGACGCTAATGTGCCTCAGGACAGCCTGACCGGCCGACTGACTGACTGGCTGGCTGGCTGGTAAGGGGATCGAATTCATCCACCTTTGAAAAGAGGAAGTGAGGTGGCTTTGAGTGGTGTCGAGCACTTCCTGTCTGCGATTGAAAGCCTCGACTCACTCGGAACGTGGTCGTCCGTCGTCTGACCCCAAAGACTCGCGGGTCAGACCCAGCGGACCGAGCGGCCGGTTGATTTTGAGATTGAACGTTTTGAGCCGCCCCGGCACCATCCCACGCAGCGCCCCCCCCCCCCCCCCCCCCCCCGCAGGCTGGGAGGGGAACAGGTCATATGAAAGAGTTCAGAAAGTGCAGAGTGAAAGCAAACTGGGACGACCCCGCCGGGCTCCCACTCAGCTGCTTGACCCCATTTGCTCCCGCCGGGATCACTTGAACACTTCCCTCCCGACTGGACGTCCCTTCACTGGAAATGCGATTCCAGCGGGCCACATCTGCTCACAAACCGCTCAGGACGTGCGTGGGCGTCCAATTTTAGAAAATGATTTCGTTGCATTTTGACATCCAGGAGGAGCTAAAATTAACGCCGTTGAAAACAGGAAGTGCCTCGTGAACAATAGGCTGTATTTTCTGGGCTTGTAAACAGAACTGTGTTTTGTTTGTATTATTATGTTGTGCTACCTAATGATGATAAATAATCATAATAAATTTTATTTGTATAGGACTTTTCAGAATGAAAATGCGGGGTACATAAAAATGACAAGAAAGACAGTGAAGTGCCTAACATTACAGAACGAGCAACGCAGGACAATGTTAAAAGCTGTGTTAAAGACCTCAGCCTTCCACCAGTCACATGATCGATGCCTGCTACGTTTTATTTGAACCGCCAGTGTCTCCCCGTGTGACTGCACCTCAGCCCGCAGGGGTTTAACCTCAAGTCCACGCAGTCACGCTGCGGCTTGACTTCTTCACATCACAAGGTCTGTCAGACATGATGACCGAGGTTATGTTTGATAAAAACAACAACAACAACAACAACAACACAACACAACAACTCCTAGCTGTAGACTTCAGACTTCTTGATCCGGTTAAAGCCGCGACGCGACCCTTTGTCCTCGGATCAAACCCCAATCAAAGCTGGAAGACCTCTGTGGAGCTCATCAAACCCCCCCCCCCCCCCCTTCGAGTGGATCAGCGAGTCAGCCAACCTTTTTCATCACGCTGTCGAGCGTCTCCGGGCGGCTGATGTCGAAGCAGATGAGGACGGCGTCCGAATCCGGGTAGGAGAGGGGCCGCACGTTGTCGTAGTACGGAGACCCTGCAGGAGGAGGAGACGGCAGAAACAGAGAGAGAGAGAGAGAAACGTTTCGGTCAGATTCATTTTGGCTCCGTGCCAGAGACTGCAAGGCAACAGAAAGAGAAAAGGAAAAACCCCGGCCACCGCCGGTGATTGATGACCCCAACGTGAACAACATGTGGGGACGAGGCTGCTGGATCAGTGAAAACAAAACCTGCCGGAGGCTTTAGTGGAGGGGGGGGGGGAGGAAATACCCGAATGGAAACGAGGGGGAGCGAGGAGGAGAGCCAGGGCGTGGCCAAAAAAAAGAAGGAGAAAAAAATCTCCCTGTAACAACTCTGGCATGGCACGACGCACCGCAACAAGGCGAGGGAAAAGGAAATAAAGCAGCGTGAGGCAGGAGAATGTGCTGACATGACCAGATTCCCTCTGAAGCAACCCTCCACCCCTCCACCCCCTCCCTGGAGGACCGGAGGACTTCAGAGAGATGGGGAGGGGGGGGGTGAAAAATGTCCCCTCGCTCAGAAATTGAAACCATGTGCGGTGGACGGGCGACGCCCCTCGCTCTCGGCCAGACTGAAACATCTCCGGAGGAGGGGGGGTGAGGTGAGGAGGGGCCAGGGGGGAGGGGGGCGGCGTCATGTCAAGGTGAGTCAAGATCACATGGCAGGCGAAGGCGCTGACCACACACACCCGGCTGGCCAAAAAATCTGGAGAATTTTGTTTTGAGTAAACCAAGCAACCCCCGCCCCCCCCCCCCTCCCCAGGACCCCCCAGCACCCCCCCCCAGCACCCCTGGGAGGTCCCTTGTATACAGAGCCGTGGAGAAATGCCAGAAATGTACCGTCACACACACACACACACACACACACACACACACACACACACACACACACACACACACACACACACACACACACACACACACACACCGCAGTGCGCCAGTGATCCCAATCTAAACAGTCTGGATGAGAGACGACACTGTTTAAACAATCCGTGCTTCCTTCCAGTTCTCGGCCTTTGAGCGCAAGAAAGCTCCACTCCGAACTCGGGACCTGTGCGTTTGCCCTCCCCTGCACCCCCCACAGTGTGTGAGTCAGTGTTGTGTGGACCGGCAACGACTGTAACACCCATGTGCAATGTGGTCTTGGGCGAAATAGTGTGAAGGTTATTGTCATGCGCGCACGTGCTCCGATAACTGCCTCCGTTTAACGAGCTGGTAAAAAAAACGGTTTGCCCTTGACAGTTAGCGATAGCTAACATGCACTTGTGCTTTCGGTCATGCTACAGTTTTAAATGATACTTTCAGTGTTGCAAACGGTGACTTTAAATGTGGATTCCCGTTCCGCAGAGACACCGAGCTGCTTTAGCTGCTACCAGCTATAGAAGAATTAGCTAAATTTAACAAAGTGTGTAAACAAGATAAAAAAAAACAAAAAATTAAAAACAACAAGCTACACACGAACAAGCTCACGTTTGAAGATTGAGAGTTTAAGCTTAATTGAAAGGGCATTTTCTTTTGGTACTTGCATGAACAAAAAAAGAACAAATGAGCTACAATACAAAACTTTAAACGTGTTCATTTTATTAGCCAACACCGACAAGTCCTCATCCTATTTGCCGTCCTTTGTCAAGGTCTGCATAGCAACACCTTTCCCCACACACAAACGCAGTGCTCGCTGAGCATTTAGGCCAAATTTACGAGCTCGCGGGGTCGGAGAGTTTAACGGCCTTTGATTTCACGGAGGCCTTCCGGGTGAAGGGCGACCTGACTTTCCCCGTTTCAAGGTTGTTCAGCGAAGCGGTTTCTAAAATAAACTCCCAAGCGCAGCAGCTCGGCATCTCTGGACATCTTTGGCAAATTAAAGGGGAAAAAAAACAAAAAACAAAGACAACAATGGGAACTCTGAGGTCGACGACGAGCAATAAATCATTCCGATGACTTCACTGAAACACGAATGTGTCTCTCGTACGACTCAACGTCAACAATCTTACACCCCCCCCCCTCCCGCCGCCCTCCTCCGCCCTCCAGCTGTCCGAGGTTCTTTTCATTTTATTGACAGGCCAGGAAGTACGAGGCGAGGAGGAATGCAAGACCCCCACCCCCCACCCCCGTCTCCCCCCTTCTCCTCCCCCCTCCACAAGAATTTATTTCCCTTTTTTTTTTTCCCCAATGGAGCCACATTGTATTGTTTCAAAATTCTCCCCTTGATTTTTCCTCACAGCCCTCCACCACCACCACCACCATCACCATCACCCCCCTCTGGGCTTCACTACCTGGGACAGCTCACAATTTTTATCACATGATTGAAAAATAACTAAATAAATAAATAAATAAATAGCCTCCTAACTGAAAGGCCAAGTCAAGGCCTGCTGACATTTTCACAACGAATTGGTGACCAACGAGATGAACCGTGTGTGTGTGTGTGTGTGTGTGTGTGTGTGTGTGTGTGTGTGTGTGTGTGTGGATTTGAATGTGCCTGCGTGTGTGTTTGTGAGGTCCAGAATTACCCCCGGTCCCACCCCCCACACACACACACACGTGCCGCTGCAACGCAACGTCTACCTGCAGATTAAAATGTTTGTAGTAGTAGTAGTAGTTAAAAAATAAAATAAAAAAAATAAAAAAAATCCTGCAAACGACTTCAAGCTGCGCAGCGTAAACAGCGAAATGCTTGTAGGCGGTGTGTGTGTGTGTTGTGTTTGTGTATTTATTGCAAGTTGCAGTGTGTGAGGTCCCCCCCTCCACACACACACACACACACACTCCCCAAGCCTTTTTCTTCACTGCCGTTTACAGTGTAGCCGTATCAGCGTCAGGACATGTGAGCCTTCAGTCGGCATCAGTGGGGGGTTGGGCATGGGGGGGTGGTGGGGTGGGGTCGTCTTTCCTGCCGACTGCGGTGATAACACACACACACACACACACACACACACAGACCTGGTGACTGTCATCTAATTAGGTCCTGTCATTGTTTTCCCGCAGGATCTCTAAATCTGGAAGGAAGACACACACACACGCACACGCCTGTGCAACCTCTCTGTCCTTTAAACCCACACACACACACACACACAATAGACCTCGCCCTCTTCGCTCTAGAAAACCTCCCTCGCTTCTTGCTCGCAGCCAGAGAAAATTGTCACACATGAAAACAGTGGAAACCTACACGCACAAAACAAACTGACAGCTAATTGCTTTATTTTTGCAGTTCTCTCCCCGACTGGCTGCAATAAATCCACAGGATTGGAATGAAGAAAGAGATTCCCAAGAATCCCTAACGTGCAGATTTTAATTCCGTCCGAAGTCAAAAAAAAACAAAAGGCCAACAGGTTCCAAGTTAGGATTTACAGCGTCGCTGGCAGAGCTCAGCAGCACTGGCTGTGTGTGTGTGTGTGTGTGTGTGTGTGTGTGTGTGTGTGTGTGTGTGTGTGTGCGTGCGTGCATGCGTGTAGGGAACACCTGCAGGTGACAACAAACGGCATTGACATCCCACACCACGCCGCATTGAATAATGACCCCTCCCCCCCCGGAGCTAGCCGCCGCCGCCGCTGCACTCAACACACAGACAGCAAAGAGCGACGCAGAAGCAAAGTAACCTGAACAAATACCTGCTGCGGTTGCTGTGGTTACAGCCGCAGCTTCCTCTGGCAAACGCCGCCTTCCTTGACGCGTAAAAAAAACATGGGAAGCTCGAGCTCGCCCACCAACGCCCCCGCGCCCCCTCCCAAACCTCCAACTCCTCACAAAGCCGCCTCCCAAGTCCTCGTGGATTGCGTTAGCACTGCGATACGTCGCTGTTCGAGACGCAGCGTGTGCGGGTAAAAGTAACGTCCTACCTACGTGACGTTTGGTGCTGCAGTGATGCGGAACCTGTGGCGCCGGGGACCCTTCGCGACGGTGCCGCCTGTACGACGCTGCCATTTCCCGACGCCGTCAGGGAACCCGCGATTAGATAATACACATTCCTTTATGCTCGTCAAGGTTCTTGCGCGTAACAAGCGTGTGATGTGCCGGCAGTCAGCTGGTATTGAGTGAGTGTGTGTGTGTGTGTGTGTGTGTGTGTGTGTGTGTGTGTGTGTGTGCGAGGGGAAGAGGGTGAGGTTGAAGAAGTACAACAACAACAAAGAAAAATAATAGAACTTCAACACAAGGACGGCGGAGCCCAAAGTCGCTCTTGTAGCCTTGGTTCTCCGAGTTCCGATAAAACCCTGCGATAAGAGGAACAAGAACGAGCCGGAGTGGGATGTCGAGGCCGGACAAAGATCTTAATGTTCGGCACACACACTAGACACACACACACACACACTACGGCATCAGCTACAGGAAGTTGAATAAAGCTTTTTCCAGGAATCTTGCTGCATTCAAGTTCTCACGGCTTGTCCATAGCTTGCGTCAGTCGCCCAATTCCGACCACCCCCCCCCACCCCCCTCCCTCCCAACCATTGGATGCCAGGCAGGGCCTTTTGCCGCGCCACTCCTCGTTCTCCCTCTCTCTCTCTCGCTCTCTCAGGAGGATCCGGGCCCTGCCGGGTACAATGGGGCTCTTTGTGGAGGAGGAAGTGGAATCCTTCAGGCTGAGGAATGCCAGACATGTGGCTCCAATTCGCACAGAGCCCCGAAACGTGATCCAGTCGCAACAATGGCGGCGGAGGAGAGGAATGGAGGGGGCACCAGAGGAGAAGAAAAAAAAAAAGGTCTCACAGCTTAGCCGCCGCCACTGCAGCGGCACCACAGGGGAAATGGCAACATCAGCGTCCTGGAGAAACTCGAGAGAAAATGAGACAAACTCTCCAGTCTCATCATCTCCGGCCAAGCTGGCAGTGAGCGTCTTTCAGCTCAGACTTCTTTCACTTGTCTCTTTGTTTTTTTGTGCTTCCCCGCCCCCTTCTTTCACTAAAGTAGGTCGGATTTCTAATCCGCGTAACCGGCAACCGTTCAAATCACACACACTCGTGATTTAAAAACCCCAAAAAACAAACAGGAAGACGTCCCTTCCGCTCCTCGGGCGTAACGACTCTCAGATCATTAGAGACCATTGGTTGGAAGTGAAACCAGAGGAGATTATAATGAGAAGGTGATTAACAGCATCAGTATTTCCAAACTAAGGATTGCGCACATGTCATTGGCCTATTCTTTGTGGCAATGCAACAAGATCCCGCTTCTTGAGGCTCCCGTAACCAAATCACTGTAAAAAAAAACAAAAAAAACAAAACAAAGAAAGAACGACTGGAGAAGCTTGTGATCCCAGCGGGACGTTCAGCTGTGAAAGAAAACAACAACAAAAAAGAGAAACCAAATATTCCCCGACGCAGTGGGTGGGTGGACAACAAGCCAGACCAACGTCATGCGGTCCAGAAAAGCTAAATACACGCTGGACGAACTCACGCTGGTCATGAGCAAGCGTACTGGTTCTGGGCTTTTTTTTTGGACTTGGTTTCAGCGCCTCTGACGCAAACTTTTAACCCAGGGGTGGACAAACTTTGACTGGTGGGGCCACAATGGGCTCAGAAATCTGACAGTGTGGGCCGGAGCAGCAGCAGATGCATGGAGTGTTTTGGTGGGTCACCTTATGGTAGGAAAAACACATCATGGGATGTGTGGAAAACTGGAAAACATGTGCTTTAATGTTACGTAAAGCTACAACAAAATCTGTGTCTTTGGAGTCCCACGGTGTTTAGCTCTTTATTGAAATGACTCTTACAACGTTGAAGAACTGGATGAAGTACGGCTATTTTACGATTTACTGACTATTAATATCATTTCTTCAAGTTGGCCTACGAGCCGTAGTTTGACATGCCTGTTTTGACCTCTGCAAATCGGCCAATTCCGGGCTTCCAGCAGAGGGCAGCGGTCAGTCCATCCTGTCTGTTTGGACGCAAAGTTTTATTTTTGTTGTTCTTGTTGTTACCTCAGGGCCCAGAGTGTCTGCACCTTCTCCGAGCCGTCTCCTCCTCCTCCAACACCTCTGCGGCTAATTTAGCCGCCCGGTCGGTCGGTCGGTCGGTCGGACAGACAGACCAACAGACAGACAATCAAACTGCTTCCTGCTCCGCGGAGGGAAGCCTATCAAAGGCTGCAGCTCCTCGCACCCCCGGGCTGGGCCCCGCCCCTCAGAGTCTGAAGGAAGGGGGGGTAGAGCAAGGCTGCCACACACCCAGCAGACAAGTGGGGGTGGGCGGGGCCGACGCTCTGTGTGTGTGTGTGTGTGTGTCTGTGCGTGTGTGTGTGTGTGAGGTAGGGAACAAATGGAAAGGTGTGTGTGTGTGTGGGGGGGGGGGGGGTGGCAGTACAGCAGGCTGGCATTTACCTTAATGACTTGAATTACACTCATCACACTCCCTTTTAAACACACACACACACACACACACACACACACACACACACACACACACACACACACACACACACACACACACACACACACACACACACAGGCAGGCAGCAAGCTGCTCATTAGACCACTCATCACGGCAGAACAAAGACCACCACGGTGTGTGTGTGTGTGTGTGTGTGTGTGTGTGTGTGTGTGTGTGTGTGTGTGTGCTCGCAAAAAGGGGGTGAGAGGAAGGGAGGGGTTGGCACTCCTGTCTGCGTTTCTGCATCCTGGTTTGCATCCAAGTGGGTTTTTTTTTCAGTCTCTCACACACACACACACACACACACACACACACACACACACACACACACACACACACACACACACACACACACACACACCAGCCAGAACACCTCTGTAGACGAGGGATTGATCTGATTGGCTGTGGCCGACGGGTGTCTCTTACAATCGGTCCCTGGGCACTGGTGTGTGTGTGTGTGTGTGTGTGTTGTATAGAGGGTGAGGACTAAAGGAGGAGGAGAAAAGGACGGAGGAAAGGTGGTGGTGGTGGGGGGTCCGGCTGCATCCGAGACCCACTAATCTAATATGGACCTCCCCCACTCACTGAACCCCCCCCCCCTTTACTCTCTCTCCACACTCCACTGTGTTTTATGAACTGAGGGGAGTGAGAGAGAGAGAGAGAGAGAGAGAAGAGAAATGGCTCCAGGCAGCCGGCCAGCTCAGCGCAATAAAGCAAAAAAAGCAAAAGGCAAAAAAAAAAATCTCCCTCTGGCCGGCGTTCGTCTCTTCGCCCTTCCACTTCTAGGAAAGTGAACACACACACACACACACACACACACACACACACACACACACACACACACACACACACACACACACACACACACACACACACACACACACACTACAGGGGTGGAAGAATTTGAAATGCGAGCTGCTTGTTTTTTGCTCACTTTGTAATTTCTCCCAAAAGTCCCTCCACCCCCCCACTCACCACCTCCACCACCACTACCACACACCCACCCTCCAAAAAAATGAGGGATCAGAATTAGATTTTTTTTAACAACAACAACACAAAAAACTCCCGAGTTCAAACTGTCCCCTCACGTCTCAGTAAGTTGCTCAAACATCGCTCAGGAATCTCAGGGAGTTGGGGGGGGGGGGGGTGACCCGCAACAGCTGGCTGTCGGCTTGTCCCCCGCCCATCGCACCCTCTGTTGCACACACACACACATGTCGGCTCAAACACACACATTGCCCTGCTCACGCCTGACCGCTGTGCTTTTCACCGCTCGCTGCATTGATTGATGGGAAATTGGGCTTATTTGCACAGGCTGGAAGGGGGTATAGGGGTGGGTATGTGGGTGGGGGGGCAGCAGCTGGACCCTGGACACAAAGTCCGAGCAGCAGCAGCAGTGATAGTGATGATGGGGAGAAAAAAAAAAATTGTGAGTCAATACATGTGTTGCGCCATAAAATCTTCCCCCAGAAAGAAGAAGGAAGAAGAAGAAAAAAAACTCCAGATTGGGTCGGAGGGAGAGGAAGGGGAGAAAAATCAAAAGTGTGTCCTCCAGATGTTGGAATATCGCACCCCGCCCGGCCCGTCATCGTTCAACCTTTTCCTGTCCGGGGGCCTCGTTGTGTTTTTGCTCAGCTGGAAGGAATTTCGCGCACGGAGATGCTCGTCGTGGTTCACGATATTAACCGTTTGTCATCTCAGCGGCAGAGTGGAGGGAGAAAAAGGTGAGCAAGCTGCTCTGTAAGGATTAACCCGGCTTTATTGAGTCAAAATGGGTCAGAGATAAAAATCCATTATTTGCTCAAATTACGACAACAACAAAAAGCGGTCAATGCCGGAGATTTAGACAAATTCCAAGCAAAACATCCATAAAAAACAACCTCATACATAAAAGCCAACCTGTGCAGCCTCTATCTGTACTGACCACCACCTCTTTATCTCCACAGAGGTCACAGGAGGCACGTTAGAACATGCCACCGCATTTCCCCATTGCACACAGCTCGCTCTGCAGCGGCACACGCACACACACACACACACACACACACACACACAGGAAGGATAAAAAAGAAGGGTGACACAATTACCTGAGGTGTCCCACAGGCTGAGCTCGATGCGCTGAGTGTCGATCTCGAAGCTGGCAGTGTAGTTTTCAAACACGGTGGGGACGTAGCTCTGTGAAATGAGGACGGCGAAAGTGCTCAAAGTTGCGCGAAAACGACTCAGATCTCAGATTTCAGTCATCATTATGACTATTATTATTATTATTATTATTATTATTATTATTATTATTATTATTATTATTATTTTAAAATGCATTAAACACAAGTGCAGCAGCTGCAAGGAATGTCATGCATGTACAGCTTTGATGGGGGGGATACACACGCACGCACGCACAAACACAGGCGCGCACACACGTCCTTCAGCATCCACCACCAGGTCGCTCAGCCACATCCGGGATGCGGGGTGTGGGGGGTATTCGGGGGGGGGGGGGGGGGGTCTCACCTCCGGGAAGCAGTCCTTGGCGAACACGTGCAGCAGCGCCGTCTTCCCGCACTGGCTGTCTCCCACCACCACGATCTTGCACTTCACGCTCTGGCCGGCATCCATGGCGGATTTCAGGGACAGTTTCTGACTCGGCCGTCTCTCCTTCATTGATCTCCGAACGGCACAGGGGGGCGAGGGGCGGGGGAAGAAACGGGTCCGGGTCCTGGCTGCGTCCGGTGGTGCGTAAAGTGGAGCGGTACCTCCCCAAAACTCTCTCTCTCTCTCTCTCTCTCTCTCTCTTTCAGTCCGTCTTCCCACCCGCCGAGTCTCCGCCTGTTGTACCGGTAAAATGCCATTTGCCCGCATTTATAGTGCCGCGAAAACCAATGGCAGCCGCCTGGATGAGGCTCGCCCCTCCCACCAGCGTCCACTACACTCCTCCTCCTCCTCCTCCTCCTTGATGGCGCCCCCCCATGGGGGAAAATTGTCATAACACCTACACTGGTTCAATGCGCAGGATAAACGAATAATAATAATAATAATAATAATAATAATAATAATAATAATAATAATAATAATAATAATAATAATAACAATAATAATAATAATAATAATAATCAATATCATCATCATCATCATCATCATCATCAGCGTTGTCTGTGTCTGAAAGGTTAATTTACTTCACCCCTTACAAGTCAATTTTTTTTTTACTTCTTACTGCACTGCAATGCACTGCGTACACAAATTAAGGTACATTAAACACATAAAGGTACACACTTAAAGGTACTTTCTGACAGGGAAAAACACTATTTCATTAAAAGGTAAAGGGAAAGAAAACACATCCTGCTTTCACGACCAATTTGATGTTCAGCAACATCATCATGAATGATTTCCTGAATATATTTTATTGTAAACAACATGGGTATACAAGTAAGCTATTTAGTCTATTTGAAAGGCTTATTACACATCACATCGTTATTAAATCTGCAAATTATGTTTTGATATGCGCCTGCTTTGCCGACCAATTTTTTGTTGTACGCAGCCTTTTGTCGGAGAGTTAAAAGGGAACGGCGCTGGTCTCAAGGCCTCATCCTGGTGCCTCTGGGCTGCTCCCCCGACGCAGCAGCACAGCTAATTTTACAAAATAAATAAATAAATAAATGGGGGGGGGGGGGGGGGGACAGCAATGTTCTGCATCAACTCTTCCCCCTCCTTCTGTGACGGAGCGATTGGACTCTCAGCGTGGCTGGCAGGGATTTTTACAGTGAGACAGCTCCACCCTGCAGGCTGTGGGGTGGGAGTCCCGTCTGTTGTGTGGGAGATCTGCCTCCAGCAACACAATGCTGCCAGGGGGATTTTACACACTATAACGCCGCTATTTGGCTGCTGTCTCGGCACCATATGCATTTGACCTCGTTCAAACAGAATCTGAGCCAGGAAATCGTGGGAGATTTTACCTGCATGGGGAAAGAAGAAAAAAAAAGACCCATTGTTTTTGTGCACATCCTCTTCTCATTGTGCGTCAGTGTCTTAAATTTCTACCCCACCAAATTTAGTTATGTTACCTTAAATCTGATGCTTGCAGTGCTGATCAACGTAGACAACAACCGAGAAGATGGCGCGCAGAGCCGCATTAACTGAGGTGTTTACACACTTTCCCCCTGTACCCATCTCCTATATTATTCAGGCTGACTGCCTGTGTGCCTCTGTGTGTCTGTCTGTGTATGTGTGTCTACTTTAGCCTGCGGCGTTGCCAAGCTCTCTTGTGCACAGCCACACATTTGGGCCAGAGAGTGAGACTGTGCAGATTGACGACACGAAGAAACACCTCAAGAGTACCGTTCCATCTGTGCACACATAAAAAAGTGATGTGCGGTGATGCAGGCACTAAAAAAAGCACTGGAAAACGTTCGAGAAATAGCAAGAATATACTGCGGCACAATCATCATTGAAGCTATATTGTACTTATAGATCATATTTGTATTTGTTTAGTCATCTACTTAGTTAGCTGGTTTATTGACATTTAAAAGTCTGCAATTCCACCGTTTGACCACTAGAAGCGCCGGTCGTCCGTGCCTCGCTCAACGCACTTGCACCATGCGTTGCAACATAGCAGCGCTGCATTAGCAGTGCGGCTAACTAGCATAGCATCGACTGCCTGCCTTGTAAAAGTGCGATATGAAATTACTCTCAGCGCCGTCTTGTGTGGAGAAAAATAAGCTCTTCCTCAACGGAGCACGGAAACACAAAAGTAAACTCGCTCGACTCTTTGTCGGCGGACGACGTAGAAGAATATCCGTAATCTAGTCATGTTCAAATACTCGCTGTTAGCCGCTAGCTGTTACGTGGTTCCGGCAACACCGTGGAAACGACGCCATTGTTGCCATATTGGAAAAAGCCGGAAAACACCAGGAAGTAAAAAGGAAGTCAATCAAACTCTTCGACGCCGTCGCGGAAGGACAAGTGTCTTCGACGAACGAGTAAGTAGTGTTGTCCATATTTCAGACCGGTTTTTATTTAACATTAATGCAAATGCGTTTTAGAAAGTATTATCATTGTTTATCGCCGTGCTGCGAAAAATGTTCCTTATTTGTCTTGGTTGCGCGTCGTTGCATGTTTATCACTGACGATCTGTGACCGCAGGGGGCGATGTTGCGATGTTGTCTTATAATTATTTACCCCACCCCCGCCCTCAACCCTCAAACAAAAAACAAATCAAGCAAAAGGTTCCTTCTAAAGTGTCCACAAAACCCAATACTTAACCCTCTGCATGTTTAATGGGGGGAACAAATGCAAAATATGGCTTGCAAAATCATGTTTTTTTTTGTAAAATTATTGTCAGTTACCTTGGAGAACGCAGAACCGCAAACAAACATTGTTATTCGTCGACGTAGAGACGGTGAGACGGCTCTTCTTCTTCCTCCCTGAAAGAGGAATTATGCAACAAAACAAGGTCACCACCTTGTAGTGTGTGTGTGTGTGTGTGTGTGTGTGTGTGTGTGTGTGTGTGTGTGTGTGTCATGTTGCCTGCAGCATCGTCCACTTTCTTTCTTTCCTCTAGAGCCTTGTGCAGAAAGTAAAATTTTACCTGTTAGCGTTATATTAGAGCAGGCACGGGCAAACTACGGGCCGGGGCCCACATGCGGCCTGGTAAACCTTTTAATCCGACCACCCGAACTAGAAGAAAGCAGGGCACTGATTGGCTCAGATTTTATGACGAAAGGTGAGAGCGACTCTCCGCGAAAACAGAGCAAAAACCCAACTGCCATTTCTTTTGTAACGGTTGTACGGTTCTAGTAGGTGGCGTGCGTTTTTAGTTGTGAAGATGGCTGAGCGATTTTTGCCGTGGACAAACTCCGAGGTCCACACTTTTTTGTCAGTAGTGGCGGAAGACAGAATTCAGCGGGAACTGGACGGAGCAAATGGAATTGCACCACAAAGCAACCACAGACTGAGCAGCAGGTATAAAACAACCTCTACGTTGTCCATTGCTGCGTTGTTGTGTGTCGCAAAGAAATGACCCTGACAAAAACATTGTGCCGCTTTACCGCGTCGACTCCGCCCACGGTCTCGTGATTGCAGAGCCAATGAAAACACAACCGTACCGAGGCGTACCGTGGCGAGGAGAGGCGAGGCAATGAAAACACGCCCTTAGTTGCCAAAATCCGGATAATCCCATATTTTCCGTGACGGTTGGCAACCCTAGTCGTAGCTGCTTTGGTTAATTTTCTATTGAATTTAAAGAACATGTTTTCTACACATTCTATGATATATTTTGTTCTCCTATGAGGTGGGTCACCAAAAGACTCCATCCGTCTGCTCCTGCTCCAGCCCCCCTCTGTCAAATTTTAGTGGCCCCACAAGTCAAAAATTTGGCCCTGCCTGCCCTGTATTAAAGTTATAATAATAAGCATTTTGTGCACATCTTACTTTCCAGTCGGCCTCGATGACAGCAGACAGCAACGCTGGACATCCCAGTGGAGCAGTTGGCCAAATTCTGCGCGTTCTTTCCCAGAATAGAAATAAGGGTACCACCTGTTTCTGGTCCCACGGCGCCGGTAACATCTTGTACGCGCCTGTAAACTTCTACAGGGGGATGTAAACATTAACTACTCCTGATCAGTGCCACCTCGCTCTCTGCCAACGGCTGAACCTGCGTTGCGTTGATATATTTTTTCAGATTTGGTTCGGATCCTTTCAGACGGTTCTGTTTGCAGTAAAACTGGGGGAAGTAGGAAGTTCCTGTTTTTCTGGGAGATAAGAGCGCATGCAGTCATTCGGAAAGTGATGGATTTTTTTTTTTAGTAACTTAATGATTAATTTACCAAAGCCCAGATTAGTCACTGTAAAATCTAATTAAATGCCCCCTGTACGAATGAAAAACAAAAAATACTGAATCGTATGCATTCTGGAAGACCTTGGACCACATATTCTCTCTCATGCTTTACTTCACAACTGGGTCAGCCATTGCGGCAGTGTTTACCTATTGAAAAGCAATTAAATATCGGCGGTATTAACAGAAAGGACAGCCAACATGAATTCCATTTTAATTATTCATGCAGAAATTCCCCCATTGCAGCGACAATGTGCTTTTTGGACGCATTTTATAGCATTGACAGCATAGTTCAGGCTCAGATCCAGGTTTTCTTTCTCAGTGTGCAGAAGCTTTTCAGAACCTCAGGTGCCACTGCGACAAGTCCAAGAAATCCCCAGCAGTAATCCACAGCCTTGAGAAACGTAGGGTTATTTTGTTTGGATTTGTTTTTTCTAATAAAAAGAAAGAGAATGCACATTTCTCCTCGTTGGAACGGGTCGGCAGATGATTCAGGAGTGAGTAAGTACGGAGTTGATTTGGACGCAGTTCTGCGACGCTGCGGCCAGCAGGGCTGGCGGCGGCGCTGGGAGGTGCTGTGGTGGTCGTGGCGGAGGCGGTGGGGGAGTCTGGGTCAGTGGGCCGCGCCCCCCCTCTTCCCCACCCACCCCCAAACCCCCTGCTACTGACAGCAGGCTGCCCCACAGTTATCTCTGTCGTTGCACATCGAGTCAGCGGAGCGCTGACATTTTACTGCCTTTGCAGGCACAATCGCAGCACACACGCACACACACGGGCGTGCACGGAGACGGGTTTTCCTCGACGGTTAGTCATCCTGACTGGAAAATTAAGGACACATTCCAAGCAAATCTCATTGTTTCTGTTCAACGGCAGTTTGCGTCGGCTCCCTAGAAAGAGTCCCAACTCACGTCAGTGAGTCGCAGGTAATCCCCAAATTATTGACAGGCCCCTCACTGAATTAACTCTAAATCATAACTTGGCTATGCTATGCTAAGCTATGCCGCCACGTCGCAGCCCCCAATATAATGATACATACGTACAGAGTCAGCCAAAATAATGTATACACATCAGGAAAAGATAAACTTGCATGAATATTTCAGTCCCAGATTTATTCAGACATTGCGAGATTAATACAATTAATCTTTGGCCTCTACAATTACAAGAGTTGTTCAGAGTGGATGTAAATATTCAATATTTATGCAAGGTTTTCTTTTCCTGATGCGTGTACTATATACAGTATTGTATTTTGGTTAACTCTGTATATAAATATATATATATATGTATATATATATATATATATATATATATATATATGTGTGTGTGTAAAAACAACCTTTAAAGTCTCTCTGTGAAAATACGAAACAAAGACTTGGACAGGAGTTATCAGGGGCTTGTTTGACCTCTGGTGACCTTTGTTCTCAGCTCCCAGCCTTGATCTTTGGCTAGCAGGCAATGGGAGGCCTGCACACTGAAAGGACTTCAGTGTTCAGTTGGGTGACGACTTGTTTGATGGCAGGAACAAGACCCTCTTCTCCGGTGTCTGAGTAGCTTCAGCACTGCAACTGTTGCTGCGTTTCCATGACCCCTAGAATTGTTCAAAACCTAAATAGTGCAATAAAAAACTGGTAATGGAAACACCTAAACTTTGAAAAACCTCTCAAATTTAAATTAAAAGGTTTTTATGCTCTCATGAGGTGGTTCTTCAGCCGTATTGATAAAGAGGTACATCATCACAAACATTGCAAAAGTGTCATTGAAACACTTTTCACACTTTTTTTCACGTGACCAGCTCACTTCAAGTGAAAATGGCGCGTAATGTTTGGACGGACGAGGAGACAGAATATATATATATTTTTTTTTACAAGGAATCCACAAGAAAAATATAGCAACCATTCCTGACTGCAAACAACATTGAAATGCAGATTTATACAAGAAGTTTTGTACCTCCATCCTCCTCAAAGTGGGGTCTGGTGGGACGAGATTTTACGAGAATTACGGCTTATACGCTTCACACCATTCAATGGAAACACCTGCAAATCACAATTGTACTTTGTCAAAATTTTAGAAATATCGCTTTTATTTTGCGAGGAAACTGTAATGGAAACACAGCCTGTGACAAAGCAAAGTGGTGTCCATGTTCTGGTTTTTCTTCCCTTCACCACAAATTCCTGGTCAAGAAATTCCACCTTTTAAAAAAAACCCTCTGTAAGACTCGTATGAATAATAAGGCAGTGACCTCGCTTGCTTTTTTTTTTGCTCTCCGGTGACAGTTTCCAGGATTCTGCACTGCTGGGGCTTTGGAAAACCTTTGCGTAAATGTCACAGGAAGCTGCATTTTTCCCTTCTCTTCCTCCTCCAAAAAACCTTGTCAAGCATCTCGCTGATGTCTTCCCTCGCTCCATTCGAAACTGCAGAAATCTCCTCACCAACAGCAATAATTCATGCCGGATTTATCCCAAAACAATTATTATCCTACTCAACACTCTCACTGCAGAGTTGATTTAAAGTGAATGATACAGTGGAACTTCTCCCTGATGACGGATCGTCTTCCCGCTCTCACCTCTCGACTGATAAACACATGTGACGTTTCCTTTCATTCAGCCGTTTGGTTTTATGTCCCCCAGTGGGTGTAGTGGAGGGCAGCGTGGGCACGCGCACACACACACACACACACACACACACTCATGCTCAGACAGCGGAGGAGATGGGCCGATGACTCGGCTGACGGGCTACAGTAAAGCGTGCCGACTGTCTCCCGTCAGTCATTAGCTCCGTTCAGGCGTGGCCACACACACACTGATGTAATGAGGCTCAGCCAATGTGTTAGGCACGCCTGTGTGTGCGTGTGTGTACGTGTGTGTGTGCATTGTGCGAGCGAGCATTTAGATTTAGATTGAAAGATGACTCATCGCACTGTTTGACCCGATTCTTGGGGGGGAATGTCTGCATAGGTGTGTGTGTGTGTGTGTGTGTGTGTGTGTGTGTGTGTGTGTGTGTGTGTGTGTGTTTTGGAGGTTTAATGGCCCGTGAAACAACGCCTTCATTAGCATCTCCTGGAGACAAACCACTCCACAGAGCAATAATCGTATCTGTCAGTTTACGCGGCGGCATAACAAAAGATGTTTTTTGCGGCTGGAATGTCGGCAGTGTGTAAAACCATGTGGATTATTATTGTTTATTACTATTCTTATTATTCTTTCTAATTTTAAATCTCACCTGTCCTTGATGGGGAAACAATTAGAGCAGGAGTGCATAAGAGCAAAGCCAGTAGTACATTTGTACACTTAAACCTTGATATTCCAACATCAGTAACTTTAGAGAGAGAGAGATGATAGATAGATACATAGATATATAGGTACTGTAGATAGATAGTTACTGTAAACATACTGTCGACAGATAGATAGACATATACTATAGATAGATAATTAGATACTGGAGATAGATAGATAGATAGATAGATACTGTGGATAGATAGACACTGTTGATAGACAGAGACTGTCAATAGATAGATAAATACTATAGATAGATAAACAGATGAATAGATACTATAGATAGATAGCTAGATAATGTAGATGATAGACACTAGATAGATAGATATAGATCGATGATAGCTACTGTGAATAGATAGGCACTATAGATACATACTATCGAGATCCCTTTATAGATAGATGGATAGATAAAGAGATGATAGATAGATACTGTGAATATATAGATACTATATAGATAGATAGGTATATGATACATAGATACTGTGGATAGATTGATTGATACTGGGTAGATACTGTATATAGATATATAGATGGATTCTGTGAGTGTGGATGGATAGATATGTAGACACTATAGACGATAGGGCTGGGCGATATGACCAACATTTCATATCTCAATATAGCTCATTTTATCACAGTATAGCACATTTTTGGTAAATTCAATGAATGAACACCCAAACATATTTTAGGGTGATTTTATATTATATAAATAAAAAAATATATCCATAAAGTATATATACGACAATCTACCCAGGGGATCAGCGCGTGCGATTCATTAGCTGCCCAGACGCAGTGTTGAGGGTCTCCTCTGCTCCTCTGCTCCTCTGCTCCTCTGCTCCTCTGCTCTTCTGCTGACTGCAGCTGCCCAAGACTGCCGCGCGATGCAACTCTCGAGGCTGTGACCGCCTGTGGCTACTTTAGAGCGGGGCAGGAGCTCACGGCAGCACCCTCTGCTCGCTGACAACAGGAACAGCTGAGGAACGATATGTGCTTTCAGGTCGGTTCTCCAAAATACCAGAAAAGGCTCCAATAACAGAAGTCTCTAGATTTGTAGCTCGTCGCTTTTGACAAAAAAAGTCGGCATAGGGAGTTGGAAAGTAGCCAGATTCAGCGAGAAAGTCGCCAAGTTGGCAACACTGCAGCGTGCCTTGGCTTGCTGTATGGTGCGTCGGTGACATAAAATACTGCCGTAAAGCGTGTTTAGATCGAGCTTCATCTTAAATGATAGACAATTTCTATCGTCCAGACAATATGTATTGTCGTATTGACCAGCCCCGATTGACGGATGGATAGAGAGACAGACAGATGTCTTGCTGTGGTCTTTCGACACTGTTTATTTAAATCTCTATAAAAACACACCACCCTACAGGACTTTTGATTTTGCAGCCGGCCCTCTCAAACGATCAGACAAACCAGCAATGATGTCATCGCAGCCGATTGCAAAGCACGCCGCCACACCAGACACGTTTCACCAAAAACAAATTGAAAACGCACGGCGGGGAGATGATCGCAGAATCTGGGCGGCTCGACCGCACAGCTGGTTCCAAGGAGAAGTTCCTGAGCAGGAGACGGCAGCTTGTCACGCGCTCACCCCGAAGCACACGTCAGCTTGTTCTCATAGCCCATGCTGTCTCGTTGCGTCTTTTTGAGATGTATATTTTTTTTGAAATGGACTGTTGTTTTTCCATTTTTCAGTTTTTTTCTTTTTGGAATATACAAAAATGTTAAAAATTCTTAAAATTTCCAGACTGCTAGCAGTGGGCGGCAAAACACACTGCGTTTCATGACCGGATTGGTTGTTTCATCTGCAACAAAATGACGGATGGCTTTACAACACACACACACACACACACACGCGCGCACACATTTTCCCATTTTTCTTCTTCTTCTTTTCATCGTGCAACGACTTTGGTTTTTGCGCCTAAAAAAAAAGTCGTCGGCTCCCGTTGCAAAAGCGTCTCGCAGTCAGATGTGGTCTGATCCCAACCAGCGCCGGCTTGTGTCGCCTCGTGATCCCTCGGAAATGTGCGGCTGCTGTGCGAGGATGTGGGTTTTGGGGTGTGTGTGTGTGTGTGTGTGTGTGTGTGTGTGTGTGTGTGTGTGTGTGTGTGTGTGTGTGTGTGTGTGTGTGTGTGTGTGTGTGTGTGTGCGTGTGTGCACACGCTCAGACCTACCGCAGGCGCCCCAGCGAGTCGAGTCACATCAGGACGGCACACGGCTGAGATCCGTGCACATTAGCGATGTGTGAGCTGCGAGACGAGTGAGACACGGAGGAGGCAGCCTCGGGTGTCATCCAGTTTTTATTTTTTACAAGAGCTGCGTTTTCATTACCCCTAGAATTGTGCAAAAGCTATTTGTGGCAATGCAAAACTGGTAATGGAAAGACCTGAACCAGGAGTCAGCAACCTTTTTGGCTCTGAGAGCTTCTTCATGGGTCCTGAGTCGTATGAAGGGCTACCAGTTTGCTAGACTCTCCTGAAATAACAAGCCCTGCTCTGAGTTATTATTATTAATGATGCTCATCTATGTGAAGACACTTGTCGAGTTCATGAGCTCTCAGTGATTATCAACAATGCCTTAACAAAGTTGGATGACACTGACTTTTAGACGCAGCTCAACGAGTCGTGCCTGCGGGCTACTCATGTGGTCCTTGCGGACTACATGGTGCCCGCGGGACCAGGTAGCCCCCAGGTGACCCCTGACCTAAACTTTGAAAAACCTCTCAAATATCAGCAGAAGGTTTTCTCGGTCTTATGAGGTGGTTTTTCCGATGTATCGATATCGAGGTAAATCGCAAAAGTGTCATGGAAACACTTTGTTCGTATTTACACGTCACTGCACGTGACGTACGGTGTGACGTGATGAGTTCACCTCAAGTGAATAAAAGGCGTTACGTTTGGACAGAGGAGGAGGCGTGAAAAATATAACAACCACTCTTGACAGCAAACAAACAAAAGCCAAAGTAATTCTAAAGAATTGAGGTTTATGTGCATCAACAGAAGCACCTGCAAATCGCAATTAAACTTTGTTGAAATTTTTTAGAAATGTCGCTTTTATTTTGAGAAAAACTGCGATGGAATGAGACAACAAGAGGCTCGCCGTGCGTTTTGCTCTGCGGTGCAATTGTGTCATTTCGTAACGTGGGACTGACCGAGAAAGATGTAACGCGTGGCGTCGGAAGCCCTGAGCTATTAGTCAATATTAGCCGAGCAATGATGCATGCGCTTCCAGGTACCTCCTCCCCCGCCATCCCTCCCACCAGTCACCCCCACCCCCACCCCCCCTCCAGCCCTCTCCCACCCTCCACAGCTGTTAACGCTGATTGCATTTCCATATTATGAACACGCCGGCAGTAGATTGAGACGTCTAAGGATGGCGTTCCATTAGTGAGTGCCACCCGCAGCAGCAGCACCAGCAGCCATAAGCTACAGCCCCCACACAGCTGTTGGGAGGGTTCTCAAGCATAATTTTGCTGAACACCAAACTGGCGCTTTGATTCTGCATTGAGTGATGATCATTTTGGGCTGTGATGAGTAAAAACCAGCTGGCAGAACACCATTCATTCACCTTGCAGAGATTAAAATTGAATTTTGTCATTGTCCTAAGTGAATGATTGCGTGAAATTGACGGTTCTCAGAAAAAAAGAATTGAAAACGTCATTTGGAAGGCTCAGTAACACCACTGCAGAATATTTACCTTTTGCTCACCTTCTTTTCTTCCTGTCCTTTTTTTTTTTTTTAGGTGAGTAATGATGTCGCGCGACACGTCAGCTGTCGCTACACCCGGCCACCACCAGGGGGTAGCGGAGACGTCCCTGCCGGGCTTGCCCTGTGAGTATACACATACGGAGGTCATTTAGTTTTTATCGTTCCATGGCGATCGTGAGATTTTGATGGCACCGAGCGTGAAGTTGTAAAATAATAATAAAAAAAAAAACCACTGACTAGCATCAGAAGCTAGTTGCCTCCTAAGAAGCCTCCTCTTGTCGCTGGGTTTTCCCAGGGTGTAGAGGCGGAGGGGGGATTGGCTGGGGGGGTTCAGTGGGGAGCGAGGGGTGAGATGGAGGAGGGGGGCGGGGTTTTGCACCGGCGCCGTTTGATCTGGTGGAGCGGCCCGAGGTGCGAGCCGCCCGCCGTGCGCGCAGGGCAACAAGGTGGAACGGATGTGTGTAACTCAGCGCAGGAAACACATAAAAACATCAACAAGAAAAAAAAAAAAAAAAAACCCAGCTCAACAGCATCGGAAGCTTCACGGCTTCACAGGAGCTGCTGTAGCTGCTTACGGTGGATAACACACACTGGCTGCACATTGAGCCGCGCTCACCTGCAGCCGGTAAACAGGAGGTGCTGCAGGACGACGGGCGAGAGGTGCGTTTGACAAACGACAAGGTGGGGAGAAAAATGCCTCCAAAGTGGAAATAAAACAATAATTGGAAAAACAATTGCACGTATGAATTGTTTTAAATTGCGTTATGGAGGCTGTTGGGCTGTCATCGAAAGGGGCATCGTGTTAGAGTGAAGAAAGAGAAGAGACAATAACAACAACAACAACAGCAGCAACAGCAGCAGCAGCTGCAACGATGGTGTAGCGCTGCAGAGAGCGGTGATGTGTGGACTGGAGGGTGAAGAGAGCAGAAGTGCATTAAATTCCTGCCGGAGAGACGAAAACGGTCCGTTTTTGTTTGCAGTGAGTCTCTCTGGCGTTGCTGCAGGAGACGGAGGTGCATAAAAAAACATCAACATGGAGCAAAATACAGCAAAGCATTTTTTTCCTAAATAATGCTCCTTCCTTCCTTCCTTCCTTCCTTCCTTCCTTCCTTCCTTGTTCCTTCCGACCGGAATCTCCCTAAAACTCTGATCCCAGGCCAGAACCGATGCTTGGCCTCCTTCTCCCTTCTTTGCACTCTTCTTGTCTTATCTTCCTTCTCCTCCACAGTGGTTTCTTCAGCATCTTCGGACCGGAGCGCAAAGGAAACAAAATCCTCTGGGGCCGACTGCGACGCCGGCTCGGGGGACGAGGTAGGGAAACTAATTTTCTAGCATTTTGACTGGTGTGTTGTTGTTTTTTTATGCTTCGACTAACAGCGTTACAAAGGACCTCGCTGTGGAAGGAAGGTGTCGGTGCATTGATGAGTGGGGGGGATGGGGGGGGGGGGTGAAAATAACAAAAGCAGTTCCTTGTTAAGAAAATAAATAATTAATAAAAATCAATCTGTGATGTGCGACACTGAACACAACAGCGAACAACGTAGCAGCAGAGTCAGTGAGGCGAGGGGAGGGGCTGCTGGAGATGTCGCTACCAACCCCCCCCCACCCCGGTCTGTCTGCACTTATAAAAAAGCCATAAAAGCGATAATGCGCCGCAGCTGCAGACATTTTAGCCACCAGCTAACAATGTAGCAGGCGCGGCACGCCAGGAATGCCTTTGATGGCGTCCTGGTGGAGGCGGTGGCCGCTTTGATGACTTCTGCTGACATTTCCAGGAGGCTGTAAAAGGGGGGGGGACTCGAGTCGGAGGTAATCGAATCAGTGTGGCGCTCGTCCCTGTATGCGAGGTTGAGCAGCCGTGTGTGTGTGTGTGTGTGTGTGTGTGTGTGTGTGTGTGTGTGTGTGTGTGTGTGTGTGTGCCGGAGTTTAGCTTGTTTTCGTTTTTTTTCCTTCACGGTCGGGCAGACGAGGAGACTCCTTCGTCTAAGTGGCTTTTTCTTCTTCTCTTTTCTTTTTCGCATATCAATGAAAAGATTTGTTTTTCCGTGCGCGCACAAGATTACGTGCAGAGCTCTGGGTCTAACCGAGAAGGTTAAATTAAAGTGGGAAGGGCGGGGGGTTGTGGGCCGGTGTTTGGGAAGAGTGGGGGGGGGGGCACAGTAATCCCACAGAATGTGGGACTTTAGATGTTTAAATGAATTTATTTCGTATTTGCCAGAAAATGTCACAGTGATTCAGCACACACGAAAAAAACCCAAAGCAAGGATGTGAGTTTTTGTGTGTGTTTGTGTGTTTGTGTGTGTGTAATATTAATTCAGATTGCCTGTGTTCCCATAAAGGCCACCAGGCCATTCTCAAAAATACAGATTTTGAATAAACAGTACATAAGTCAAGAAGTAAAGAAGTAAAGAAGGAAAAGAGTAAATACAGCGTAGATGAGATGGATAAGTGACTGCAACTGCTCAACAGTTGCAGTCATAACAGAGGCAGCGGATACATGTCGGTGACTAGTGCGTGCAGTGCAGAGTGAGATTGGGGGAGGTCAAACACACATACACACTCGCACTCACACAGACACGCGCCCACCTGCGCTAGGATTGCTAACCTCCACGCCGCCGCTACCTCAGAGACGAGCTAATCCTGGCTGATGAGACTCGGAGTGGACGAATCACAGCAGGGTTTAGTTTCAGCTGGCCTGCGCTGGGCGGGGTTTGTCGCAGAGATTCCCACCGTCTTGTCCCAGGCGGACGCAGGCCGACTCAGGGCAGCGCTGCTGCGGTCGTCCGGAAAAAGACCCCAGCCTATGGAAGAGGAGCTAGTGAACGCTGACCTTTGCCCCCTCCCATCCTCGTAATGAACCGCAGTTGCCGGGCAGGTTTC
Organism: Nelusetta ayraudi; assembly: GCF_046127955.1. NCBI lineage: Eukaryota > Metazoa > Chordata > Actinopteri > Tetraodontiformes > Monacanthidae > Nelusetta > Nelusetta ayraudi. Next base: position 3,300,203 of record NW_027466056.1, read on the forward strand.
AGAACTTTTTGTTTTTATTTGCTTCCCCTGCGACTAATGGGAAGCACGTGGTCAGATGGTAACAGGACACAGGTGCACAGCACCCGGAGCCGCCGCTGCTGATAGGTGTCGTCCTCTCAGCCAATCACGTGTCTCTGTCTGACCCTCCTGACCCCCTGCTTCCTCTTCCATCTCCACCACTGCATCCATAAACCTCCCCTCTGCTCTGAACCTCCTCCAGGAACCTCAGCATCCTACTCCTCTTCCTCCCCCTCCTGCTCCTCCTTCTCTTTCTCCTCCTTCTTCTTCTTCTCCTTCTTCTTGTTCTTCTTGTTCTTTTTCTTCTGAATCTCCTCTAGGAACCTCAGCATCCTCCTCTTCCTCCTCCTCTTCCTTTTTCTCCTCCCCCCCTCCTCTTCTTCCTCCTCCTCCTTCTTCTTTTTGTAGATTTAAAAAAATCTGATTCTTGGATTTCGCAAATGGAAGCTTTGGCTTGTTTTGAACGAACCGGATCACCCGGGATGACTCAAACACGGTGGTGGAGCGCTCGTTACTCACACACAGACTCCATTTAAAAAAACAAAACAACCACCACCACCACCCCCTCTGCATTACGCCTCATATATTGTGAGACCAATTAAGCTCAATTCATCCTCTTTTTGCCCCACGGGTGGGAAAAAAAGAAAAAGCGTTAAGCTGTTTTCTTGGTCTGTTTCCCCTCAATCTCCCCGACAAGGCTCCTCCATCAAAATACCCATAGTGCATTTCAGCACCCCCATCTCCCTCTCCCTCCCGGGCAGGGCGATGAGCTGTAAAGAGAGTCATTAAGGCGCAATTTGCGACTGCGACACGCCTGCACACACGTCGCCCGCAGTCTGGGACGATTCATCATAAGCAGCCGCGACGCCCCAGAGACGGAAAAATATACAAAAAAAATCTGAAAGATGGAGCGGATTGTCGCTCGTCTGCGTCACCTTTGACCTCTGGGATCGGTGCAATTCCAAAGGTAATGGGTCAAAATCGGCTCGGTAACATTAATGAAAGAGGAAACATTTGGTTCCCTTTTTCGTATAAAGGTCAATTTGTGAAGTGGAAAGATGCAGCGACCGAGGCAGCGACCTACTTCTTGTTGGATTGGTCTTCTTGACCCTTGAGCTCTCTGGTGGCAATCGCTCTTTCTCCTAATCTTGTCCGATGGCGAAAGAAAAGTAAATATTAGCCGAGCGGTCAATCCTTGTAGCTGACGGATCGCAACTGCTGCAGCTGCTGCAGACATGGCTGTGATGTAATGCAAGACCTCTATATATATGTGGATGTGTGTGTGTGTGCGCGTGTGCATGTGCATATTCCCACTGGGGGACAGCAGTGTAAACAGCATTTTGTCTTGGCCCGCGCGCTGCGCCACCAACAACAAAGGAGCCGGAACAAAGGCTCTGCGTTTCCTTTTGTGACATCACAAAGGGGCCGCTTTGCCCAGCGCGGCCGCCTCTATTCTTTGAAAGCGGAGCGATACGCAGGAGGAGAACAACAGGCTCGCTCTTCTTCCCGTCTTCTGCGGGGTGTCGTCGGTCCCTGGGGTCAATTTACATAATGCACGACCTTTGACCCCTGGCTTCAATAACGGGGGCGGTGACCTTTGATGGAGGGTTCTCCAGGTAAAAAGATAATTCCCTGCTTCCCTTCCCCCCTGCACGAGCTCGTTGTGGCGGAGAGCTTCTCTCCCGACGGCCATCACCGCCACCTCTTCACTATGTTCCTATGGTAACTAACTGCAGTGTGTGTGTGTGTGTGTGTGTGTGTGTGTGTGTGTGTGTGTGTGTGTGTGTGTGTGTGTGTGTGTGTGCCTTTGGACAAGGACTGATGGTTGGTGCGCCTTCATTGTGGTTGTGTTACTTCTTTTTTTTTACATAATGAATCAATTATCAAGGCTGTGGAGCCGAACTCATTTGAATAATTGCAGATTGGTGGAGGGAGGAGGGAAAAACATGCTGTGTGTGTGTGTGTGTGTGTGTGTGTGTGTGTGTGTGTGTGCGCATGTGTGTGCGAGGAGAGGTAATGCAACAGAGACGTCCAACTGACATCATTTCCCCGCCAGTCTTGCAGGCCCTTCGCCAAACTGAGGCTCCTGCAAATCACTCAAGGAACCAAAATCACTGTTTTCACCAAGAGTCACACTCCCCCCTACTGGCCATCTATGTGAACACCAACAAACAAAGGCACTTTTTTTTGGGGGGGGGGGGACTTTCTTTTTTATTGAAACACTCAGGAGATGCATTCATACATACACATACATACACTTTCCAGTCCTTACATCTTTACCATGACATTGTTATGTGCTTAAGTTTTAATACAGTAATTGAATCAGCTATATCTATCACCTATGACCATTACCAACTTTAGTTGCATCAACTGCCTCAAAGATTAAAGATGCATCGCAATGTATTCTTACATCATCTCAGTCCTCCACATTTGTTACCAAAGCAGCATAAAAATGTATTAACATTTGCGCACTTTCCGATATATGTTGAATAGATATGTTTGTTTTCATCCGAACAATTGCATTCAAAATAAATACGGATACAAAAAATACAGTTAAAATGAATAAAAATAAAATGAATAAAATAAATGCGGTGGTACCTCGAATCTGGAAACAATTTATCATAAAGTCTAACAGTTTGCAGTTGTAACCTTGTTGTGATTCTTTCCATGGTCAGAGCATTTCTTACTCTTTCTCTAAAGGCAATTTTTAATGATTTAAAATGAAAGTTTATCCGTTGTAATTAAGATATTTGGTGTGTGTGTGTGTGTGTGTGCATGCGTCAGGGCGGCATTAAGACTTTCTCCTGTGCTGCGTTGAGGACGATGTCGGTGTTTACTTGTAATCAGCAGCGCAGACTGGAAGAGAGAGGAGTCGCCATAGAAACAGACAGCGAGCAGAGCTGCTACGTTTTATTTATAAATCTATATGAACGTTAGAGGCGAGAGGGAGATAATTTATTTGCCGTAAATGCAATAAATTGCATGCAAAAAAAAAAAATCAGTCGCACCATGGCTGCAACGGCGGTCGATCTCAGGTCACTTTTATTCACAGTGTGTTGAAAACAGGATCGCGATAAAGAAACCAAATTAAAAACAACATCATGCAGAAGCAAAACTTCTTCATCTCACAATGTCACTTTCTGGGGCCTTTTCACTTCAGTCGGTGGCCTGAGAGGGAGAAAACTTCACTTGACCTGAACCAATTTGAAGCACGTTGCGGTGCAACGGCGCCCTCATGTGGTCGTTTATAAAAGTACAGCCATTTTCACCTCGGAACGCCTCCATCCTTCTCTGTTCCTGGTTAATAGAAAAAAATATCACACAAACTGTCTTGCTCTTTTTTCCCCCTGCAAGGTTTGAGGAAACGCAGTGCATTGCAGGGTGCAGTTCTGGCCACTAGAGGTCGATCTCTTCTAGGCGCTTGTCGTTCGTCGGCTCCAGCTCCCACGGCTCTGCAGGGTTTTGAAGTCCACACCCCTCTTTTCGAAGCAAATCATTATTTATTTTTGCCAGGAAGGAGGAAGAATTTAGTGTGTTTATCTTCATTAATTGTATCATTTCTTTTTCTTTGCGTGTGAAAGGAGTGTTTGGACTCTCGCTGTCTCACCTGCGGCCTGCAACACCGCAGATTATCTGTGTTTTCGTCTAGAGCAGGCTGGGCAAAACTGTTTGACTGGTGGGGCCACGATGGCTTCTAAATCTGACAGAGGGGCCTGGAGCAGCAGCAGATGGATGGAGTGTTTTGGTGAGCCACCTCACAGGAGGAAAAATATATTACGAGATAAGTAGAAAATGTGCCTTAATGTCAATTGAAAATGAACAAAAGCGTTACAACAAAATATCCCTTTGACGTCCTCTTTGTTGAAGTGACTCAACACTGAAAATTAACAAATATAATAGTTTTTTTTTCTAGTACAAACGGTTACTGCTATTTAAAAGTAAGAGTTAGAGTTATGTTATTCCTCAGGATATCATCATCGTCATCACTGTGGCAGAAGACCCGACAACACATCCAAACTAAAACATTAATAAGGTTTATTGATATAGTTTCAAGTTTAGCGGGCCTCATTGAAAAGCTTCATGCCTGGTCTAGAAGCAACAAACGGAACAAAAATGAGGTATTAGCCTCAAATGCAAAGGAGTTGTTTGTATTTATTAGTGTGGTTGTGATGAACTGGCGACTTGTCCTGGGTGTCACCCTGCCTTCGCCCTACGACAGCTGGGAGAGGCTCCAGCACAAGCGGGTATTGAAAATGGAGGGATGGATGGAGGGAGGGAGGGATGGATGGATGGATGGATGGATGGATGGATGGATGGTTATTTTCCTCAGTTTGGCATCAGCACTGTGATGCTCGATGTGGTCCTCCAACTGACATGGTTTCCAACGTGTATTGTTCCGTAACGACAATGGACCACGTAAACCATTTTTCAAACTGCTTTTGTTGTCAGTGAGATGAGTATTGTAGTTTAGTGTGACACGTTTACAGCGGAGGAGGTTACAAAGCCAACAATCCCCCTGTTACAATAAGAGCGCGATGGGAGCGGATTGCCCATCAATGGGACATTTAATAATTCACGCGCGCTAAAATTGCGGGACGACCTGAACTGCGAGAGGGTCAAGGTGACTTCAGGGCGTCGGTATTTTAAGACAAGGAAACAACAACAAAAACCTGTCAGTGGTGCAAACAGGTGGAATTTTTTTGTGTCAAGGAGCGAAACATATATAGATCAGTGCTAAGGTTGCAAAAAAATTAATATACAGTATGTATTCACACTTTATTTACTATTTTCTTTGCAGATATTTGCAAAAGAACCTGATCAGAAAATTAATTATTTAAAAAAAGATCTGTCATATTTGGCATTAAACTAAAATATATATTTTTTGTGGTGTTTGTGCCACTGCCTTGTTCACTACCTTCCACTGCTCACTTCTATTTTTTTTTATTTTTATGAAAACCTCTCTTCCAGTCGCAGTCTTTCACCATCAATAAATATACCTGCAGCTGCATCAACAAAAAAAACAACAAAACGCAGCCCGTTCGAATCTAGGCGCTTGGCGAAAAAACGGCCACAAGGTGTCTCTGTTTCCCTTCTATCGCTCGGCTCCACACCGTTCTGACGCAGGTGGCGGGTTTGTGCAGCTTGAAACCGAGACGCTGAGCAGGGAAAATAGAATTGGCGACGCCCAGAAGGCAAAATCACAATGACTTGCGGTTATTATTGCGAAGAAACGATCCGATCGACTGCGGTCACGCCGTCAGATTGCAGGAGGCCAACACGAAGTGGTGTAAACATTTATTTATTCAAATAAAAAAGACAAAAAAAAAAATCTTACAGCAGTCCCAACACCTCTCGTGAATCACACACACTCACGCACAGAGAAAAAAAAAATGAAACAGAAGAAGCCAAGTAGACAAACTGGATTGCATTTCTCTTGTGCATATAAACATTTTTTTTTTTTAGTTTTTAATTAAATATAAAAGAAAGTTGGCCTGCCAGAGTGCAACAGACACTACCTTCCCCTTCCCCCACCCCGTCTGATACAAACCACATCTGCGTGTCCTTCATCGCGTCAGTGCAAAAAATCCGACATTCACTCGGTACAAAAAAAGTGACTGTCAATAATTCAGGTAGCGTCATTCATTATTCAGTGTTGAGCTCCGACTGGACGAGTGTGAAAACAGAAATACTGAGGTTCCATAGATTAAAAAGAGACTGGACACTTTCCCTCTCCATTTCTTTTTCTGAAGCAGAGACCGTATTTATTTATTTATTTATTTATTTATTTATTTATTTATTCATTCATTCATTCATTCATTCATTTTAAATCTTCACTTTTTTTAAAAAAACTCAAGGGCACAGCAACACTCCAGAACCAGAAATCAGCAGAGGCACGTTAGCGTCAAAAACCCTGCTGTTTATGAGAACAGAAGTAAAAAATAAAAATAAAAAGCCACAGTGAAGCCACACTCAGTGGGGGTGAAGGGAGAGGAGGGGATTGGCTTCTGAGTCACAGCCTTTTTAATCGCAAAACTTTGAAAAATAAGAATAAACCCCCGCTCAAACTGGTGGGTGGCGCTCAGTGTTCACCCTGCACAGACCTGCTGGCTGCAAAAGCGAATAAAACGAGCGAAAAAGAACAGAAATGAACAGGGAGCGTTGGTTCATTCTCCAGACGCTGTGTATGTTTTCCCCTCCTCCACCTCCAGAGGGCGTCGGGGGCTGATTGTGGGCGGGTCCTACTAGCAGCTGGCAAGTCAAGCTGCTAAGTTGAGGGCTTTTTTTCCCGCTCTCCAGAGCGCCACACGGTGGTGGGGGAGAGTCTATGCAGCCGATTCCTCCACTCAATCCCAACCCTCCCTCATGGTTCGGGTCTGCTCCAATCACTGCTGGAAGACACAGATGACAGCGTTATACTACTACTACTACGACTACTACTACTGCTACTCATCATAATAGTAATAATAATATTAGCTGCTCGACTTGAGCCTCCCGGCTCCACCTACACTGAGGTCTGAAGACAGAGACTTCCTGCCAGCCCTTCTCCCTTGACCGCTACGCCAGACCCCCAGCGGACCCTGAAGAGGGGGAGAGAGGGACGGGGGGGATAGAGAGAGAGGGAGGGAAAAGAAAAAAAATCAGCCCATCTTTATCAGTGAAGCTGCAGGCGACCTTAGCCCTCTTATCGCTGCTGCTGCTGCTCCTCACCTGGTGTTTGGCCACCATGTGGGCGTGTTGGATCAGCGGCGGTCTGATGGAGGGTTTGTACTGCAGACGTTGGCCCAGGAGGGAGTAGTGAGGATCACCTGCGGAGCAAGAGCAGAAAAGTCAATGAGAAAGAAAGAAAGGAGAAGCCAAGGTGGCTAAATATCGAATTATTTCCATATCGGAGCCACTAACAAGGGCAATTGTCTCGATTCAAATTCACAATTTTTTTATGCTTTACTGTAAAGCACCTAAAAGCCAAACAACCCAAACATTTATTTTTCAAAATTTTTCACAATTAGCCCAATATGTGCTGCACCAATTGCAGAAAATCTGAAGTTTATTGTGCTTCACTTACTTAGAAGGATAATTAAATTAATAAATAATGCTAAATCATTTCATTATTTATCTCATAGCTTTTTTTTGAACCTGCAGAATTAAGGGTGACGCCCTGTTGGCTCTCTGACCTTGTCCACTGTGGCAGAAGGCTGTAGGGAGCTGTGGGTGGAGCTGCTGGTGGTGGTGCTGCTGCTGCTGGTGGAGGTGGTGGTGGTGGTGGTGGGCCAGGACTGGGATGGAGGAGATGCCTGACGGGAGGCCCTTGACGGCGGACAGCTGGCCGGGCAAGGAGGGAGTGAGTGCCGGGGACAAGGGCAAGCTGCTCTACGCACAACACACCAGCGGTGTGGAGTGGTGTGGAAGGGAGCGGGGGGGGGACAAAACAGCTTCATTCAAAAAAGGCAAATGTGGTTGTTTCATGATTGGGTTCGAGCTCGGAGCTCCAGGCCACTTTGTGTGTGTGTGTGTGTGTGTGTGTGTGTATGCAATTTGAGAGATAGCTACTGAATCAAATATATGAGCAAGATATATGTAATTATGCAACAAAGAAAAACATGTTAAATAACTCTAAATATGTTTTTTATGAAAGGTTTGAAGTTATTTTACACTTTTATTGTTTCCTACATAGTGTGTGTTCATACGTAGTTTGGATGCCTTCAGTGAGAAACTGATTTATATATGTCAATTGACATATATTTCAGGATTGGATCATGGATTTTGAACGCAGATCGGCTAAATCAGCATGCTGGTCCAATCCAAATGATGGGATCAGGACGTCCCTAATAATAATAATAATAATAATGAATAACTAAAGGCAAACTGAGAAACCAAATAGCTCTCAAAAAGCAGTTCAAAAAGGTCGGTGACCCTGTGCGCTACACACCAGGGGGCGCCGTCTGTACCTGGGTGCCGTCTGCGATCAGCGCGAGCTCAGCGGCCCGCCGCCCTCGCTGCTGCTGAATCTGCTGCTGCTCTGGGCCCGAGTGCTTGTGCTGGGCGGGCTGCTTCCGTTGGCAGGGGGAGGCGGCTCGGGGCTGCGGGCAGGAGGACGGGGCGGCCATCTGCAGCATTAGCACGCTAGCGCCGCCGCCAGGACCACCAGGACCAGGGGGTAGCAGCCCTGCACACACACACAAACACACACACAATCAGAAGCTGCGTTTCCTTTACCCCTAGCATTGCGCAAAACAATAATATCACTATAAAAAACTGGTAATGCAAACACCTAAACTTCAAAAAAGTGTCGTGGAAACACTTTTTTCGTGAGGTATGGGGTCATGACACCAGGTCACTTCAAGTGAAAATCGGGCGTTATGTTTGGACGGAGGATGAGACGGAATATTTACAGTGAGAGACAAATATAATAACCATTCTTGACAGCAAACAAACGTAAACAAACAAAAAACAAACGTAATTCTCGCAGGACGAGATTTTACGAGGATTACGGCTCATCCGCTTTACTCCGTTCAATGAAAATGCCTGCAAATCGTAATTTGTCGAAATTTTTAGACGTATCGCTTTTATTTTGCGAAAAACTGTAATGGAACATACAGCTATGGACATCGTGAATGTGATGGATCACTCTTCCACCTCCCCCAAATGTGTTTTTTCAGCACTTTCACCTCATCATCTACTAGGCGCTGTTAGCCGCCGAGCAATTAGCTTTTTAAGTGCCTTGATTATAAGAGAACAGCCGTGGAGGCAATAACCCCCCCCCACCCCTACCACCACCACCCTTCTCCGTTCCTCGGCTAAATCCCGGAGATCCAATTATCCTGTTAGCTCGTTACGCATTATCGTGACTGATACCACTCAAAAAATAAATTAAAAAACGCAATCAAGACTTTGACAAACAATAAATTACCAAAAAAAAACCAACTGCATATACACAACAAGGTGTATTTCCCACCTGTCTAATTGTTGTTTGCGTAAAGACACCAGGAATTTGCAATGTCCTGGCTCGGACGGGCAGGCGGAACCGCTCGGACATAATCCACAGATTAGTTTCTCAGCCGGGGCCTCGGCCAATTAAAAAGTGTTTACCGGTGACGCCGGCGGCATGACCTTCGCTCCGACCTCATTACTGACAGCCGGATGTGAATAATAAAGGTCATCGGCCCACGAACGGAACACTTGCGCGTTGAAAATGCATAGCGGCTCGCACCTGCGTACTGCTGGCCTGGGTGCTGCTGGGAGACACAGGGGGGCGGCGTCTGAGGGAACTGGAGCTGCTCCATCACCTGGGTGGGCAGGAAGCTGACGGTGGAGCTGTGGACGAGAAGAAGAAGTAGGGGGGGAGAAAGAAAGTCAGATAAGAACGTGTTTGGCCCCCCCGAGTTCTTCTTTTGCTTTTGCTTTTTTAATTCTTATTCTTTGTAGTTTTTTAGCGTACTGCGTCAAATGGGGGGTTGGGTTAGCAGCGGAAGTCTCAAGAGGAAGTGAAGTCATAAACTGCATTTCCATTCCCCCGAGAGTTGAGCAAAACCTAAGTATCGCATTAAAAAACTGGTCAGGGAAACACCTACACTTTGAAAAAAACCTCTCAAACATCAGTAAAAGGTTTTTATGCTCTCATCAGGTGGTTTTTCAGACGCATGAATATAGAGGTTCAGTGTATCGTTAAAGTGTCATGGAAACACTTTTTCCGCATTTGCACGTCAGCGGACTTGACTTACTGGGTCACGTGACCAGTTCACTTCAGGTGAAAATGGCACGTTATGTTTGGATGGAGGTTAGGGTTGGGGAGCCCTCTTGACATCGAAATGCAGATTTATCACCAAATGTTTTGTACCTCCATCCCCCTCAAAGTGGGGTCTCGCAGGACGGGATTTTACAAGAATTACAGTTTATGCGCTTCCACCAGTCAATGGAAACACCTGCAAGTCGCAATTGTACTTTGTCGAAATTGTGGAACTCGCTTTTATTTTGCTTCATTCATAGATGTACACAACACACAACTATAATCCCTAAATCGTGTATATCAATCCGAAGGATGTTTGCTAAAAAGCAAGTCACGTTCAAAGAGAACTCTTTGAGTCCTGCGAAGTGAAGGACCATATTCCACTGGTGGCTGCTGTCGTTTGGAAACACAGCATTTGTATTTGTTTGGTTGTAATCGTTTAGTTGGTGTAGTCAAAAACTCTGAAGGTAATTCTGAAGATTACTCCTTTAATGTTCCCTTAAAAGCTGAGCCTCTCTGCAGATCTGTCTCTTAGTTAAAGGTTAAGTGTGTAATATGTGGATATTTTTAAGAAGAAACAGTGACATCAAGTGGTTATATTTTTAGATTGTAGCTGTCTTTCGCTTAAGTAGGAACTCCGTACCTAAAGAAAAAACAAATTACTTTTATTGCACTGCGATTACACACTTTTATTAATGTATTTATGGCCTATAAGTTAAACTTTTACCGATATAAAAACACAAATCACAAAACATCACAAATGAAGCCAAATTTTACACACTGGGCCTTTAAATCCTCCTTGCCTGAATATTATAATAGTAATAAAAAAAAACAACAACTCCAGCTTCTAGTCCATCTGCTGGAGCGACCTGCCTGCAGGGACTTGCCCACAGCTTGTGGGAAGTGTGGGGGCTGGGGGGGGCTGGTGGGACCAGACTGAAGCCGCTGCTGCTGCATTTATCATTTGCACAGCTGCCCTACAAACGCAGCCTTGTTTCCAGCATGCATTGTCTCTGCATTGTTCTACTGCTGGTAAAGATACATGGGGGGGGGGGGTTTAGCGGGGGCGCCCATGTCCACCGTCGATGCTCTCGCCAGTTGTCCAGATTGATCAGGGGTGGGGCGTGGGAGCCCGCGGAGGTGCGAAACTAATGGCGTGTTTGCCTTTTTGCGGTGAACTAGTTCCATCAATCTGCTTCTAATGAGAGCCGGCCAAGGGAGGGAAGCAGCCGCGGTGCTCAGAGAGGCTGACCGACTGAGTACGACATCCATCAGGGCGCCTCGCTGGTAATAACCCAACCCCCCTCTCTCCCCGCGGTGAGCAAAGATGACCTTGGCTGCTTTGGGGGGGGCAGATTCGCTCCTCGGGCTCGTCGGCTCTATAAATAAGAGACACCTTCAGCGGTGAGACTCTGGAAAATCTGTTTGTAGGTCGCATCCACCAGCATTGGCCCCATTCAAGCAGCTTTTTTTAAACTTTTTTTTTTTTTTTTTTAACTTAAACTAACTCAACCCAAGCCGGTTTTATTAAGGGTCACCGATGACGCTGAATTTACTTCATTTACATTTTCTGACAAAAACGAGCGTACAAAGTCCTTCCCGCCTGCTGCACTTTTCAGCGCATGCAGCTCTTTGTGATGTCACCAAGGGTACCGGTAACCCGGTCCCCAGGTTCACGATCAACCCCTTTCCGAACGTTCTGTATCTCCCACACTCAAGCAAACTCAGAAGGAACAACGAAGCGGTGAGGGAGGGCTGTAAACAGAGTGCTAAATATGCACTTTTTTAGGGGATTGGGGGGGGGTGGTTAATTAACGGGACGAAAATGACCCGTAGACGCCGACTCGTGTCAAAAATATCGATTAAGTTTGAGCCTCCCCAAGGGAAGAAAAACAAGCAATTAAGATTTTTTCCGGTCTGTCGGTATGTTTCTATTACCTCATGGTGGTGTGCTGGTTGGCGGGCAGCAGACCGTAGCAGGGCTGCACGCCGGCCACGGCCAGTGGCCCCTGGGCACCCGGCTGACAAGAGACAAAGACAGGCTGCTGGTACGCCTGCTGCTGCTGCTGTGGCAGCGGCGGCACGGAAACCTGCTGGCAGAAGCAAGGCAGAAGAAGGAAACTGACTCACAGAAGCGTCAAGATGGGAGTCAATCAAGATTCTCTGAAAAGTGGCATTGGTGTGCTTTGAATAGCAGACTAAGACGCTTTATGGAGTTTTTTGCACTTTTTCACGCCATGCACATCTACCAGTGACATTCAAAGGTCAAGTGTGTAATATTTGGAGATTTTGTAGAGAAAACAGCGACATCTAGTGGTTACATTTTAGATTGCAGCGTCTTTCACTCTTCCGCCGCCTCCTGAGCTTGCCAGTGAACTACAGTGGCCTGCGCACACAAACCTGGATACCTTTTTCTCTGTTGGTTCATTTAAAGAAACGAGCAGACACTAGAAGCATGACCCTTGTTCTATGTATATTCTTATTTTCAAATAAGAACCGTTCTGGCTGGTGTCTGCTTGGCTGCCCCCCTTCCCCTCGAGCTTGCCAGTGAACTACGGTGGCTATATTATTACACACTGGACCTTTTAAATGCGCTTTGTTAACTGTACCTGGTATGACTGAAGCGGAGGGTACTGGACCATCACACCTTGCACCTGGTTGCCCATATTGCTGGGCTGGCCACCGGGGGATGGCTGCTGCACGCCCACCAGGGTCTGGTAGCCAGAGGACGCGGGGTTAGGCAGCAGGGCCTGGTGCACTGCGGAGATGGTGTAAACAAAGGAAAAACTATATAAGGGCAAGATTAGAGGAGCAGCAGAAGATCTGAAGGATCTGGGGATAAGAAAACAAGGAGTCAAAGAGGCTCGAGGCCTTGGGAGTCGAAGGGAAAAAGTCAATATATTGAATTTACCCCCGATGAGGCCGAGTTGTCTTCTCCTACCTGCAAAAAAAAAGACATCCGCCTAAACGAGCGATTCCGATCGCCAGCAGAGGGCAGTGCACTACTCCCAGACTTGCTAATTGGGAAGCGGATGCAAAGTCACGCAGACTCGGTTTTTCCACAGTGGGTGTAGCCAAGTCCCTCCAAATGCCAAGGTGAACGCCACCCTCTGGGAACGGATTGCGGTAACGCGGCTGACAAAAGGAGAGTCCGTCCTTTTGTCAAGGTGTCCTCTCTAACTTGCGCGCCGCCGCCGGGAAGGTTCCACCACCGCAGAGACAATGGGAGCGGACGGCGGAGGGGGTGGAGCTATTTTTATCCAGCCTTAGTCGTCCTCCGACATTCCAACCGCCTGCTAGCCGAGCGTGAAGTGATTGCGATTTCCGGAAAACCCCTGCGGAGGTTTGTTTCAGTTTGGTGGGCGCCTTTAAATGGGAGACGCCATTTTAGAAGACGGAAGGACATTGTCGTCGCATTTATGACGGTCACAGGAAAGAGTTCAGGGTGATTTCCATCCCAGCGGGAATGGATAGGATAGGAGAGGAATGAGGGGCGGGAAAAGAGACCGGTTCACTGTGAGATTCGTACAGGCCTCTCAAACAGCGTCCCGGCCCCGGGTCCCGACTCTCCAGTTCGGAGCTACGAAGTTTCAGCTGCCTCGTTGACAACAGTAGGCAGGCAGGTAGAGGGTGGTATAAGTTGAGAATTTAGGGGCGGTTTACCGGTACGACTGTCGACTAGGATAGCTTGTGATCGTCCTTGAAGTCCTAGCTAGCAATGGCTGCAGGCTACATCAAAGTTAAAGTTTAAGTCCCAGTGATTGTCACATCCCAAAGGATGCGAAATCTGTCCTCCTTTTTTGACCCATACCCTGAAGGAACGGTGGGCAGCAGCGGTGCCGCGCCCGGGAATCAATGGGTGATCCAAGTCTTCAATTCCAACCCCGAATACTGAGTGCCAAGTAGGGAGGCAATGGGTACCACTTTCACAGTCTTTGGCATGACCTGGCCGGGGATGGAACCCACAACCTACCAATCTCAGGGGAGACACTCTTCCACAAGACCACTGAACTAGACAACGGCCGCAACATCTTATTTCGTAATCCAAAGCAGTGTTGAAAGCCTCAAATGAGCATAAAAATCGTCTTGGTGAATGAGCCTTTCGCAGTTTGGCTAAAACACTTTTTTTTGTGTTTTTATGCACTCTTTCGCGCTTAAAACAACCAACGACGTTGAAAGAACGGGTCCGATCCCGTTACTCATCAACAGAGTGACGGTCCAACCCTCACAGATATTTTCCATCAACAGGAAGTGTCGTACCGCCGCTACTCACGGAAACCTTCGCAAGATCCTCTGAGGAATTTCCGTCCATCTCATTCTCACTTTTGCTCGGCCCTATACATTTTTTTTCATTAATTCAGACGCAAGACAGGTGATTCTACCCCCCTCTCCTCTCGGGAATAATTGCTGTCCTCTGCCTTTGTAGGTCAGCTTCATTTGTCGGCTGTCTGCGGCTCCGGCTCCCCAGCAGGGGAGGCCGGTGCTCGCTCACTGTCCACAGATGACAGAATAGTGCCGCAGCCTCCTGTACAAATCCCCCCTGTGTGTGCGTGCGTGCGAGAACGCGAGCGCAGGTTGAGGGTAGCTAACAAACTGAACTCCTGCAGCGACGAAAGGAAACCAAGACCAACGGGGAACCTGCATGATCAAGTGGTGCGCTCGACGAAATCAAACAAAACTGAGAAGAAAGAACGGAAGGGGAAGAAAAACCTTGTCCCTCTCATGAGAAACTACTTTCAAAAGGGTGTGGGATTAATGAGTAAGTGTGTTGTATTTTTTTAAAAGCTGGAAACGTGGAATTCGGGATCATTTGTGTCAAAAAAAGTGCCCAATTTAAACAAGATTTGGATACAAGTAGGGATGTGGAAGCCTTTCAAGTATCTGTAAACACTGGGACATGCAACTATACCAGAATCTCAGGAGCAAGAGAATTAGCATAACAATTAGTGTGACCATTTACTGTATAATCGTATCGTTTCTGAAAGCTTGTTGGTTGGAGTGTGATAGATAATGACATGATGGGAAGTGTAGTTCTGTTTCAATTTACTGACGGTAATAACACAGGAAAAAACTACAAATTCATCTTGTCTCAATTTTCATGTTGCCCAGAAGGATGAAAAAGTATTTCATCATTGTGATACCACAAACATTTGCTGATGGAGGCCGTGTCTGGTGTTTGTACCTTGTTGCTGGGGAAGGTTTGGATTCTGAGGGTAGTTATAGATGGAGGACCGGTAGTGCTGCTGCTGCTGGTGCTGCTGGTGGGTGGAGCAGTGAAGGTGTTGGGCAGACGAGCAGTAACAGGCCGACATCTGGAGGAGAACATCAACGTTAATTGCAAGAACAGAAAATTGCAACGTGGTGAAAGGATTAGTGGTGTGATCGGTGCTGTCGCCACCTGCTGGACGGGCGGCTGGACGTAGCTGTGCTGCTGCTGCTGCTGCTGCTGCTGCAGGAGCTGCAGGTTCAGCGCTGGGTAGGTGTGGCTCAGACCGGGGCTCTGCAGCGGGATGGGCTGACCCTGCAGCACCCCCGGGTGTCCACCTGGTGGCCCCGCCACCATGTAGTCAGCCACCTGCTGCTGCTGCTGCTGTTGTTGCTGTGGAGGAGGAAGAAGAGGAGCAGGAGGAGCTCCCTGCAGGACCAAGGAGGAGGGCGGAGTTTGGTAGAGGGCGGCGGGGTAGTGTCGGCCGTCTGGGGCCGTGGCACCGCCCTCGCCGTGCTGCTGCTGCTGCTGCTGCTGCCCCCCCAGGGTCATGTGACTGAAGTGGGCGTTGAGGGCGTCGGGCTGGAGACACAGATCGACGTTTACCGGTTACTCATGGCTGATAACAAAAAAAAGTCCTTTCATTTGCAGTAGTTTATGCAGAATGATAAAACGGTTGTAATGATTTAAATAAACATCCACTGACACGTGATGATGATTTAAGCCTGGGGTGAGCAAACAAAGGCCCTGGGGCCATATACGGCCCGTAAAGCTTTTTAATCCGGCCTTCCAAACTTGAAGCAATTATATTAATAGTCAGTAATTCATAAAATAGCTGTATATCATCCATTTTTTCAGTATTTTCAGAGTAATTTCAAGAAAGAGCTAAATACAGTGGGGTTTAAAAGACACTAATTTTGTTTTAATGCATTAGCCACGTTTTCTACACATCCCATTAGGGCTGGGCAATATGGCCAAAAAAAGAAATCACCAACTTTTTTCCACTAAAAATCCAATTCACGATTCAAATCAAATCGATTTATTTCCACCCTACTTAAAATCCATGCTTAGGGCCATGGCTATTAAATCATAACTTAAAACAGGGTTTCAAAAATAGTTTTGAACTGCTTTATTACCAATAGACATTAGAAAGAAGATGAATGTTGAGATTGTATGGAAGTCTTTTAACTGAGCTTATTTCTACACAACAATCAATAAAGTACAGAATTACAGTTGTTAAAGTTGTTTTACAGTTGTTGTGAATGGGTTGCGCAATGGCATTGCTTGCAGCAATGTAGATTGCGGTGATGAACGCAAACTCTACGGAAACGAACGTGAATTTGCGTCAAAAATAAAGTTACGTTCAAGACAACCTCGGAAACACGGGACAAACAAATTTCTGTATTTTAAGGGACGATTGGCAACTCTAATGGGCACCATATCTCTTGCAATATAAATCGCGACTGCATCTGTGATTGCATCTGAGGCTCTTTCTTATATTACGGTGTACAGTTTGTAAATGTTTTCAAGACGGCAGGTCGTTTGTTGCTGGTGGCGCTTGGACCGCTGCGGTCTTGTTCACTGCGTAGGGAGCGACGCTTTCCCCACTCGGCAGCATGCCTCTGTCTGAGGTGCTGCAATAAGTTCGGTAGCACTTTGGCCGCACTACCTTTCAAACACATTTTACAGCGGGGCGTTGTTTGTTCTGCGTCTGACTCCGCGAGCTCGGACCAATTCCACGCAGCCGAAGACACGTAGCCTTTCTTCAGAACAAACTCATCTCTCATCGCCACCGTGCTGTTTTGTCGCGTTGTCGCAGCAGTGACATCGGAGCCCATCTGAACTACGGGAGCGCAGCGGAGAGCGTTGGTGGCGCATTTCAATAAAAGCTCCATTTCCATTACAAAAAAAAAAATCGACCTAAACTAAAAACTGGAATTAATCGATAAAATCGATTTATCGCCCCGGCCTGCATCACGTGATACATTTTTTCCTCCGATGAGGTGGGTCACCAAAGCACTCCATCCATCTGTTCCTGCTCCGGCTCCCTCGGTCAAATTTTACAACGCGTTCAGTCCCCACCTGTGAGAGAGTTTGCCAACCTCTGCTCTAAGCTCTGATTTCCTGCTCACCGCTCCGCTAACGAGTTGATTCACACCCATGAACTCGTCCAAGTCGGGGATGAAGGGTCACAGCTTGTGGTTATTAAATTAGCGCAGATCAGTGTGGTGCCAGTCGCAGTAGCTGCAGCAGCAGGGGGCCGTCGGCTGTTCTGAAGCCACTGCTCGTTTTTAGCTGAAACTAATTGGATCAAGTTTGAAATCAAACCACCCGCCGGGTGTCATTTAGACTTGGAATCATCGGTTCGGGTCACTTCTGATATGTTGTTGCATGTTGGGGGAGGGGCTATGGTAGTGTTTTTTTTGTTGTTTTTGTTTTGTTTTTTTAAAATAATGATTAAAAAAAAAATTCAGCCATGGATTATTCAGCAGCAACATCTGTCGATGAATTAAATATTGATGGAGCTTTTTTCTGGGGCCGTAATTAGTCACGCGGACGTGTCTTTGACTAGAACCGGGTCAGAAATGAGGTCAAGCGAATGCGCAATCCAAAAAAAAAAAAAAAAATGAAAGGTCCCTGCTGGATTTAGATACACCTTGCTTGCCAAAATTAGCCTCTGGACTGGAATAGTTTAATGAGGTGATGGGTGGGGGGTGGGTGGGGGGGGGGGGGGACTTCTCGAAGTTTGCAAAGGTGAGATAACAGCAGGATTAATACTGGAAAGCATTAATGGCGCGATTGAAGGAGGGTGGACACGTTAAAGAGGGTGGATGGATGGAAGGAAGGAAAGATCAGTACCACAGTGAACTGCTGGTTAGGACAGACGGGCAGGAACTGAGACGGAGGAGGAGGAAGAGGACACGAGAGCACTGGGTGGTGGTGGTGGTGGTGGAGGTGGTGGAGGGGCTCAGAGGACAGCTGGAGAGGAGGACAGACCGGCTGAGGAGAGAAGAAGAGAAGGAGGGAGGATAGAGGGTGAGAACCGGAGGGGACGGGGGGACGGGGGGCCGGGGGGGGCCCAGCGTGGCCTTGACCTCGCCTGCTAAGGTCAAGTGCAGGTCAGTTTGCCCAAAGGTTAGCATCTCGCTGCAGCAACAACTCCCCCAGCAGCCAGAAGTGGCGCTAGCAGGCTAGCTAGATATCTGTAAACGTGTTTAGAAACTGTCCACGTTTTTTTTTTATCTTGAATTTGGATTTAACCTCAATCATTGTCACATATTTATCTGTTACACATCCCAGGCGCTAAACTGTGTTCGCTAAGCTACAGAAGATAAACTAAGCTACAGCTTAGCGAGACTCCTGCTGTCCCCGCCGTCAGCTCTCGCCCTGGTTAACCACACACACACACTCAGTTAGCCCAGTTAAAGTCACTGGAGGCCCCGCCCACTGACTGACCTGCGAGTGGAGGTGATTGGCTGCCGGCTGCTGCTGGGACTTCCCATGCTGCTGGTTTCTGCTGTAAACCACCGAGTCGGAGTGGATGAAGGATTTGCCTGTGAGGGGGACAAGAGACGGAGTGGGTGGGTGGAGTCAAAGTGGGCGGAGCCCCGAGAGCCAACAGAGTTGAAGCCTGAAGTTCAGGCTACAAGCGTGCAAATATTTACAGGTTGTTCTTGTCCTGGACATTTTTTCCCCAGCTTTTCAGTTATTGACTGTTGGCATTTGGCCCCGCCCTCCCACAGATGGGTTAGGGTTAGGGAACCAATCACGTGGCACCTGCTCACCTGCGTGCGGGCCAACCAGGATCCCCGAGGCCTCCAGCGGCAGGACATAGTAGTTGGCCACTTCCTGGTTGGGTGGCTGCTGCTGCTGAGAGGGCAGGACGGTCTTGACAGCGTCGCTAGGCGGGGGCGGCGGTGGGCCAATCAGAGGCAGGCTGGGGACAGTGGACCAGGCGGGCGGTGGTGCGGGGAGGGGCAGCTGGGGGCGGGACAAGGAGCTGGAGGAGGAGCCCACGCTACTGCAGGACTCGGAACCTGCGGGGGGACAGGAAACAGGAAGTCAGTCGGTGGTTCCACTTCCTTCGTGAGAATCTTTGATGGCTGCAGCGGGGATTTTGGCTTTGGTGTGCAGGTCCTTGAAGGCACCACCGTCTGTGATTGATTGGCAGCTCGATAAGCACTTAGCTGTCGTTTGAAGCGGCTCTTGTTTATTGCGTTTTTTTTTTTTTGTTCTTTCCATCCTCTCTTTTTGGGGGCGGGGCCAATGTTCCAAAAAAAAGTGTAGTTTTTTGGGAATTTTTTTGCACTTGAACGCATCAGGAGCCATCTCTGTGCTGACGGCCTTTTAAAAAGCTCCATTTGTCTTATTCAGCAGACAGATTGTTGATATACATTTTTCCTTGTCCTTTAAAGTTCAAATTGAATCAAAAATTTCCTGCATTTACATCTACATTTTTTGCGATTACAGAAACTTTTCTCACACATTATTTGATTTTGTACTTTATATTCCAAGTTGCGGATAAATGAAATACCAGCATAGACCAGTGGATTTGGTCCTATTATTAACCGCAGGGAGGGATTCTGACTCTTGATTGTAATTAGGAGGCGTCACATGAAGGTGCAAGTGCTACTTGACC
The DNA here is from genome assembly GCF_046127955.1 of Nelusetta ayraudi. NCBI lineage: Eukaryota > Metazoa > Chordata > Actinopteri > Tetraodontiformes > Monacanthidae > Nelusetta > Nelusetta ayraudi. The sequence continues at coordinate 3,319,790 of NW_027466056.1, forward strand.
TTTTGACCTCTGACACCCTGAGCTCGACCAGACCGGCTCGTCCACAAACCAAAGGCAGCTAATTATTTTTTGTTTAAAACTTAGAAACCCATTAAAATGTATATGTGTAGATATGTTTATAGATGTGTATATATATGTATATATAAAACACACACATGCGGGTTTTTTTTAATCCAAAGATGTGCAAAAACTCTCTGGTCATGGTTTGAAAAACATTGAAAATGCAAACGGAGAAAATTTGCGAGAAAAGTTTCACAAAATAATTCAGTGGCGCTGCCGCTGAACGACAAAAGGCTTCTTACAGCAGAGCGTTGGCGCTCGGAGGGAGGAGGGCAGAAAAACAAAAAGCAAAACAGAGAGTCGGCTCGTCTTAAAGCTCCTGGAACAGGAGCGCCGGGGCAGCCAGCCGCCGAGTAAACAACTGCACACACGCACAGAAAAACCGACAACAGCGGCAACAACAAGAGAAAAAGCGAGGAAGCGCCGGGAGAAGTGGCAGCGAACAAAACGGGGAGCGAGAGGCCAAGAGAGGATTTCCTCCCTGCCGCCTCTGATAGAGACAAACTGGGAGCTTTGTTCCAGGGCTTCTTACTGGCTTTTTCTGTTGGGTTTTTTGTTCGCAACCAGTCAAGTGACACAGCTGGGTTTGTGGTTGGGACCCAACTCCACTCTCCTCCTCCTCCTCCTCCTCCTCCTCTTCCTCCTGCTCTTCCCTCTTCTTCACTTTACCTGTCTCAGTGTTTTGTGTTGTTAGCTTGCAGGCTAGCTGAACTAGCCCGTCCAAGGCTACTGCTGCCTACCTGCCACTAATTGATTGAAACGTGAAGAGGGAGTGTGGCAACAGGGAGGGGAGGCCGGATCTATTACCTTTTTATGCACGGTGCAATAATTCCAGTGACATTCCAAAAAAAAAAAGAAAAAAGAAAAAAAACGGACAATTGCTGTGAAAAGAAAACTCAGCGATTCCTCAGCAAGAACCGTGAAGGTCGAACCAAGATGCAAATGAGAGCCACGGGTGTTCATCGGCTGTGGTCACGTGACGTCTCGGCAATTTATTTCAAAAAAAAATTTTCCCGCATTTTCATACATTGAGTGAGCGTCCTACCCGTCTTGGAGAGCCTGCCAGTGCTCTTGCTGCTGCTGGCGCTGCTGTCTCCACGGGCCAGCAGGCCCAGCCCAGGCACGCCACTGAAGCTGCTGGCCTTGGCCATGGCGGGCCGCTGCGGCCGTGGCGGCGGCGCCACCCGGTGGGAGCTGTCGGAGCTGTCGGTGCTGCTCCAGGGCCGCGGCTCGCCGGGCCGAGCCAGCGTCTCCGTCTCGGAGCTGCTGCTCTGGCGGCTGGCGGCCGAGCGGCCGGCTCGCAACCTGGGGTGGTGGGGGGTGAGGTTATTTTTTTTTTTGGAAGAGCTTTATTTAAACTAAAAGTACAAGAGGTCATCAGGATTTAGCTCGGGGATGGGCAAACTGTTTGACGGGTGGGGCCGCAGTGGGTTCTAAAAATTTGACCGAGGAGGATGGAGCAGGAGCAGATGGGTGGAGGCCTCATAGGAGGAAAAATATATCATGGGCTATATTGTAAAAAAAAACCATGTGCTTTAACGTCAGTTGCTGAGCTGTTTGAGTCAACAATCCATCTTCAAAAGAATCCTAAATAGCCTCCACACTGCCCCCCAGTGGTCGTATTTTGCCCCCTAAAATTTTAGAGGGTTTGTACATTTTCCATCGACTCGTACGAGTGTGAACTGCAAATTTGATTTGATTAAATGTATTTTGCTGCTGGTCAGAAATTTGTCCATTTAAAATGTTGCACTTTCTGCATTTATAGTGAAGGTATTGATTAGTAATACGGTGAAAATGAGAGGAAATGTTAAATATTTATTACTTTGCTATAGTTGGTCTCCAGTGGCGCCACTGTTAGGGGGCGCCACTGTGCTCCTGGTTAAAAAAAATGTAACCTGGCTTCAACGCGTCGTAGCTTTTTTCTAAACTGAATCAAAATCAACTGTAGAAGAAAAGTGTTGAAAATGATCTTGTTACATCTTTTTTTATTATTATTATTTGTCTTAATCTTTAAACCTGGGAACTAAAATACTAAATATCCAGACTGCAAACTGTGAACACACCCACACCCACACCCCCACACACACACACACACACACAGTGTACCTGAACATTTGACGCCTCTCTTGGGTGCTCATGCAGCCGTCTTCATCCTGAGCGCTGCCGGGGCGAGCGAGAAAGAGAGAGAGAGAGATAGGGGTCAGGGAAAAAAGGGCGATGGGCGGGGCCAAGTTGGGAGAGGCTTGGGGGGAGGGGGGGACTCACCTCCTGTCTAGTACGAAGTGGTCACCCTGTGGGCGAGAGGAGGTATTACAGGGCTGCAGACAAATCACAGCTTTTGATTTTAAAACAATAATAACAATAATAATAACAACAATAATTAATTATTATTATTATTATTATTATTATTATTATTATTCATATATAACATTTCATTTATGTTATTTTTTTTGTTGAGTTTTATTTAAAAACGTGAAACTGCCCTAAAATGCCTCGCTGCCAAATTAAAATAATTTACATAAATATATGTGTGTGTGTGTGTGTGTGTGTGTGTGTGTGCGCGCGCGTGTATACATATATATAAACTACATGTGTATAAACTGGCCACAAAGCCGGGCTGGTTTAACAGAGTTAAAAGGGAGAAATGTTAAATCCAGCAGCAGTAATTGCTCGCGAGGAATCTACCGACATTTGCACATGAATAGAAACGACACAAAGATTTGTGCTCCCTCCCACCCACCTCCTCCTTCCCCTTCCCCCTCCCCCGTTCCCGCCTCCGCAAAAAAGAAAAAAGAAAAACTGATCTCTCACATCGTGCGCAAATATCCTGTCCCTGGCTCGCTGGTACTCCTCCTCCCGCTCCTCCATCGATTTGCTCCTCTTGTCGGCTTTCAGCCGCATTCGGATCTGGCAAGGACGCGCAAACACACGCACACACGCACACACACACACACACATGCGCGCACACAAAAACACGCTTCTTTAGCAGCAATGTCAGGGACGCCAGATTGTCCCCCCCGCCCCGTACCCCTCCACAACATGTCAGGAATGAAAGTGACAGCTTGGTTGAGGGAGAGGAAGAGGAGGGAGGGAGGGAGGGAAGAAAACATAATCACCATCATCGTGCAGGGAAAGAAAAAGGAAGAGAAAAAACTCCACCGCGCACCCACCGAGCTGTCGTCGCGATCAAAGCTGGAGTTGTCTCGCTTGAGGATGTAGCGCTTCTGGAAGTCGTCCGTCCTGTCGTCCTTGATGTGCTCGCAGAATTTCTGATCGGGTCTGTCGATCGGAGGAGGGAAAAGACAAAAATCAGGTTTCATCTTAAAACAAAGAATTCATTTTGCCCCGTCGGCTTGCAGTGCGGACGGCGGCGGCGGCGCTCACATCCTGGTGCTGGAGGTCTTGTTGATGACCACCGACTTCCCGCTGGGGTCCACGTTGTGGTCCATGCCGAAGTAGGCGGCCACGCGGTGCAGCAGCATCCGGTGGTAGGACGTCATGGGCGGGAACTTCCTCTTCTGGCTCCTGCAGGGAGGCGGGACGACAGCGTTGGTGCCACCTGTGTGTGTGTGTGTGTGTGTGTGTGTGTGTGTGGATGTAAAGTGCAGTCGGGAGGAAGGGGTGGTTGATGTAGAAGAGATGCGTCTGTTTCATGACCCAGCGCAGAGATGGGCTAACTTTTTGACTGGTGGAACCACAATGGGTGTTAACATCTGACAGAGGCGCTGGAGCAGGAGCAGCGGGATGGAGTGTTTTGGAGAGCCACCTCATAGGAGGAAAAATATATATCATGGGGTGTGCAGAAAACAACTTGCTTTAATGTCAAATTGGCTCAGTTATTTTATTCTTCAGGATATCATCGTCGTCACCACTGTGGCAGAAAAACGCAGGGAAACCAAAACATTAATAGGGTTTATTAATATAGTTTCAAGTTCAGTGGGCCGGATTAGAAAGCTTAACGGGCCGCATATGGCCCCCGGGCCATAGTTTGCCCATGCCTGAGCTAGCAAGCTAGCCCCTGTTTTACCTTGTAAGGGCAAATCAGCCCAGCACTGTGTTTTGAAAAAGTTTCAAAGTGCTTCTGGGGTCAGTGGAGGGCGCCGTTAAGCCCGGAGCGGCTACCAGAACCTCCAGAACTCCAGCTCCAGCTAGTTCACCTTGACCCAGTTGATGAGCATTAGTGGGGAAGAAAAAGTATCAGAATGGTGAACTTGTGGCTCACTCTTTATTGCTGATGAAGTCCAATATTTCCTGTTCCAGCTTCAGCAGCATGATGCGATCCCTGTGCGGAAGGAAGAATTCAACTTTATTGCCGTATTGCACGTCACAAGTTCAGAGCAGCGAAATGCAGTTCTGTAATTCACAGCTTAGCAGTCAATTAAATACAATGAATGCACAGTATAGACACACAAAGTTATATGAAATATATGTATACATAGTTGCTACTACCGTTGCTAGGTAGTGCAGGTATGAAATCGTGAAAAATGAATAAATATACATCGGCATTAGTATGTACAGAATATAACAGGTTGAAAATATACAGATTGGATTTATCTGAATTTGGTCATGAAGGGAAGGACACAAAATGCATCCTCTGAAACAGGATGGATGATCAAAGAAGTTGGGCTGTATGTGTGTGTGTGTGTGTGTGTGTGTGTGTGTGTGTGTGTGTGTGTGTGTGTGTGTGTGTGTGTGTGTGTGTTGCGCGACGGAGCGTTTGAGCGCTGACACGCAACACAAGCATTTTGGAAATTTGACAAATTTGAGCAGGAAATGGCAATCAGTCATCGTAATGTTCTTTATTTTTAAGTTTCATATGAATGGCTTTTTTGTGCAAATTGTTGTGCGGATAATTGTGTGCAAAAAAAAGAGAAAACAGGAGTGTTTTCAACGGATGCTTTAAGATTTCTTTCGTCATTTTAAATCTACTTCCAGGCAGATTTTGTGTTGCAAGGAAATACCTTCTGCAAAACTCTCCAAAGACTCTTTGAGTGTCTCAGGAGTTGCGTCGCGGACATTTTTGCCGCACATTTCATGACTTTTTGCTCTTTGGTCGTTTCGCATCCAACGTCTAATCAAAGACGCTGACCCGGCCTCCCACAAGGGGGCGCAATGTCAGCGGGTGACAGCGTGTCTTTGCTCTTCCGTGAA